>NW_028274814.1:1897500-2213750 GCF_037043125.1 Eumetopias jubatus
AATACTCAATTTAGCCAGTCATGTCACTTAGACAAATAATAGCATTTAACATTTACTGAGTACTACACATACTAATCACTTGATATATTGTTTTTAAAATTCTCACAAATCATATTCCCATATTATAAAAAAGAATAGGTTTCAAATTGATTGAAAGATTTCAAAGAGTGCTAAACAAGAGATAAGGAAAAAAGCCACACCCAGACACATTACTGTGAAATTAAAGGTCATCAGAATAGAAACAGAGAGTGGATTGGTGGTTGCCAGAGGCTGGGGAGATAAGGTAAATGGGTGGTGTGATGGTCAAAGGGTACAAACTTCCAGGTATAAGAAGAATAAGTTCTGGGGATTTAATGTACAGCATGATGACTATAGTTAACAATGCCTATTCCGTACTTGAACATTTCTAAAAGAGTAGATCTTAAATATTCTTAAATATTCTTATCACACACACACAAAGGTAACTATGTGAAGTGATAGATGTGTTAAATAACCTTATCATTGTATACCATTTTGCAATACATACATATATCAAGTCATCACATTGTACACCTTAAATATATACAATGTTATATGTCAATTATATCTCAATAAACCTGGAATAAAGACTATAAGAGAAAAAAGTAGGTATAGATCTTTCCAGGTTATCTGTTTCTTCTTGAGTAAGTTTTGGTGGTTTGTACCTTATAAAGAATTTCTCTATTTCATCTAATTTGTCAAATTTATTAGCATAAAATTGCTCACAATATTCCCATATTATCCTTTAATGTCTGTAAGATCTGTAGTGATGTCCTCTCTTCCAAGCCTAATCTTGGTAATTTTTGTATTTTCTTTTTCTCTCCTTTTTTCTTTACCAATTTTTTTGCTCTTTACAAAGAAATGGCATTTAGAGTCATTGATTTCTCTCTATTTCTTTATGTTTTCTATTTCATTAGTTTTTGCTCTCATTTTTATTATTTTTTCTTCTGCTTACTTTGGGTGTGAATTGCCCTCTTTTTCTGTTCCTTAAGGTAGAAGCTTAAATCATTAATCTGAGATTTTAATTGTTTTGTAAGCATTAATGTCAAAGTTTTCCTCTAACTACTGCTCCAACAGTATTGTTTAAGTTATACATGTTACATTTTCATTTTTAAAAATGTTTTATTTAAATACAATTTAGCTAACATATAGTGTGTTATTAGTTTCAGGGATAGAATTTAGTTATTCATCAGTCGCATATAACACCCAGTGCTTATTATATCAAGTGACCTTCTTTATGCCCATCACCCAAATACCCCATCCCCTTTCCCTTCCCCTATGTTCATCTCTTTTGTTTCATAAATTCCACATTCGAGTGAAATCATATGATATTTGTCTTTCTCTAACTGACTTATTTTGGTTAGCATAATACCCCCTAGTTCCATCCACGTCATTGCATACATTTTCATTTTCATTCAGTTCAGGATATTTTCTAATTTCCCTTTTGTTTCCTCCTTTGCCTCATGGGTTATATAAAAAATGTCCTGTTTGTGGTGACAAATTCTCTTAGCTTTTGTTTTTCTGAAAAAGTCTTACTTTTTACTTCAGTTTTGAAAGATGTTTTTGCTGGCTAAGGAATTCTGGATTGACAATTTTTTTCCAATGCTTTAAAGATACCCCTTCATATTTTTCTTACTTTCATAGTTTCTGATGAGAAATATGTTTTAATTCTTTCTTTCTATATAATGTGTCCTTTTTCTCTGGCTGCTGTTTTTTTTTAAGATTTATTTATTTTTTTATTTTAGAGAGAGAGGCAGGGGAGGGGCAGAGAGAGAGAGAAACTTAAGCAGACTCCACGGTGAGCACAGAGCCCGATGCAGGGCTCAGTCCCACGACCCCAAGATCATGACCTGAGCTGAAACCAAGAGTCCGGCGCTTAACCAACTGCGCTACTGAGGTACCCTTTCTGGCTGCTTTTAAGATGTTCTATCATTGGTGTTCAGCAATTTGATTATGACGTGCCTTGCAATGTTTTTCTTTATATATATTCTGCTTGTGGTTCTTTGAGCTTCTTGGATCTGTTTGGTTTTTATCAAATTTGAAAAATATTTTGGCTATTACTTCCTTAAAACTTCTTTGCTGCCTGTTTCTAGATTCCATCTATACATATGGAGACCATTTCATATTATCCCACAAGTAACTGATTCTCTGTTCATTTTGTTTTCTCTTTGTGCTTCTATTATACTTTCTATTGCTGTTTCTTCAAATTCACTGATGTTTTCTTCTGCAGTGTCTGGTCTGCTTTTAATCATATACAGTGTATTTTTAAATTTCAGGTGTATTCTCATTTTAAGAAGTTCTGTTTGGGCCTTTTATATATTTTTTCCTTTCTATTTTCATCATGTCTACATTTTCCTTTACCTTTGTGAATATATATTGTGTGTCAATAAAGTCTGTTTTAAATACTTTGTCTACTAGATTCATTATATTTATTATTTCTAGATTTGTTTCTATTGATTGAGTTCTCTATTTTTCTCCTGATTGTGAATCATATTTTCTTGTTTCTTTGCATACTTCATAATTTTTAATCACATGACAGATATTGTGAATTTTACATTGTTGGTTACTGGGTTTTGTTGAGTTTCCTTAAATAGTGTATAGGTAAGTACTTGAAATTAGATCCTTTTGAGATTTTAAGATTACTAAGTTAGATGAACAGCCTTTAGTCTTAGATGAGTTTAATCCCATAATTAAGGCAATACTTTTCTGAAAATGCTATCTGATTCCCTTGTATAATACAAGATTTTTCCACTGTGGTTTATGGGATCATGAACAATTTATTTCCAGTCCTGTGTAAGGTCTAGGAATTACTTTGTCTATTACACTTCATAGGTCATTTCCTTGGACCCAGTTATATTCTTTTACTGCATTCACAGCCCAAAACTCAGCCAAAGACTCTTCCAGGTCTCAGCCTATCTCTACAGAGTTCTGTCTTCTGTACTACTCTGTCTTGCAAATTCTAGGGACTTTGGCCTCCCTGAACTCTTGTATCTATCTCTTCAACTCAACCAAAGACCCAGACTCTGTCTAGGTTCCCCTTACCTGTGCTGCAGTCTGGAAAGTGGTGAACTGGTGAACTGGCTTAATTGTAGGGTTCACCTTGTGTTTTCCCTTCCCTCAGGGATCACAGTCCTGCACTGCCTGTTACCTATTGTCTGAAAACTGTTGTTTTATGTATGTTGTCTGGTTTTCTTGTTTTAGACAGGAGGATAAATACAATTCTAGCCTCTCCATCTTGGCTAAAAGCAGAGATTGAGCAGATAAAATTTCTGCAAATTTTTGTAATATTGAAAATATGGGTTGGAGTTAAGATGATGGAGTAGTAGGAGGACCTTAGGCTTGCCTCATCACTCAAACACAGCTAGATCAATATCAAATTATTCTGAACACTCGGGGAAATCGATCTGAGAACTGAGAGTACAAACTACACAACTAGAGGGAGAAAAGAGGCCACATCATGGAAGGTAGAAGATACAGAGATATGATTTAGGGGAGAAAAGAATCACCAATGCTATGGAGAGGAGGGAGCTCTGATGAGGAAGAGGAAAGAGAGAGAGAGAGAAAAAAACAGAGTGCAAGACATTACATAAGAAAAACACTTCCCGAAAACCACTGATGGGGATAATGAGAGGGGCTGGTTATTGCATGTTTACAAGCAGCAGAGCTCAAGGACTATACCGTTAACAGGTGTAGTCTGGCAGATGTAGATGTGCTCCTGTGGAGAAAGAGGGCAGAGACCTGGGAGCAGACAGTGTGGGCTGAGGATCCCCTGGGTCACACTGGAAGAGACACTCTCCCTTCTTGGAGTGCATTTGGGAGAGGCAGCACTGCCTTTCTGGGACAAAAGAGACAGCGGCTGTCGTTCATCAGCATATGAGCAGAACTGCCTCCTGAAGGCAGCTCACCTGGAAGCTGGCTTTTTGGTGTGCTTTACCATAAACCCCCAAGACCCTGCATGTTTGTGTGATTGCCCTTCTGGAACAAACCAGCACCAGTCCCAGCATGGCAAGACCCTCCTCAGAGGAGCAGCATGGGTATGTGCCATGACAGCTCACTAAAATTTAGAGTTTTGAAACCCAGCCATTGTGCCTGAGATGAAACACAGTAGTGCTGCTCTGCCAGGTGGGCAGACAGCTGGGATTCAGACAGGGTGAAGGCAGGAATCTGAGGGATACCTAGGACAAATGAAGGGAATTGTTTGCTCTTCTGTGAGTGAACTCCCCTCTCCAGGGACAAGATAGCTGGCTGACACATTTCCAGCCACCCTCCCATGCTCATCAGCACAGATGGACTTCAGTGAGCAGCACAGTGCCCCACAGTGCAGGCTTGAGCAGTATACGCCAGGCCCCGCACTCCTGTGCTTTGCAGATGCTTCTGAACTAGATGCCTGAAGAGTCAGAACAGCAGTACGTTCCTCCCCTAGAAGAGCCGCACAATCCCCCCTCCCCCTCACACACCAAGCCTACTGACCATTGGTACTACAAAGCTTAAGCTCTAGGGGAAATAGGATCTAGTTTCTTTTAACAAGCTGACCAAAACACACCTAATTAAAACTCACCACACAGGAGGTGCCTGGGTGGCTCAGTCAGTTAAGTATCTGACTTCAGCTTGGGTCATGATCTCAGTGTCCTGGGATTGAGACCGTTGTGGGGCACCCTGTTCAGCGGGAGTCAGCTTGTCCCTCTGCCCCTCCCCCTGCTCATGGGTGCTCTCTCTCTCTCTCTCTCTCTGTCTCTATAAATAAATAAAACGTTAGAAAAACAACAACAACCAAAAAAAAAAAAAAAACCCTCACCACCTCACCACTGCAGGCAAGGAGAAACTGCAAAGGACTGACCTGAGGGAAAGAGCCAAAATACAATAGCAGAGTACACACAGCATACACCAGAAACACTTCCTGAAGAGCCAGGCCCTAGACAGTATATGACCTCTTCTTAATATAGCCATTATTCTCAGGATCTGGAAACATAACAGGCTTCCCTAACACACAGAAGACAGAGACCTAGACAAAATGCCAAGATGGAGGAATTCACCCCAAAGCAAAGAACAAGAAGAGGTCACAGCCAGGGATCTAATCTAAACAGATATAAGTAATATGCCTGAACCAGAATTTAAAACAACAATCATAAGGATACTAGCTGGGCTTGAGAAAAATCATAGAAGACACCAGGGAGTCCCTTACCACAGAGATAAAAGACCTAACAATTAGGAAAAAAAATGCTATAACAGAGATGCAGAACTGACTGGGTGTAGTGACCACAAGGATGGAAGAATTAGAGGAACGAATAAGTGATATAAAAGATATGCTAAAATTGTAGGGGCACCTGGGTGGCTCAGTCGTTAAGCGTCTGCCTTCAGCTCAGGTCATGGTCCCAGGGTCCTGGGATCGAGCCCCACATCGGGCTCCCTGCTCAGCGGGAGTCTGCTTCTCCCTCTCCCACTCCCCCTGCTTGTGTTCCTTCCCTGGCTGTGTCTCCCTCTGTCAAATAAATAAATAAAATCTTAAAAAAAAAAAGATAAAATTATAAGAATGCCTGGGTGCTTTAGTTGGTTAAGCCTCTGCCTTTGGATCAGGTCATGATCCTGGAGTCCTGGGATTGAGCTCCACATCAGGCTCCATGCTCTGCAGGGAGTCTGCTTCTCCCTCTCTCCGTTCATGCTCTCTCTTTGTCTCTCTCAAATAAATAAATAAAATCTTTAAAAAGAAAAGAAAAATGCCCCCTCCTCAGGGCCAGCATCTATGGACTGGCAACAGTAGTCGTGACTCTGAGCCTTGTCATTGCAGGCACCAAATTTATCCTAAACTGTTGGAGAATAAGCATCTCTCAGCCAACACTTGCCTACTGAATTCCACTTTCTCTCCAACTTCTTCTCTGTGGTTGAAGAGAATACATTCTAGAATCACTTCCACGTAAGGGATTTACCACTTGCTAAAATGTTAGTTTAAAAAGAAAGGAACTCCCTAATTTCTCTGCTTGCCTAGTTCCTTACAATATTAGCATTCTGCTTAATACAGTCTCTTTATCTATAGCAAGAATTCTAAACTGAAAACCTGTCACCACTTTTGAACTCTGGGAAAATAATAATAATAATAATAATTTTGTGATCAGTTTTCAGCCACCTCACATGCTGATCCCACTATCAGCATTAACAGTTATTTTCAAATAAAAAACAATAAGAGACATGTATTCTAGATAAACCTCAGTGGAATAAAAAAAGTGAAATGAAGGCCAAAACATCATATACCAAGCATCTTATAATAATACCTGAAAATTAGATGAATTATTTACATAGTCAGAAACAAACAACACAGCTAACTTAGATCTCAGGGATCACTCCCATCACAGGCTGGCTAAACTGAGCCACCAAGTTGTTCAACGAGAAATGGCTCCATAGACTGTTAGGCTAAAGACACTCAAGAGTAGCATTGGTCTGGGCACCTGGGTGGCTCAGTTGGTTAAGCGACTGCCTTCGGCTCAGGTCATGATCCTGGAGTCCCGGGATTGGGTCCCGCATCGGGCTCCCTGCTCGGCAAGGAGCCTGCTTCTCCCTCTGACCCTCCCCCCTCTCATGTGCTCTCTCTGTCTCTGTCTCTCTCTCTCTCATTCTCACTCTCTCAAAATAAATAAATAAATCTTAAAAAAAAGTCATCTTTAAAAAAAAAAGAGTAGCATTGGTCTTTATTAAGAGACTATGATTTCCATTCACCATAAATACTCCTTTGTATACAATACCCTAATAATGAACTAGTTACCTGTTCACCAAAAGAGGTCCTGTAAGGGCACCTAATAAGAAGCACTTTTGTTCATCTTGTTCCAATGCTTTTGTATGCTTAAAATGAAAATATCTTAAATATTCTATAATCATAATTTTCTGTTTCAGAATTATGACCCTGGTCCCCACAAACTGCTAAGAACCCTTATGTAAGTAACACAAAACATGTTTTGTCATATTTTCATTTTGTACAAACAGGGTTTGTGTATCATTTGCATTTGAAAACCAACTCAAAGAACTCAATACATGTAACTTGGGTAAGACTAGACCTTCTCTGGGAGAACTTATTTCATAGAAATAGGCACATGCTTGGGTTGGTTAAACTTTAGATTCACCCTTAAAACAATACTTAATGGGGGTACCTGGGTGGCTCAGTTGGTTAAGCATCTGCCTTCAGCTCAAGTCATGATCTCAGAGTCCTGGGATGGAGCCCCGTGTCAGGCTCTCTGCTCAGCGGGGAGTCTGCTTCTCCCCCTCACTCTCCCTCTCTCTCTTTCTCAAATAAATAAAATCTTTAAAAAACAAACAAACAAAACAATACTTAGTGTCACTTTGGAGAATACAAAAAGAAGAGGGAGGAAATAACCAAGGTCTAGCTGTTTCTGCATGACTTGACTTGATCTGATGAGTTTATCTTCCATGTCCCTTCCAGATGAGCCACATGAACAAAGAGTGGCTCCTTCTATGACTCCAAATAATGCTATTAAATGTTTGTGCAGACACTGACAGCCCCAGAACTAGTCACAGCACTGATGAATTGGTCTTCCCATCTTTCTACCAGGAACCTTTTCAGTCTCCAAGTAATGGCTCCAGCAACCCAGTTTTCCTCTGTGCTCTGTAACAAGGGAGCTGAAAACCACCTCTCTAATGAATAGCTGTGCTTTTACAATGATAACATTTCCTAACAAATAATATGTGCTACATGGACATAGAAGGGGTTGACTATACATTTTCAAACCTCAGGCTTTTGGAAAATACCTTCAACTTCAAGAATCACTTCCAGGGGTGCCTGGGTGGCTCCATTGGTTATGTGTCTGCCTTCAGCTCAGGTCATGATGGATGGAGCCCCATGTCAGGCTCCCTGCTCAATGGAGAGTCTGCTTGTCCCCCGCCCCAAGCTTCTGCACTCTCTCTCTCTCAAATGAATAAATAAAATCTTAAAAAAAAAGAATCACTTCAACTTGTATCTTTACACTAACGGACTGACATTTTTCGTTCAAATATTTTTAGAGGAAATATTTGTCAGGAATACAATGTCACCACATTTTTTGGAGCATTCTTTACCTAGACAAGCTACAAATCAAGACTTGAATTTTTAACCTTATTTCAAGAAACGAACAGCACCATTTCCTTATTCCAGTAGAAGTGTCCTCAGGTAAAGAAACTGACTCTTGAAATCAAATAATTTAAATAGGTGCCTCCCTAAATATTTTTTCCTTAAGAGTGTAACAGTGCAACATAGATGCAACCAAGGGTTTTTTTTCCCCAAAGGTTTCCACTAAGATGTTTTTGAATATCAAACATCCATTCTATTCACTGCCTGCCTCAGGAGGCCAGGTCATCAAGCTGTGGTTGATGAGATTTCAAAAGGTGGTCCACAAAAATACTAAATTGCACTGAACACTTGTCAAACCAAGCCAAAGCTACTGCAAAAAGCACAGATCAGCAAATTACAGATTCTAACAGGTATTTCATTTTTATATTCCTCATTAAAACAGACTCTCAAAAGGAAAGTCCACTGTCAGTACCATAAAATATGAAAAACCCACACAGAGAACTAGTTGATATTTTAAATTGAGTAAAAAATAAAATTAAAACTGTTGGCTATAAAAAGAAAAACCACATCTTTCATTATATTACACCAAAAAGTAAAGAAAGAGAGAAAAAGAAAAGGAAAAAGAAAGAGGCAAAGAAAACCAAAAAGGAGAAGCTATAAGGGAAGAAAATTAAGTGATTTTTTAATTTAAGTAAAGATTACACACCTTCCTGGTACACACAGAAAGCTATCCTACCACCCCTTGTCAGAATTGCAAGCAATATCTTCTCTGTCAATAATACCACTAGGAGCACCATCTTAGAACATGATGCTAGTTCTAATGAGGGATATTGGCTTATACTTCTCCTTTTTAGTGGGATCTTTGTCTGGTTTTGGAATCAAGGTAATGCTGGCCTCATAAAATGAGTTTGGAAGTTTTCCTTCCATTTCTATTTTTTGGAATAGTTTGAGAACAACAGGTATTAACTCTTCTTTAAATGTCTGGTAGAATTCCTCTGGGAATCCCAGGGACCTGGAACAAGATGCAGTGAACTACCCCCAGAGGTGAAACAATGGTCATAAAATGGTTTCTCAATCCATGAGTTTTGCTGAGCTGTCTCTTTGCAACATTTAGTACCTACTTAAAAACACCAACAGTTCTTTCAGTGAAATTGCTAACATTTAGGGAGCAAGATTATGTAAAACAAAATTAAATTATGAAAATTTTCCAGTTAGCAAATGGTTTGCAAAGCAAGAATATGTTCCCTACCTCTTAAATTTATCCCTGAGTGGTTAATACTTAAAGTCACACTTTTGAATACTGGCTTTGCCAGGCTTCCTCCGCACTTCCTACAAAATATAAGAAATAGAAAAATCAGACATTAGATTTATTTTATAGAAAAGATATGCTAAAATTAAAGTGAATAAACAATTTCTGTCTCTTCAGTAACATCCCCAAGTGAGGGGCACCTGGGTGGCTCAGTCAGTTAAGTGTCCAACTCTTGATTTCGGCTCAGGTCATGATCCCAGAGTCGTAGGGTCAAGCCCCACATCCGGCTCCCGGCTCAGTGGAGAACCTGCTTCTCCCTCTCCCTCTGACACGTTCCCCCACTCGTGCTTTCCTGCTCTCTCTTGCTCTCTCTATCTTAAATAAATAAATGAAATCTTTAAAAAAAAAAAGAAAGAAAGGATATAGAAACAACAATAACAAAAAACCACTAGGACAGATCAATGAAACTAGGAGCTGGTTCTTTGAAAGAATTAATAAAATTGATAAACCCCTAGCCAGACTTATCAAAAAGAAAAGGATGCAAATAAATAAAATCATGAATGAAAGAAGGGAGATCACAACCAACACCGCAGATATACAAACAATTATAAGAGAATATTATAAAAAACTATATGTCAACAAATTGGGAAATCTGGAAGAAATGGATAAATTCCAAGAAACGTATAAACTACCAAAACTGAAAGAGGAAGAAATAGAAAATTTGAATAGACCATAACCATAAAATCTGAACATACCTAGCAAAGAAATTGAATCAGTAATCAAAAATTTCTCAACAACAAAAGCCCAGGGCCAGATGGCTTCCCAGTGGAATTCTACCAGACATTTAAAGAAGAGTTAATACCTATTGTTCTCAAACTATTCCAAAAAATAGAAGTGGAAGGAAAACTTCCAAACTCATTTTATGAGGCCAGCATTACCTTGATTCCAAAACCAAAGACCCCACTAAAAAGGAGAAGTATAGGCTAATATCCCTGATTAACATGGCTGCAAAAGATCCTCAACAAGATACTAGCAAATTGAATCCAACAGTACGTTGAAAGAATTATTCACCATGATCAAGTGGGATTTATTCCTGGGCTGCAGGGGTGGTTCAATATTTACAGTCAGTGTGATATACCACATTAATAAAAGAAAGGATAAGGGTGCCTGGGTGGCTCAGTTGGTTAAGCGACTGCCTTCGGCTCAGGTCATGATCCTGGAGTCCCGGGATCGAGTCCCACATCGGGCTCCCTGCTCAGCGGGGAGTCTGCTTCTCCCTCTGACCCTCTTCCTTCTCATGCTCTCTATCTCTCATTCTCTCTCTCTCAAATAAATAAATAAAATCTTAAAAAAAAAAAAAGAAAGGATAAGAACCATATGATCCTCTCAATAGATGCAGAAGAAGCATTTGACAAAGTACACTAACGATCCTTGATAAAAACACTCAACAAATTAAGGATAGAGGGAACATACCTCAACATCATAAAGGCCATATATGAAAAACCCACAGCTAATATCATCCTCAATGGGGAAAAATTGAGAGTTGTCTCTAAGGTCAGGAACAAGACAGAGATATCCACTCTCATCATTGTTATTTAACATAGTACTGGAAGTCCTAGACACAGCAATCAGACAACAAAAACAAGTAAAAAGCATCCAAATTGGCAAGGAAGAAATCAAATTTTCACTATTCGCAGATGACATGATACCCTATGTAGAAAACCCGAAAGACTCCACAAAAAAATTGCTGGAACTAATACGTGAATTCAGCAAAGTTGTAGGATAAAAATCAATGTACAGAAACCTGTTGCATTTCTATACATCAATAATGAAGTAGCAGAAAGAGAAATCAAAGAATTGATCCCATTTATGATGGCACCAAAAACCATAAGATACTTAGGAATAAACCTAACCAAAGTGGTAAAAGATTTATACTCTGAGAACTATAGAACAATTATGAAAGAAATTGAAGAGGACACAAAGAAATGGAAAAACATTCTCTGTTCATGGATTGGAAGATCAAATATTGTTAAAATGTCTATACTACCCAAAACAATCTACACATATAATGCAATTCCTATCAAAATTTCAGCAGCATTTTTCACAGAGCTAGAACAACAATCTAAAATTTGTATAGAACCACAAGACCCTGAATAGCCAACATAACATTGAAAAAGAAAAGCAAGCCTGGAAGCATCACAATTCCAGACTTCAAGCTATATTACAAAACCTTAGTCATTAAGACAGTATGGTACTGGCACAAAAACAGACACATAGATCAATGAACAGAATAGACAACCCAGAAATGGACCTGTAACTCTATTGTCAACTAATCTTCAACAAAGCTATCCAATGGAAAATATCCATTGGAGAGAATATCAATGGAAAATAGTCTCTTCAACAAATGGTGTTGGGAAAACTGGACAGCAACATGCAAAGGAATGAAACTGGACCACTTTCTTACACCATACCCCAAAATAATTTCAAAATGGATAAAAGACTTAAATGTGAGACAGCAATCCATCAAAATCCTAGAGGAGAACACAGGCAGCGACCTTTTTGACTTTGGGCACAGCCACTTCTTACTAGATATGTCTCTGGAGGCAAGGGAAACAAAAGCAGAAATGAAATATTGGGACCTCATCAAGATAAAAACTCCTGCACAAGACATGAACAGACATTTCTGCAAAGCAGACATCTAAATGGCCAACAGACATGTGAAAAAGTGCTCAACATCACTCAGCGTAGGGAAATACAAATCAAAACCTCAATGAGATACCACCTCACACCAGTCAGAATGGCTAAAATTAACAAGTCAGGAAATGACAGATGTTGGTGAGGATGCAGAGAAAGGGGAACCCTCCTGCACTGTTAGTGGGAATGCAAGCTGGTGCAGCCACTCTGGAAAACAGTATGGAGGTTCCTCAAAAAGTTGAAAATAGAGCTACCCTATGACCCAGCAATTGCACTACTGGGTATTTACCCCAAAAATACAAATGTAGTGATCCAAAGGGGCACATGCACCTCAATGTTTATAGCAGCAATGTCCACAATAGCCAAACTATGGAAAGAGCCTAGATGTCCATCAACAGATGAATGGATAAAGAAGATGTGGTATATATATATATATACAATGGAATATTATGCAGCCATCAAAAAATATGAAATCTTGCCAATTGCAACAACGTGGATGGAACTAGAGGGTATTATGCTAAGCGAAATAAGTCAATCAGAGAAAGACAAGTATAATATCTCACTGATATGAAGAATTTGAGAAACAAGACAGAGGATCATAGAGGAAGGGAGGGAAAAATGAAACAAGACCAGAGAGGGAGATAAACCTTAAGAGACTCTTAATCTTGGGAAACAAACTGAAGGTTGCTGGAGTGGAGGGGGTGGGAGGGATGGGGTGGCTGGGTGATAGACATTGGGGAGGGTATGTCCTATGGTGAGTGCTGTGAATTGTTTAAGACTGATGAATCACAGACTGTACCCCTGAAACAAATAATACATTATATGTTAATAAAAAAAACCTTCTGCACAACAAAGGAAACAATCAACAAAACTAAAAGGCAACCTACGGGGGATGGGAGAAGATATTTGCAGATGACATATCTGATAAAGCGTTAGTATCCAAAATCTATAAAGAACTTATTTTGATAAATTCTCAACACCCAAAAAGCAAATAATCCAGTTAAGAAATGGGCGGAAGATATGAAGACATTTTTCTAAAGAAGACATCCAAATGGCTAACATACATGAAAAGATCCTCATCATCACTCATCATCAGGGAAATACAAATCAAAACCATGATGAGATACTACCTCACACCTGTCAGAATGGCTAAAATTAACAACACAGGGAACAACAGATGTTGGTGATGATGAGGAGAAAAGGGAATCCTCTTACACTGTTGGTGAAATGCAAACTGGTATAGCACTCTGGAAAATAGTATGGAGGTTCCTGAAAAAGTTAAAAATAGAATCGCACTAGGACCCAGCAACTGCACTATTAGGCATTTACCAAAGGAAACAAAAATACAGATTCGAAGGGATACATGCACCCCAATGTTTATAGCAGCACTATCAACGATGGCCAAACTATGGAAGGAGCCCAAATGTCCATTGACTGATGAATGGATAAAGAAAATGTGGCATAGGGGCGCCTGGGTGGCTCCATCAGTTAAGTGTCTGACTCTTGATTTCAGCTCAGGTCATGATCTCAGCGTCGTGAGATTGAGCACCATGTTAGGCTGTGTGCTGGGCGTGGAGTCTATTTAAGATTTTCTCTCTCCCTCCTCTGCCCCTCCCCCACAATTCATGCTTTCTCTCTCTCACTCTCTCAAAGGGGAAAAAAAGAAGAAATGGTATATATCTACAATGGAATATTACTCAGCCATCAAAAAAAATGAAATCTTGCTATTTGCAACAATGTGGATGGAGCTAGAATGTATTATGCTAAGTGAAATAAATCAGTCAGAAAAAGACAAAGACCATATGATTTTACTCATATGTGGAATTTAAGAAACAAAACAGATGAACATAGGGGAAGCAAAAAAAAAGAGAGCGAGGCAAACCATAAGAGACTCTTAACCATAGAGAACAAACGGAGGGTTGACAGAGAGAGGTGGGTAGGGGATGGGCTAGATGATTGATGTGTGTTATGGAGAGCACTTGTGGTGAGCACTGGGTGTTATATGTAAGTGATGAATCACTAAATTCTACTCCTGAAACCAATACTACATTATATGTTAACTAACTACAATTTAAATAAAAACTTAGAAAGAAAGTATGGAAGAATGATAGCTAAAAGTAGCTAGAGGCTGCAGAGGGGAATACCAATGAGAAGCAATTTGATTCACTGTGAGGAACTTCAAAGAGTCTCAGGACAAGTACGTACCAGGTACTTCATAAAGTAGGGGCTGAAAGGATTCAGTTGAGAATTTGTAGAAGGATCAGGTACACCTTTGGATTCCTCTTCACAGAGAGATCCTTGTGCATTTGAGTGAATGGATCCTCTCCTACTGTACTCTCAACTTCTAGACAGGAGACCAAATTTGTACTCTGCTGAAAGTGAATCAGAAAATAAAAAAAAGTTTTGGGGAACAGTATGGTATCTGAAACATTGATGATTCCCAAATGACTCAATATATACCTTTAGTCCATGGGCTTTTGACACACATGTATAGCTTTGTATTTAACATCTCTATTCAAATGCCTAATAGATATTTCAGACATAATATGTTCAAAATAGAATTCTTGATTCTTGTTTTCCCTGCAGATTTGTTTCTTCCCCAGTCTTCTTTATCTCAGCAAATGGCAACCTGGTTACTCAGGCCAAAAACCTGGTAATAATTCCTGAGTCATTTCTTTCACGTAGAGGTAGCAAACTCATTTATGCTACTTCTAAAATAATTCCCTAATCCAACCACTCCTATTTCCTATGCTAAAAACCCTAATCCAAGCCACTATCATCTTTAGCTAAAATATTGCAATAGTATCCCAACCAGTCTCTTTGTTTCCATTCTTGCTCCCTATTATGGACTAAATTGTGTCCCCCTCAAATTCATATGTTGAAGTCCCAACCCCCAAATATGTAATCATATTTGGAGATAAGGTCTTTAAGTTAAAATGAGGCTATTAAGGTGAGGCCCTAATCCAATACAACTGGTGTTCTTATAAGATAAGGGAGAGATACCAGGTGCGTGTGCACAGAGGAATGATCATTTGAAGAGACAGCAAGCTATCTGCAAGCCAAGGAGAGAAGCCTGGAACAGATTCTTCTCTTATGGCCCTCAGAGGAAACTAGCCCTGTTGGGACATTGATCTTGAATTCCAGTCTCCAGAACTGGAGGGAAATAAATTTTTGTTGTTTAAGCCAAATCAACCTGTTGTATTTTTGTTGTGGCAGCCCTAGAAAACACCCCCCCCCTTTACCCCAGGGAATTTTAAAAATATGGTAAACCAGATCACCAGATTAGATTGCCCATGCTTAAAAACTTCCAATGACTTTCCAAGTGGTTAAAATGAAATTTAACCTTTTACTATGGTTTATAAGTTCCTGGAAGATTTGGTATTTGTCTTACTTTTCAATTTCATGCTGTAATACTCTCCTCTTTGCTCACTATGTTCTGGTCATACCGGCCATCTTTCTGTTCCACAAACATATCAAAGTCATCCATTCTTCAGGCTTTTTTCATTTGCTGCTCCCTCTGCCTGGAAACCATATTCTGCCCATCATTGTGTGACTGGCCACTTCTTGACATTTAAGCTCAAATGTCACAACCTCAAAGAGGCCTTTACCAATTGCCTTAGCTAAGCCATCACCTCTTTCTCACCGTTTGCTATTACTATGTTTAATTTTCTTTAGAGTATTAATTACTAGACTGAATTATCTTTTTCATTTGTTTACCTAGTTTTTATGTCTCTTCTCATTAGAATGTAAGGTAATTGAGGCCAGGACACTGTGAATGTTGTGCCCAACACCTAGAACATTGCATGGCACATAATAGGCATGCTATAATGATGCAATGAATCAAGAAATGAAAGAATGGGTACATAAATTTATAATTCTACCTGGTTGAAATGTTTGGTTATTTTTTAACATTAGTTTAGTAGGGCGCCTGGGTGGTTCAGTCATTAAGCGTCTACCTTCGGCTCAGGTCATGATCCCAGGGTCCTGGGATCGAGCCCCGCATCGGGCTCCCTCCTCCGCGGGAAGCCTGCTTCTCCCTCTCCCACTCCCCCTGCTTGTGTTCCCTCTCTCGCTGTGTCTCCCTTTCTCTCTGTCAAATAAATAAAATCTTTAAAAAAAAATTAGTTTAGTAAACACTGTATACCTATGTGACAGCTGACATGTTATGAGGAGATTCAGGCAGTCCTTTGGAGAGGCCCACATGGACCACATGGAACTGAGGCCTCCTCCCAACAGTCACTGAGAAATTGCTGCCTTCCGCCAGCACCAATGCAAGTCAGCTTGGAAGCAGATCCTTCAACTACAGTCAGTCTTTCAGACGACTGCAGCCCAGGCCAACATCTTAACTGAAACCTCATGAGAAACCCTGATGAAGAACAATTTAGCTAAGCCATTCTGAAATTCCTGACCCACAGACCCTGTGGAAAATAAATATTTATTCTTTTAAGCCACTGGATTTGGGGATAATTTGTTGCCCAGCAATAGATAACTAATACGTTCACAGATCTGGAAACTAGGATTCATCCTTGATAGCTTTCTTCTCCCTCAATTCTAATATCGAAGCCATCTAAATATCTCCCAAAACTTCCATTTCTCCCTGTCTTTCCCACCACTATCCCGTTCCAAACTACTGTCAGTTCTCAGTTAGGCAAATGCAATAATCTCTTACCTGGTCAGCCTGCATCCATTTTGTCCTCCCTTTAATCTGTTCTCCACTCTGAGGCTAACATGTTCTTTTCCAAACACATAGATCTCATGAATTCTTCACTTCCCCTAAATAAATTACAATGCACTATGACAAATTCTAAAGTAGAAGTAATCTCAGAGACTATAAGTCAACAGAAAAGGAGCAACAAACTTATTAGAGTAGGTACAAATTCTTCTACCTGTTTTATTAAAAATTTTTAGTAGATAACACATAATCTTGGGACAAAATTCAGATCGCACTAAAGGGCAGGCAGTGAAGGTACAACTCTCTCCTATTTCTGTGTCTCTAGGTCTCTCCAGAGGCAGCACTTATGCAGCTTTTAAATGTATCTTTCTAGATAGACTTTATGCATATCGGTTTATTGGCGATTATGGGAAGTGCTTGAAGTAACCTACCGTTGTCTCTAAAATCTTGGCCTCCACCCTGCTTTCAAACACATTGCCTATAATCCCTTTTTAGATTAAAACCACTCTGCTTTCAAAACCAGATAAGGGCAATGCAGACATAATTTATCTTTTTTTTTATTGCCAAAAGGAGTTTAATGATAACAGCAGATCTACACATTTTGATTTAGCCTCCAACTCCCTAACCCATTAATTCTTTGTTTCAATAAGTGTCATCTTTCATAGCTATCTACATATACCATACATTGTCCTGTGCCAACCTCTCATTTTTTGTGGGTGAAGTATTTTTCTTAACGATGTTTGTTGACCTTTTCACAGATTTTTTTTTTTTTTTAAAGGAGACTGCCTCTTTCAGGAGCCAGGTGTGTGGCTTTTATCAAAGCTTGTGACTAGCATTAATTGTATTCCTTTTATTGTGTGCAATTATTTAATCTTTTTGAACTTAAATTCAGGGCATCACTTTTAATCTTTCCTAAATGTCATGCTGTTTGCTTCAACTCATTTCTGGAGCCTGAGTATATCTTGATTCTGCCTTGACCTATACATTGAATTAATTTGACATTGATTTATTGAGTGCCTAGCGTTTGCACACTACTATGTTTTCTAAAATTTCTCCTATCTTTAACAAAAGAACCAGAAAAGAGGGCCAGTAATCTCCTCTCTCCCACCACATCAAGGTCCTAGGCAAGCACAATAAAGAGGAGAAGAAAAGCCTGAGTTGGTGTAGAGGGAGGAGAGAAAAGGGAAGGAGACCAAAAAATCAAGGGGTGAAACTCAATGGGAAAAGTAAAGAAATGGGGGCGGGGGCAGGGCTGGCTGGCTCATTCGGTGGAGTATGTGACTCTTGATCTTGGGATTGTGAGTTTGGGCCCTACACTGGGTGTAGAGTTTACTTAAAAAAAAAAAGTAAATAACTGGTGCCATCTTCTGGATCTGTGCATCCATGGGGGTATGTGTATGTAAATGTATGTGTCTCAGAGCAACATTGTTTTCTTACAGCTAATGGACTTCTAAATGTTGGAGACAGAAGTGGTTTACCATAAAGCTGATGAAGCTTAAATTTCCTTCCAAGGCCCTCCTTCCGGCCCTAATGTTATTATTTGTAATTTTGCATTCTTTTTCTTAAAGAGGAGCTCTCAAGTCCTGGGTTTGGTAAAGTTTCATTTCATTGTGAAACTTTAAACACAGTTGGGGAAGGATGAATAAGGGGCAGAATATGAGAACAATATTAGTCTAAACAGGCTGGAGAAAACCATGCATTGATACATACATTTTGAGGCAAGTAGAGTTGGGTTTCAATACCTGGAAGTCTCCTTGGTTTCTGACTTAGGTTATTTACAAAGAGCCAACAGATTAGACACTGAATGAAAAAATATTAGCTTTTCATACTGATTTTACAAATAGTTCTTTCCCTTAATAGATAGCATTACTTAACTTAGATTTTATGGAATTTCAACAGTTTGGACTGGAACTAACACTGAAAATCACCTAGTTCAAGTTCCTTATTACCGAGACACAGACCTTTAAATGACTTGTGTGATGTCAGAGTTACACATGGATCTCCTGTTTCTCGGGGTCTGTTATTACTACTCCCTCTAATTAGACACCATTCCCCTCTGCTGTGCCAGAATTAGCGCAATGAGCTGAGCACAAGCCGTGCTACTACCAGTGTCAAAAGCAGCTTGCTCCAGGTCTTCCAATTATGCTTTTTGTCACCGGAGTAGAACTGAGTTATGCAAAAGATTAGTCTGGAGTCGAGGTATCATAGGAGAAGTAGGAGTTGGTTCAGAAGAAACAGGAGTGTTTGTGTGAGTGGTAATGCCTGGGCTATAAGAAGATCCTGCATGCTTTTACCTGATGGATTGAAATCTTGGTCTCAGAGGTTCTACACCAGGAATTAGTAGGCATGAATCTATTGTTGACATTTTCATCACTTAACTCTTCATTCTAGCCTGCAGAATAGCAGAGATCATTATCGACCCTAAAAATGAAATCAGTGACTTTGATTAAGTTAATCTGATAATATTTAAAACACTTTCTCACATATGGCTAGACCTGGTACTAATGAGGTCTAAGTTTGATCTTCATTTACCCCAGTTAGCTCCATGCTGTGAGCAACTGATTCTTTAGCCATGGGCTGTCTTTCCCACAATTTTAAGCCACTATTGCCAAAAGAGATGAGGTGAATGAATGTCTGTTGATGACTTAATACTTCTCATCTTTACTAGAAAAAAAGAAAGGTCAAATTACATGCTCAATTAATTAGTCATCCTAAAATGCTCTTCTTGATATTGAAATAGTGACCCAGGAACAGACTTTTGAAAGATGGTGAGGTAGAGAATTTAAAATTCTGGGTTAGTATACTCAAAGCCAACGTTCTTGTCTCTGATGAAGTTAAGTCTTTTAGTCTCCCTAGACTCAGTTTTCTCTTTTGTAAAATGGGATATTAATCCTTATCCTGCCTACTTCAGAGGGTTGAACAACAAAACTGGAAAACATGAACTCATACTGTTTATATGTTAACCCATACTTCTTTGTTTTTTTGTAGGGTACGGAAGATTAACATTGAAAAAAATTAGCACGGCTCCTTATTTTCCTTCCCTGCTTTGGGAATTCTTCAGCCCATTTTTGGGGGGAATTGGAGTAAAGTTGGAAGGGGGCATTTTTCTGAATAAAATGAAAATACCTTTTTGTGTGTGTGCTGATGATTTGGGTTTGATTTCCCAGAGGGTGATCAGGAATTTTATCAGGGAAATAGAAGAAAACAGAAATTTAGGAGGAGAGAGTAAAAGAGGTGGGGGTTAGAGTTAACGGACACAGGAAGCTATAGAATAATATTTAAAATTTAAAACTCCCTATCAGGGAAATGTGGACTAGGAAAGTCTCCCAAGCCCAGAAGGTGTCTAAGCCTGGAAGTGACAGATGGCTGTGGAGATGCTGTTCAAGTACCCAGAAACTGTGGGATCAGAGTGTTGACTGACTGCTAAGCTTTCAAGCAGTCTTTTCTCTGCCAACATCAGGTTCTTCCATGCACATATAGCCCAGCAATACCCTAAAGAAATCTGTAAATCCAAAGAATCCCTCTTTATTAGCATGATGGTGTATGAACCTCTACCATTTGTTAAAGAGACTATCTTCCAAAGAAATAGACTCTCATCTGTAGAGAACAAACTGATGGTTACCAGAGTGGAGGTGGATGGGGGATGGGTGAAATAGGCAGTGGGGATTAAGGAGTGCACTTGTGATGAGCTGGGTGATATATGGAAGTGTTGAATCAGCATATTGTATACCTGAAACTAATACTACACTGTATGTTAACTAACTGTAGTTTAAATAAAAACTTTTAAAAAAAGAGAGACTATAAGGGGCATCTGGGTGGTGCAGTTGGTTATGGTCTGAGTCTTGATCTCAGTTCCATGCTGGGTATGGAGCCTACTTTTAAAAAAGTGTGCGGGGTGCGGTGCCTGGGTGGCTCAGTTGGTAGAGCCTCCAACTCGATTTCTGCTCAGGTCATGATCTCAGCGTCCTGGGATCAAGCCCTGTGTTGGGCTCCATGCTCAGTGGGGAGTCTGCTTGAAGAGTCTCTCCCTTTCCCTCTGCCGCTCTCCCCCAAATAAATAAATAAATCTTAAAACAACAACAACAAAAAGAGACTATATTTTCCCTATTGTATATTACCTGTGCTGAGCATGCTCGGGTACCCAAGAGCCGAGATAGTGAAGCATAGATGTTCCTCATATCCTCTAGCTCTGTAAATGACATCGGGACCACCATCAACAACCTAAAAACCTAAGCATAATTATTTAATTAATAAAATGATTACATATGGATAAACTGAATGGGTAGGTGTAATTATAGTTTGGGGAAGGAATTACAATTCTAGTAGTTACGGTGAAAATCAGTTTAAACAATTTTTAGAATGAAAATCATTTTGAGGAAATTATGATCAGAGAATATGACCTATAATTTTTTAATTCTACTTTTTAAAAACATTCTAAGTGTTTCTTTGTCAAGTAACATCAATTTTTGTAAATAGCCTATAGACATCCAGTGTATATAAAGTTCTATGTTTAAATGCTAAATTTAGTTCAATTATTTTATTTTCCTGTGTTAAAATATGATTAAGAAAAAAAGTAAATTCATGCTTCTCATGAAGAACCATCACATGTCAAAGACTGTTTAAAATTGTTGCTATTTATTTTCATTTTCTTTTAAGCCACTTTATTGAGGTTGACATGTAAAAACCTGCACATATTTAATATATACAACTCTGACTTTGGGATTCAGCATGCATTCATGAAACCATCACCACCATCAAGGGCATTGACATATCCATTACCTCCCTAAATTTCTTCCCTCTCCCTTCATGATATGATAATGTAGATGATGATGATGATGATGATTCTATGAACATGTAACATAAGATCTACCCTTTTAGCCAATTTTAAGTACACAATACAGTATTGTTAGCTAAAGGAACTATGCTGAACAGCAGATCTCCAGAACTTATTAATCTGACATAATGAAACTGTGTACCCTTTGACCTTCACCTCCCCATTCTTCCCTACCCACAGACCCTGGAATCTACTCTCCTAGTCTCTGCTTCTATGAGTTTGACTATTTTAGATTCCACATACTAGCAGTGAAATCTTGTCATTCTCTGACTACTTTCACTTAGCATATTTTCCTCCAAGTCCATCACATTGTCACATATAGCAGGATTTCTTTCTTTTTAGAGTCCGAATAATAGTCCATTGTTTTTTTGGGGTTTTTTTGGAATAATATTCCATTGTGCGTATATAACACACTTTCTTTACCCAAATTGAAATGTTCTTCAATCTCTTTATTTTGTGGATGTTTAGGTTGTTCCCATATCTTGCCTAGTATGAGTAATGTGGTAGTGAACGTGGGAGTGCAAGTATCTCTTCAAAATCCTGATTTCAATTCATTTGGATAAATATCCAGAAGTGGGATTTCAGTATCATATGGTAGTTTATTTTTGGAGGTATGTCCATACAATTTTCCTTAGTGGCTATCCCGATTTGCATTCCCCCCAACAGTGTGCCAGGGGTTCCTTTCCTCCACATCCTTACCAATGCTTGTTATTTTCTTAATTTTTGGCAATGAACATAGGGATGCATATATACACCATCCTAGGTGTGGGTGATATCTCATTGTGGCTTTGATTTGCATTTCCCTGATGATTAGTGATGAGACCTTTTCATGCACTTGTTGGCCATTTGCATCTTCTTTGGAAAAATGGCTATTCAAGTCCTTGGTTTGCAAGTATTTTCTCACATTCTATAGGTTGCTTTTTCTTTTTTTTTAATTTTTTGGTAGAGCATTTTTTTTAAAGATTTTATTTATTTATTCATGAGAGACAGAGAGAGAGAGAGGCAGAGGCAGAGGGAGAAGCAGGCTCCCCGCTGAGCAGGGAGCCCAATGTGGGACTTGATCCCAGGACCCTGGGATCATGACCTGAGCCGAAAGCAGATGCTTAACTGACTGAGCCACCCAGCTGCCCTGCTTTTTCATTTTGTTGATTGTTTTCTTTTATTTGCAGAGGATTTTTAGTTTAATATACTCTCACTTGTTTATTTTTGCCTCTCCTGCATGTGCTTTTGGTGTCATATCCAAAAAAACCATTGCCAAGACCAATGTTAATGATTTTCCCCCTATGTTTTCTTCTAAAAATTTTATGGTTTAAGTCTTCAATCCATTTTGAGTTGATTTTTGTGTATGGTATAAGATACAAGTCCAATTTCATTCTTTCGTATGTGGATATCCAGTTTTCCCAGCACCATTTATTTAAAAGACAATCCTTGCCTCATTTTATATTCTTGGTGTCCTTGTCAAAGATTAGTTGACCATATATGCATGGGCTCTCCATACTGTTCCACTGATCTCTGTGTGTTCTTATCCCAGTATCATATTTTGATTACCACAACTTTGTAAAATAGTAGAAATCAGGAAGAATGATGTCTCCAGCTTTGTTCTTTCTCAGGATTTCTCTGGCTATTTGGGGGGCTTTAATGCCACTAGAATTCTGATAGGAACTTATATTGAATCTATAGATCACTTTGGGTAGTATGGACATTCAACAATAATTATTAATTCTTTCAATCCATGAACACAGAGTATCTTTCCATTTATTTGTATGTTCTTCAATTTCTTTATTTTTTATTTTGTTTATTTTTTTAAATTGAAGTATGGTTGGCATACAATATTACATTAGTTTCGGTGTATAACATAGTGATTTGATATTTATTTACATGATGAAATGATCACCATGATGACTATATTTATCATTTGTCCCCATACGAAGTTATTACAATATTATTGATCATATTCCCTATGCTGTACTTTACAATCCTGTGACTTATTTATTTTATGACTGTCAGTTTGTACCTGTTAACCCCCCTCATCTATTTCACCCATCCCTCCACCCACCTCCTGTCTGGCAACCACCAGTTTGTTCTTTGTTTATGGGTCTGTTTCTGTTTTGTTTTTTATTTTTTAGATTGCACATATAAATGAAATCATATGATATCTGTCTTTCTCTGTGTTATTTCACTTAGCATAATGCACCCTAGGTACAACCATGTTGTTGCAAATGGCAAAATTTCATTGCTTTTTATGGCTGAGTAATATTCCATTCCATATGTATATGTATATATACACCACATGCATACACCATATGTATATATATATACCACATCTTCTTTATTGATTCATCTCTTTATGGACATTATGTCACTTCCCTGTCTTGGTTATTGTAAATAGTGCTGCAATGAACATAGGGATACATATATCTTTTAGAATTAGTGTTTTTGGTTTTCTTTATATAAATACCCATTGCTGGATCATATGATATATCTATTTTTGAGTTTTTGAGGAATCTCCATACTGTGTTCCATAGTGGCTGCACCAATTTACGTTCCCACCAACAGTACCTGAGGATTTCCTTTCTCTACATCCTTATCAACATTTGTTATCTTTTGGCTTTTTGATACTAGCCATTCTGATTTGGGTGAGGTGATATTTCATTGCAGTTTTGATTTGCACTTCCCTGATGATTAATGATGTTTAGCGTCTGTTCATGTGTCTGTTGGCCATCTGTATGTCTTCTTTGGCAAAATGCCTATTCAGGTTCTCTGCCCATTTTTTAAACTGGAGTGTTTGGGTTTTATTGGTGTTGAGTTGTATGAATATATATTTTGGATATTAACCTCTTATCAAATACATTATTTGCAAATATCTTCTTGCATTCAGTAGGTTGCCCTTTCATTTTGTTAATGGTTTACTTTTCTATGCAAAGCTGTTTAGTTTGATATAGGCCCAATTTTTTATTTTTGCCTTTGTTGATCTTGCCTAAGGAGATAGATCCAAAAAAATATTGCTAACACTGGTGTTCAAGGAAGCCTATGGTTTCTTTTCTTTTTTTTTTTTTAAGATTTTTTATTTATTCACTTGAGAGAGAGAGACAGAGAGAGCAACAGCACAAGCAGGAGGGAGGGTTAGAGGAAGAGAGAGAAGCAGACTCCCCACTGAACAGGGAGCCCGATGGGAGGCTTGATCCCAGGACCCTGGGATCATGACCTGAGTCGAAGGTAGATGCTTAACTGACTGAGCCACCCAGGCGCCCCAGCTTATATTTTCTTTTAGGGGTTTAGTGGTTTCAGATGTTACATTTAGGTCCTTAATCCATTTTGAGTTTGTTTTTATTTATGGTGTAAGAATGTGGTCCAGTTTTGTTTTTTACAGGTAGCTGTACGATTTTCCCAAAACCATTTACTAAAGAGATTCTCTTTTTCCTGTTGTATATTCTTGCCTCCTTTGTTGTAGATTAACTGACCATATGACTGTGAGTTCATTTCTGGGCTCTTTATTCTGTTCTATTGATCTATGTGTCTGTTTTTGTGCCAGTACCACACTGTTTTGATTATTATGTTTTATAGTATAGTTTAAAATCTGGGATTGTGACACCTCCAGCTTTGTTCATTCTCAAGTTTGCCTTGGCTAGTCAAGGTTTTTTTGTGACTCCATACAAATTTTGGGATTATTTGTCTAGTTCTGTGAAAAATCCTATTGGTATTTTAATATGGATTGCACTAAATCTGTAGATTGTTTTGGATAGTGTGGACATTTTAAAAATATTATTTTTTCCTGTTTATGAACATAAACATTCCATTTGTGTCATTTTCAATTTCTTTCATCAGTGTTTTATAGTTTTCAGAGTATAGGTCTTTAACCTCTTTGGTTAACTTTATTCCTAGGTATTTTATTCTTTTTGGTGCAATTTAAAATGGGATTGTTTTCTTAATTTCTCTTTCTGCTACTTCATTATTAGTAGATAGAAATGCAACAGGTTTCTGTATATTGATTTTGTATCCTGCAAATTTACTGAATTTGTATTAGTTCTAGTAGTTTTTTGGTGAAGTCTTTAGGATTTTCTATATATAGTATCATGTCATCTGCAAATAGTGACAACTTCACTTCTTCCTTACCAACTTGGATGCCTTTTATTTATTTTTCTTACCTAATTACTTTGGCTAAGATTTCCAGTACCATGTTGAATCAAAGTGGTGAGAGTGGACATCTTGTCTTGTTCCTGATATTTAAAGAAAAGTTCTCATTTTTTCACCATTGGGTATGATGCAAGCTGTGGGTTGTTTTAATATGGCTTTTATTATGTTGAGATATAGTTTCCTCTAAACCTACTTTGTTGAGGGTTTTTATCAACAGTGGATGTTGTACTTTGTCAAATGCTTTTTCTGTATCTATTGAAATGATCATATGGTTTTTATCCTTTCTCTTGTGTGATGTATCACATTGATTGATTTGTGAATATTGAACCACATTTGCATCCCAGGAATAAATGCCACTTGATTGTGGTGAATGATTTTTTAAATATATTTTTGGATTTGGTTTGGTAGTATTTGTTGATGATTTGTGCATCTGTGTTCATCAAAGATATTGGCCTGTAGATTTCTTTTTTTGTGGTGTCTTTATCTGGTTTTGGTATCAGGGTAATGCTGGCCTCATAGAATGAGGAAAATAAAGATTTTTCTTGCTTCTTGAGGTTGGCTTGTAGAACTATAATCTTCCCTCTTAGAATGGCTTTTATAGCATCTCAAAGATTTTGGACCATTTTGTCTTCATTTTTATTTGTCTCCATCTATTTTTTAATATCCTCATTGATTTCTTGGTTGATCAGTTTATTATCTAGTAACATATTATTTAACCTCCATGTATTCGTAGTCTTTCCAGATTTTTTCTTGTGGTTGGAAAAGATGCATGATATGATTTCAAACTTTTTGCATTTGTTGAGACTTGTGAAACTGGTTATTTCTACTGATGTAAGGAGGAGAGAGGGAAGAGTGAAATCTCTTGCAGGTCTATGGTGTATTTCAGTTGCTATAAATTATTTACAAATTGGAGGGTATAAAATATTCAAAGACAATGAAAAGTAGAGGCCCCTCAAAAGCAGATAAATAAGAAAGATGTCTACAAATAATGCCTGGTTTTCCTTTGAAACAAATTTTTTCCCTATAATCTCTCATCTTGTGGTCAAAACAATCTTAAAAGAAAAATTATTGTTTATCACAAAATAAGGCCAATTTTATTAGTTTTGGCCTGATGGTTTGTATAGATACAGTTAACGGTTATTTTACCATATAGGCCTTTTAAAATTGCTTAATTTTGCATCCACTTATTTTTATTCAGTAGGTGTGTCCAAATCTAAAAATCTGTGTATGTGTTGTATTTATATTTATATTTATCTCTTCTTGAATATTATTTATGGCCTATGTGTAATATATTATATATATAAAGTTGTACCTTTTATCATGTATAATTTGGTGTTTATCTTGCTAGTGTTTTATATACCCATTATTTTATCCAGTAAGATGCATTATTTCACCCATCAAGGAGTCTCCTTTACCCCAATAAATTGAGGTCCATAGAATATGTTCATTCCTCCATATACTTTTCTTCCCTCTGCCCTCAGCTCCTATTTTTCTTTTCATTCTATATTTCAAGTCATGTAATCCAATCACCAATGAAGGACATCTGTGTTATTTATAGTTTTTGGCTATCACAGATAAAGCTTCTTTGAACATTTATATAGAGTTTCTTGTGTGAATTTAACTCTTCATTTCTCTAAGATAAATGCCCAAAAGTGAAACTGCTAGGCTATAGAGTAGTTGTATGTTCAATTTTTAAAGAAACCTCCAATTGTTTTCCAGAGTGATGTATGAGTAATTGATCAAGATTTTCTGCATTCTCACCGGCAGTTGGTATTATCACTATTTTTTATTTTAGTCATTCTGAAAGATGTATAATGATAGCACATTCTGGTTTTAATTTGCATTTTCCTGAGAGCTAATGAGGTTGAACAACTCTTCATGTGTTTATTTTTCATACGTATATCTTCTTCAGTGAAATGTTTCTTCACATTTTTGTCTACTTCCTATTGAGATTTTTTGGTTTTCTACTCTCGAGTTTTAGAACTCTTTATATATCCCAGGTATGAGTGATGTCTTAGTCCATTCAGGCTACAATAACAAAGTAGCACAGACTGGGTATCTTATAAATAAGAAAAATTTCTCTCTCACAGTTCTGGAGGCAAGAAGTCTGAGATCAGGATGCCAGCATATTTGGATGAAGGCCCCTTTTTGTGTTGCAGACTTCTCATTTTATCCTCACATGGTGGAAGGGACTAGGAGCCTCCATGGAGCCTTTTTATAAGGAACTAATCCCAATCATGAAGGTGGAAAGTTCATGATTTATCACCTCCCAATGATCCCACTTACTAATATCATCTTCTGGGGGTTAGGGTTTTGACATATGAATTTTGGGAGGACACAAACATTCAGACCATAGCAAACCCCTTGTCAGGTGCATGGTATGCAGGATCCCACACTGTAGCTTGTCTTTTCATCCTCTTCACAGAATCTTATGCAGAATAAGTTTTTAATTTTGATGAGACCCATTTGTCAATTTTTTCCTTTCATAGGCCATGTTTTCATTGTCAAGTTTAAGAACTCTTTGATTAGACCTAGATCTTGAAGACTTTCTCCTTTGTTTCTTTCTAAAAGTTCCATAGTTTTAAGTCGTTATCTATTTTTGTGTTAATTTTTATATAACATATGAGACTTATATTGAGAACCTTTTTTTTTGCCTGTAGATATCCAGTTGCTCCAGCACCATTATTGAAATGGTCTGCTGAACTTTTTTTTTTTTAAAGATTTTATGTACTCATTTGAGAGAGAAAGAAAGGGAGAGCAGGTGAGTGGGGGGAGGGGCAGAGGGAGAAGAACAAGCAGACTCCATACTGAGCACGAGCCCGATGTGGGTCTCGATCCCACGACCCTGAGATCATGACCTGAGCCAAAATCAAGAATCCGACGTTCAGGGGCACCTGGGTGGCTCAGTCATTAAGTGTCTGCCTTCAGCTTAGGTCATGATCCCAGGGTCCTGGAATCGAGCCCCGCATTGGGCTCCCTGCTCAGCGGGGAGCCTGCTTCTTCCTCTCCCACTCCCCCTGCCTGTGTTCCCTCTCTCGCTGTCTTTCTCTGTCAAAATAAATAAATAAAATCTTATTTAAAAAAAAAGAGTCCAACGTTCAACTGACTGAGTCACCCAGGCGCCCCGGGTCTGCTGAACTTTTTAATTAGAAAATTATTTTTAAGTGTTGTACTTGAATCCCTTTAAGTACTTTTATTGTTTGCCCATTTTTTTTATATTCAGATTTTTATCTGTCTTTTCCAGCATTTTACTTTAATCATTATTAAAAACTCCTTGTGCTGCCTGGCCTTTTTCCTCTGGGAGCTATAGAATGACTATCCTTTTTCTTTATTTTATCATTGAGCTTCAGGTCTGCTTACCTAGGTCTATTAATGAGCAGAAAGTCTATAGGAGGTGAAAGATGAAGAAGGGTTTATTTAGCCTGTGGCAGCGCTCAAGCAGGCTAGCAGTTCCTTGCTAGGATACCTGAGGGAAGTTTCTCTCCCATTTCCCCTGTGTTCTTCTAGCCTCTGAGACAGGGGGAATAAAAGTTTACTGAAATAGTAGCTTTTTTTAGCACACTAATATTGGTATTCACCAGGGAGTTCTGAGTTCTTCATATGAGGCATCACTCCCAGGAAAGACTAACACCTCACCCAGCTGCTTTTGATCCCAGGAACTATTTGGCATGGGAGAGGAAAATAGGCTGGGGTTGGAAATGCAGGGGAAGGAAGGTCTATTTAGTTCCCAAGAATATGTGCTTCATGAAGAGTCTTTTACAGTATTTTTTTAATGTTTTATTTATTTATTCATGAGAGTCAGAGAGAGAGAGAGAGAGGCAGAGGGAGAAGCAGGCTCCCCGCCTAGCAGGGAGCCCGATGCGGGACTCGATCCCAGGACCCTCAGATCATGACCTGAGCCGAAGGCAGACGCTTAACCATCTGAGCCACCCAGGCGCCCCTACAGTATTGTTTTTAACAGCTGCATAGTATTTCTCATGTGGGAAATACTATGTTTCTAGTTTCGTCATTGAATTGCCTTTGCCGTGGTGTTATCCTGTGTTCCACAGTGTTTGACTAGAACAGTCTAACATATATCCCTAATACTCAAATTTTAGTCTCTAATACTATTTATTCACTACTATAGAGAACCAGTATTCCTTATAAAGTTTTTTGGTTTCCTATCTCCATACAGGGAACTTTTAAATGGACACAGAACATCTTATTGTCAGAATCAAAATTCTGGAGTACCAGTGAACAGGCATAGGAACAACTAAGACCTCTCTGGCCAAACTGTGATCATTTGAGCATTCAAAGAATGATAATTATACCTTATTGGAATAATTTTAATCTATAAAAAGCTATGAGTGCATAAAGATACTCCAAAGGAAAAGCATTAAGAACAATGTACCAGACTAAAATGGCAGTGTGGGAGACCCTAGCTTCTGTCCCCCTATAAAGATCAACAATTAAACAGCTATCCATGACCAAAAACAGCTCTGGGAGAGATGTAGAGTCCACTTAAAAACTCCAGCCACGCAATGGAACAAAAAACTGGAGAATTCCTGCACAAAAAGGGAAGGAAAACAGCTTCATTTTCCCTGCATCATTCCATTTTCCAAGTGGGCATTACTCAGTGCCAAGTGGGAACTCCCAAGCTAGAAATAGTTCACTGAGAAAGGGAGAGCAGAGTGAGCAACCAGTTTCCCCAGCCTCTCAAGCCAACCACCCCCCAACCGCCCACGAAGGACCTGCTTGGTTTCAGCCCATGCACAGACAGGCAAAGTTGAGATGTAGAGAACTGGCTAGGAACAAGGAATAACAGCAGGAGCCATGAACGTCAGGCTCTCAGTGGGATCAGCCTGGGTTCCCAGCGACCAGTACTACAGGGTGTTCTAGCAGCTTCACCACTGAAGAAACCAATGACCAGCACAGCTGCCACAGACCTCCTACAGATTTTATCAGCTTTCCGCCCTGCAGGTATTCCCATTCCCAGATACCAGATACCTGAGTCTCTCCTGGCTCCCTAAGCATCCTCCCCACCCCCACACCACCCCCTACCCTGTGCCTGCTGTAGTGCAGGCCTCTATGGCTGAGAAATGCAGGATGCCAGCCAAGACCCCCACAGCTGTCCCCCACCAATGTGTGTGACTTGAAGATAGCCCCTCCAGGTGTGCACTGCATGCCTGTGACCTGACGCCTGTCACTGGCCTCCGCTGATGTGTTTGCAAGCACATGGCAAGATCCTGTGACCAAGGAGGTGCATGCTGGCAGCCAAGATCCTCATAGCTGTTTGTGGGTCTAGATTCAGCCCTATCTCCTATTACTGGCTGGCACTACTGGGCTCACCTACAGCCATCCCAGCTCTGCTGTGCACCTGCATGTTCCTGCTTCAACTCACATCAATGGCCTCCACTGCCATGCACCTGTGGAGAGACCATGGAGCCACAGAAGTGCATGCTCCCAACCAGGGCCTCCAGAGCTTCTTGTGGGTACAGATCTGGCCCTGTCTCCTGCTGCTGGCACATACAATGAGGTTCACCTGCAGCTAGCCAGCCCTCCCTGTTGTATACCTGCATGACTCCAACCTGACTCCCAACACTGGCCTCCTTTGCCATGTGTCTGTGGCAAGACCCATGAAAGTGCACGCTGACAGCCAGCACTGACTGACACCTCTAGCTACTAGTGTCCCCATAGTTGGCCCCAGCCCTTGTTGCTTGCCCTGGCTCCTACCAACTATGTTTGTATCTGCAAGTGGCTCTTGCCACAATACAGATGACTACAGCTACCAGAACAGACCAATAACAAATAAGGAGATTGATTCAGTAATCAACTTTCTCCCAAAAAAGAAAACCTCAGGACCAGATGGCTTTGTGGGTGAATTATACCAAACATTTAATGAAGAATTAATACCCAAACTCTTCCAAAAAAATTGAAGAGATGAGGCCAGCCAGACAAGGACACTGCAAGAAAAAGAAATTACAGGTCAACTTCCCAGATGAACATAGAGGCAAAAATCCTCAACAAAATACTAGCAAACTGAATTCAACAGTACATTAAAAGGATCATACACCATAATCAAATGGATTTATTCCAAGGAGGCAAAGATGGTTCCACATATGCAAATCAATAAATGTGATGCACCACATTAATAGAATGAAAGACAAAAACCATATGACCATCTCAATAGATGCAGAAAAAGCATTTGACAAAATTCAACATGCATTTCATTTATGATAAAAGCTTTCAAATTGGGAATAGAAGGAATGTACTTCAATTTAATGAGTGCCACATATCACAAAACCACAGCTATATCATACTCACTGGTGAAAGGTTGAAAGTTTTCTCTCTAAGGATCAGAAACAAGACACTCTCACGAGTCCTTTTCAACATAGTACTAGAAGTTCTCACCAGAACAATTAGGCAAGAAGAAGGAAAAAAAGGCATCCAAATGGGAAAGGAAGCAGTAAAATTGTCTCTCTTAGCTGATGACATGATATATATACACAAAATCCTGAAACAACTACACCAAAAAACTGTTAGAACTAATAAATGAACTCACTAAAGTTTCAGGATACAAAATCAATATACAAAAATCAGTTGCATTTTTTAAAAAAATATTTATTTATTTGGGAAAGAGAGAGAACATGAATGGGGGAGAGACAGAGGGAGCAGAAGAAGGAGAAAATCTCCAACAGACTCCCTACTGAGCACGGAACCAGATCAGGCCCATCCCACAACCTTGAGATCATGACCTGAGCTGAAACCAAGAGTCGGATACTCAACCAACTAAGCCACCCAGGTGCCCCAGTTGCATTTTTATACATTAACAATGAATTATCTGAAAAAGGAAAAAAGAAAAACCAATACATCCCTTTTACAATAACATCAGAAACTACCAAATACTTGGGAATAATAAATCAAGGAAAGAAAGATCTAGACACTTTAAACTATAAGACATTCTGAAACACATTGAGGACACATAAATGGACACATGTTCATTGATCAGAAGAGTTAATATTATTAAAATGTCCATACTTTTCAAAGCCATCTACAGATTCAAAATCCCTAGCAAAATTTCATGGCATTTTTTTTACAGAACTAGGAAAAACAATCCTAAAATCTATGTGGAATCACAAAAGACCATGTATAACCAGAGCATTCTTGAGAAAGAACAGAGCTAGAGGCATCACACTTCTTGATTCCAAACTACATTACAAAACTATAGTAATCAAAATAGCATAGTACTTACATAAAAATGGGCAGAGACAATGGGACAGACTCAAGAGTCCAGGAATAAACCCATGCATATATGATCAATTAATATTTGATAAGAGAACCAAGAGTACTCAGTGGGGAAAGGACAATCTCTCTTTAACAAATGATGCTGGGAAGATTTGATATCCACATGCAAAAGAATTTAAGTGGACCTCTGTCTTATAGCACTCATAAACATTAACTCAAAAAGGATTAGAGACTTAATTTAAAACTGGAAACCATAAACTTCTAGAAGAAAACATAAAAGATAAGCTCCTGACATCAGTCTTGGCAATGATTTTTTTGTATATGACACCAAAAGCCCAAACAAAAGCAAAAAAAGAACAAAAAAGAATAAGTGGCACTACATTGAACTGAAAACTTCTGCACAGTAGAAGAGACAATAAACAAAGTGAACAGGCAGCCTATGGAACAGGAGAAAATATTTGCAGATCATTTATATGATAAGGGGTTAATATTCAAAATGTATAAAGAATTTCTATAACTCAACAGCAAAAAAATCCAATTACAAAATGGGCAGAGCACTTGAATAGGCATTTTTTTTTTCCAAAGAAGACATTCAAAATAGCTCATAAATACATGAAAAGGTGCTCAACATGACTAACCATCAGGGAAATGCAAATCAAAACCACCATGAAATATCACCTCACACCTGTTAAAATAGTTATTATCAGACAGAGAAGAGAGCAAATGCTGACAAGAATGTAAAGGAAGGGGAACCCTGTGGGCTGTTGGTGGAAGAGTCACTGTGGAGAACGTCATGGAGGTTCCTCAAAAGATTAAGAGTAAGTTTTAAAAATTAAAAATACCATATGATTCAGCAACCCCAGCTCTGATTATGTATCTGAAGGAAATAAAATCTCTATCTTAAAGAGATATCTGTACCCCCATGTTCATTACAACATTATTCACAATACCCAAGACATGGAAACAACCTAAATGTCCACCACTGGATGAATAGATAAATAAATTTTGGTACATATATGCAATAGAATATTATTCAGTGATGAGAAAGAAGGAAATCCTCCCACTGTGGCAAAATGGCTGGGCCTTGAGAGCATTATGCTAAGTGAAATAACCTTAAAGACAAATATTGTGTGATTTCAGTTACATGGGAAATCTAAAAACACTGAAATCCTAGAAACATAGAGTAGAAGGGTGGTTGTCAGTGGCTGAGTATTGGGGAAGTGGGGAGATGTTGGTGAAAGGGACAGACTTGCAGGTATAAGATGAATAAGTTCTGGGGAATGGTAACTATAGTTAACAATACAGCATTGTGTACCTGGAAGCTGCAATGAGAGTAGAGCTTTAATGTTCTCATTATAACAACAAAAACAAAATGGTACTTGATGTAGTTTTTGGAAATGTTGGTGAGGTTGGTGGGGTCCGGAGCCAACAGCCCAGAAAGAATTCTTGAGATGTCTTTGGTGCAAAATGGTTATTTTATTAAAGCCCAGGGTTAGGACCATGGGCAGAAGGAGCTGCTGCCTCCTGATGTCCCAGGATTGTGAGAAGCAAGTGATTATATTCCTTGGGGTTGGGAGAAGAAAAGGGAAGGGAAGTTCCAAAAGGACTTTCATATGTTAAAGAAGACTCAGGATCCTGGAGGAATGTCATAATCTGCCTATCTCAAGTATTTGCCAAAGGGCTGCAGGTTATAAAAACATTTAATTTTATCTACCTTTCCTTCTGCCTTTGTTTCCCACATCAGTAATTATGTTAGGTGAATGATGTGTTAACTAATTTTATTGTGGGAAACATTTCACAATACATACGTATAGCAAGTCATTACATTGTACACCTTAAATGTACACATCAATAAAGCTAGAAAAATAAGTTAAGTGAATAAGTAAGTAAATAAAATCCTCTCCAAAAAAAACCCCCAAAATCAATGTATCAAAAGCATAGTTGTAAATTCCCACACAAAAAAAGTGGCTCTGTTAGCTTATACTAACATTAAATCTTGTTATCTGCCTCATTTTTGTTGGTTGTTAGTATTAGTTTTGCTGCTTTGTGCTTATTATAGATGAACAATACAAATTATTATGTTAATTTTTGCTTTAAAAGTCTAAGTTTTAAAATTGAAGGGTAATAGTGTAGCTCATTTATAGGAAGGGGATTATCAATAAAATGGCTATAAAATGATGGTTGAGAGATCTCTAGGGAACATATAAAGAAGCCACGGTATCTCTTCAACATAAATCAGGCAATGCAGGTACTGATTGTAATTCAGAAAAGAATGCTACTCTAATTTATCTTAATCATGTCATATGAAATTGTATAGCAAACTGAAGTAAGAAAATGGGTAAGGTTGAAACTTAACATATAGCCAGAGGACACATAAAAGTTATACAAAGTCCAAGCCTACTCTAAATCCTAACTGGAAGTCAGGGTCTTGGGTGAGTTCCCTTGTTACCAAAGCAGGTAGATGATGACAGCAAGAAGGGCTAGTGTGTTACTGCAAAGTAAAGCAGAGTCATCGTGGAAGTAGCATGCCGAACCCACATCCCAGTCCAGAGTCTCTGACTAGAAGCTAACTCCCCACCCGTGACACAGTTCTGAATCAAAGACAGGGTGACCTTAGCTCGTCTGACAATATTGCTGTTCTTCTAAGCTGAGAAAGTGACTTGGCAAGCTCAGAAAGAGGTAGAAATAAAGATAGAAATGTAGAAAAAATAAAAGTAAATTAACGCTATGGTATTAGTACTTTATTGCTTGGTTTAGGCATAAGCTTTATGGCAATTGTGTAACTTGTCTGTGTTACTTTTGTACTTTAAAATGTTTAAAACTGAGGGAATTTAGTTTTAATTTGACATATTTAAGAGACTGTGATCATAAGGATCTGATTTAGTAAACTGGTATGTGTAGAATAGGTTTGTAAAAGTATTCATGTCCCAATGAAGATCTGTCGTTATTGCTTTAACGTTGGCATTGCTTTGGTTACTGTGTGAAACACTTGAACAATTTTGACATATTAAATTTGTTTTTTGTTTTTTAAATTTTTTTTTAGGATTTTATTTATTTGACACAGAGAGAGAGACAGCGAGAGAGGGAACACAAGCAGGGGGGGTGGGAGAGGGAGAAGCAGGCTTCCCACCGAGGAGGGAGACTGATGTGGGGCTCCATGCGGGGCTCAATGTGGGGCTCGATCCCAGGACCCCGGGATCATGACCTGAGCCGAAGGCAGACGCTTAACGACTGAGCCACCCAGGTGCCCCTTGACGTATTGAATTTGTGATGGCGGTTTAAAAAGTTTAAGAGAAATTACTTAACAAAGTTTGTATGTGTTTGGGAAAGATTTAGAGAACTTTAATCTGTCAAAATTATAAACTAATTGAGCATAAATAACAGGAAGAAGTGAAGGTGGGTATTTTAAAAATTTTAATACAAAGTATACTTGATTTATAAATGAACTAAAATTTGTAAGTTGAACTTAAAGGCTTCTGACAAGCTCTGCTGTTGATTTCAAGTTTAATAAATTGAATATGAATTTAAACACAAATAGCATATTGTTCTTCTCCTTTTAGCTGGTTAATGTCTATTTAGTTTTTGGCTTTCAGGTTATATATTTTTCCATAAGGAAAGCATCTGTATTGGTTAGAAACGCATTTGGCTGGGAGTAAAATAAAATCAACAGTGACTTAAAGATGTAATGGGTTTGTCTCACAAAATAACAAATACCCCTGGTATATTTACTTAAAGATATTTATAAGGACCCAGGATTCTTCTTTCTGTTCTGCCAGCCTTAGGGCGTGCCTTTTGTCCTTTAAAATCACTAGTCGGCTGCTGCATCTAAAGGCATTGTGCCCAAGTTCAGGCAGGAAGAAAATGATAAGAGACAAAGGGCAAAGAACAAAAGCCTCTTGTGAGACTTTGTCTTTTTTATTCAGCAAAGATAATGTTTCCCTTGGGACTTTTGCCTGCCTCCTCATTGGCTAGAAATGTGTCACATGGTCTTCTCTGGCTGCTAGAGGGAGGCAAAGGAGAAGAGAATGGGAGTGGGTGCTGACTATCTCTGATCTCTGAGACTGGGTTGGATGCCCCTTCTTTATTATCCTCATAGCACCCAGTAAACAAAGAGACCAATTAGAATACCTCTGAATGTTATAATCAGTGCAGATTTGAAGAGTGGTGGATAAAAAAATGCAGAGTATATTCTATTTTACCAACTTAGATGGTGTCCATATACATTAATAACAGTGACTAGATTGAAAACTCCTTGAGAGCAATATGGTGCCTAGCATCTTTTCTTTTTTGCTGCATTTCTTGAGGTATTATTGACATATAACATTCTATCAGTTTCAGGTATACAACATAATGATTTGATATTTGTATATATAACAAAATGATCACCTCAATAAGTCTATTATCATCCATCAACACACATAGTTACAAAAATGTTTTTTCTTTTTTTCTTGTGATGAGAGGATTTCTAAGATTTACTTAGTCACTTTCTTAGTGACTTTCCCAGCACCTTTTCCTTTCTTTCTTTTTTCTTTCTTTTTCTTTTTTTTTTTTTTGAGAGAGAGTGGACGTACATGAGCCAGGGGTGGGGAAGAGAGGGGCAGAGGGAGAGGGAGAATCTCCAGCAGGCTTCATGCTCATCACGGAGCCCAACATGGGGCTGGAGCCCAACACGGGGCTCTATCTCATTACCCTCCAGTCACAACCTGAGCCAAAATCAAGAGTCAGACACTTAACCAAATGAGCCACCCAGCACCACTTCCAGCAGCTTTTTTTTTTTTTAAAGATTTTATTTATTTATTTGACAGAGAGAGCCGGAGAGCACAAGCAGGGGGAAATGGCAGAGGGAGAAGGAGAAGCAGGCTCCCTGTTGAGCAGGGAGCCCGATTCAGGACTTGATCCCAGGACCCTGGGATCATAGCCGAAGGCAGACGCCCAACCGACTGAGCCAAAGGCAGACGCTTAACTGACTGAGCCACCCACGTGCCCCACACCTTTTTTTTTAATAAAGATTTTATTTATTTATTTGAGAGAGAGTGAGTGAGAGAGTGAGCACAAGCAGGGGGAGGGGCAGAGGGAGAGGGAGAAGCAGACTCCTTTGCTGAGCAGGGAGCTTGATGCGGGGCTCAATCCCAGGAGAGCAGGATCATGACCTGAGCCAAAGGCTGCCACTTAACCAACTGAGCCGCCCAGGCACTCCTCTAGCACCTTTTCTTGAGGAGCCTGCTACTCAAAGTGTGGTCATGCCCAGTAGTGTCAACATCAGTGAGGAGCTTGTTAGAAATGTACAATATCATGCCCTTCCCACATCTATGAATCAGAATCTGTATTTTAACAAGATCTCTAGGTCATTTGTTTGGACATTTGCTCTCTGGACTTCCCAGTTACATAAGCCAATACATTTCTTTTGTGCTTAAACTAGTTTCTGTCATTTGCTGTTGAAAGAGTCTTGAGTGATCTAGACAGTAACCATTTATCATTAGGTGCTTTATTCCTTATAGTGATTCATACATTATTGTTGATTTGGATTTATAATGGAATCAATCAATTACATGCCCTTGGATCACAAAACAGATACATCAAGAATAGCAAATGCATTTCAACTCTCATGCTAACCTTGGTCAATTGTTAGTGGCTCCTTGGCCATACTCATTGTGTTTGCATATGGGGACATTGAAGCCACCCTTTTTTTAAGGTTTTATTTTTATTTATTTGACAGAGAGAGAGAGAGAGCACACAAGCAGGCAGAGCAGCAGGCAGAGCAGCAGGCAAAGGGAGAGGGAAAAGCAGGCTTCCTGCGGAGCAGGGAGCCCGATGTGGGGCTCAGTCCCGGGACGCTGGGATCATGACCTGAGCCAGAGGCAGATGCTTAACTGACTGAGCCACCCAGGTGCCCCTGATGCCGTGCTTTTATCTCAGGGGCAGATTCACATTTCATAGTGTAGTGAGGGGTGGCAGTGATAGGTCGGCTTCAATGTTGCTCCTCATTCACCGATTCAACAATTCATATATTCTTTTCCTGCACAGACAGGTAAAGCCTGTGCATAGGATTGTAAAATGTGGAATCTGGAAGTAAACTTGGGACTCCCCTAGTCTAGTATTCTTCTGCTACCTGGACTTAAGTGTTCTACCACTAAAGGTAAAAAATAATGGTCATGATAAAAAGCATTAGGCTAGTAGTCATAATCTTTCAACTTTATGTTTTCCTTCCTCCAAATTTTTACACAATTTGTGCTTCCCATTTTAAAAAACAGACTCTAGATAATACAGATTCTGAATTAGAATAAAATTACATATTAACTGTTAAAATTATAAAAGAATTCATTTATGGGGTTCCTGTAGGAACATCTTGACTTCCAGGTGCTGTGTCTCTTACATAAGTTTAAGCTCTCTAACTTCTTACTTTCATAGGTGAGGAAGCTGAGACTTCCTTGGTTATGAGACTTTCCAGATGGAAGCCTGTAAACTGTGTTCTGACTACGTTTCCTGCTTTCCCACTACCCAGAGGGCTTCCTCTCCTTCTTCCTTCTTCCTTTCTTTTTACTGCCAGATACGCATCCACAGATATAGGCATCGTCCTTCACCGTATTCTTTGCTAGGGTCAACTGGTCAGAAATCAGAGATGAGAGAAAAACTTAAATGAGAACGGACTTGGATGAGAACCCAGGATGACATGGAAAGAAAACAAAGTGATATAAAGGAATAGCATGAAAGAGCTTGTTGGGGGTGATGGAATTTTTCTGAGTTCTGATTGTGTGGTGGCTACGCAGAACTCTACAGTTGCTAAAATTATTAGAACTGTACACCCCTCCCCTAATTTTACTGTATGATAATTTAAGAGAAAATAAATAAATAAAATCAGAAAACAAAGTATTGGGGCACCTGGGTGGCTCAGGCGGTTAAGCATCAGACTCTTGATTTCAGCTCAGGTCATGATCTCAGGTCCCTCTCCCTCTCCCTCTGCCCCTACCCAGCTCTCACTCTCTCTCTAAAAACAAAAAGGAAAAGAAAACAAAGTGTCAAACAGTGCAAGGAGGCCATGCCTTCAGTCTTTCCTGTCATAAAGGAAATGTGATGAGGATCTAGGCTATATGGTGAGTAACTTGTTATAAATAGTATAGGTTAAAAGACCAACCAAATTTACACAATGCTGATTTCCAAGACTATATATTGTGAATGTTTCACTTTGTTCTTTCCTTTTTCACTAGCAAAGTACATCTTTTTGGAAGCGAGAAGTTGGTAACTCTTTTTTAGGTTGGTGTGATACATGAATCATTTTTACAGCATGCTTTATTAAATAGTAAACTTTTGTGCAATTCTTAGTATAGTGTTAGTCTTACTTGTTTCCTACAGAGATCTAACCAAGTAAACCATAGGTTAATAAGGGTATTTTTTTGTTTCCTTGCTTACTTGACTCATGGATGCTATTTATTGCAAATTGATGCCCAGCTAAGGCTCTTAACCTTGCCATATGTAAATACTCTATTTTAGAAGTCTGGTTGCATAATCTTGTATAGTTCCTATTTCCAGCATTGATGTTGAGCACGCTTAAGCATTTAGGACCCACTTGGCACCAGTTAACACTACTGATCGACCACCCTCCTTTGCCTGAAGTCTGTCTTTTAGCCCATCTACCCTTTCTCTAAATTAGCTTGCTTCCAGACTTGCCACATTTGATTTGCTCTGCTTTCTTTGTCCCTTTGTCCTCAAATGGGATAGCCTACGTTACTTACTTTTATTATGTTACAAGTCCTCCTGTCTTCTCCATCACACTTTTTTGGGTGGATCACGATTCATGTTCTACTCTTAGTGACACATGTATTTTTAATATGATCTAACAGTTGAGGAAAATGTCACCTCTCCTTCTTTCACTTATCCCGTATTATTTATTGTAATCCATTACTCAGATTCACCCCCCTTCCAATTCTGAGACATCACCTTCTTAAGTGTACTATCTCAAATAATGAAAATTATGAGTATTTCTTTAAAATGAGTTCTCTCTTTTTTTCTTTTCTTAAAGATTATTTATTTATTTGACAGAGAGACAGTGAGAGAGGGAACACAAGCAGGGGGAGTGGGAGAGGGAGAAGCAGGCTTCCCACCGAACAGGGACCCTCCCATGCTGGGCTTGATCCCAGGACTCCGGGATCATGACCTGAGCTGAGGCAGACGTTTAACCGACTGAGCCACCCAGGTGCCCCTAAAATAAGCTCTCTTTTAACACAGCTTTGTTCCTGTTAATTTACTTGTCTGAATGTGACTGCAAAGAAAATATAAAGGATTTACAGGCATTTTTTTAAATTTAAAAGAGAATGATTTTTCTTTTCTCTTTAAATAGCTTTCAACCAGAATTGTCTAAGCGAGGCAAAGATATAACCTGTTCATCTGGATCCACCATCTTACAGGCTCCTAGCTTTTCTGATTAGAAACCTCGTACTGTTTTTTTTTAAGTGTACGGTTGTATGAATTTTTTTAATTGATAGGCTTTTTTTTAGAATAGTTTTAGATTTACAGAGAAATTGAGTAGATAATAGAGAATTCCTATATACCCTCTTCCCCATACCCCCCCCCCCCGGTGTTCCGGGTTAACATCTTACATTAGTATGGTATCTTTGTGACAATTAATGGATCTATTCTGATAGACTGTAGTTAACTAAAATCCATATGATTCTGATTTCCTTTGATTTTCCCTAATGTATTCTTCTGTTTGAGGGTCCTATCCAGGATACCACATTACATTCAGTGGTCATGTCTACTCTTGGCTGACAATTTCTCAGCCTTAACTTGTTTTTGATAACCTTAATAGTTTTGAGGAGTACTCGTCAGGCATCTTGCAGAATGCCCCTCTAATGAAATTTGTGTGATGATTTTCTCATGATTAGACGACTAGAATTGTGCATTTTGCAGAAGATCACAGAGGTATAGCGCTATTCTCATCACTTCACTCCAAGGGAACGTACAATGAGTTATCTTGTTAATGTTGACTTTAATCATCTGGCTATGTGACATTTGTCAGTTTTCTCTACTGTAAAGTTACTCTTTTTATTTTTTGGAAGGAAATCAGTTTTATGGTGCACAGCCAAAAAGTGGGGAGTCGTGCTTCCATTTCTTTAGGTGCAGTATATGCATAATTTATTTGGAATTCTCCTGCCTGAGGTAAGATTGTTTCTTCTCCCCCATTTATTTCTTTATTCGATAATTTTTATATTTATTTTTTATATTAGTATGAATCCATGGAAATTTATTTTATACTTTGTGTTATAATCCACTAATACCTTATTTTCTTGCTCAAATTGTTCTGGCTTTGGCCATTGGAAATTCTTTCACTTGGCTCTTGTGCCCTTTGACATACGCCAATCAATGTGGATGTTTTTATTTTTGAGTACTTCCTTACTTTCTTACACTACAAGGTGCTCCAGGCTCATCTTATGTGTTTATGCCCCAGTCTTATGGTCAGATATTTCTCCAAAGAGGAGCCTTGCACTTTTGTAAGCATAAAGTAGCTCCTTAATCAGCTACTCCAGACATGAAAACTGTTCCCCAATATCTCATTTTTTTCTTGTTTACTAAAACCAAAAGGTGGAAAAATATTTAATAAATGATATAACCAGGAAATGCAAATTCCCAGTAAAGATTTAAGGAGAGATAATTCAGATTTAGTGTATAGAATGTAAAAGTGAGACAAATTGTTTGAAATAATAAATGTCCAGGAATAAGGACTTTTTGGGTTTCATGTGTATAAAGGAACCTTATAAAGATAGAAAAGATGATTCTGGTTGGGCTTCTCAAATGGTAGTTACAGAGGAATTAGGAAATGAACTCGGAAAAAAAATTTTTTAAAGATTTTATTTATTTATTTGACAGAGAGAGACAGAGCGAGAGAGGGAACACAAGCAGGGGGAGTGGGAGAGGGAGAAGCAGGCTTCCCGCTGAGCAGAGAGCCCGATGTGGGGCTCCATCCCAGCACCCTGGCATCATTACCTGAGCCGAAGACAGACGCTTAATGACTGAGCCACCCAGGTGCCCCAGAACTTGGAAAATTTTGAAAGAGAAAATTGTGTACACTCACAAGTGGGAAATGAAATAGACAAACTTTTTTAACTGATTTATGTAATGACATTTTGAGATATTCTACCTAAAATATTTTTCATTAATTTTCCTCTTTAAATACTAATTTATAAATTACTTTGCCTAAGAACTATTTAATGTTCTCAGACCAAAATCAGAAAGATTTCTGCCTGCAAAATAGTATATCTATAATATGATCTGATTTGCATAAACATATTTAGTTATATTCATGGAAAAATTTTGAGGAATATTTATCAACTTAAATATGGTCCTCTATTTCTGCAATACTGGTAGGGTTTTTTTTCCTCTCTCTCCCTGTTTTTAAAAACACATTTATTACTTTAGAAATCAAGAAAAAAAATAAATGAATTCAATAAACATTTTACAAAGCCAAAACACATTTTTTTGCAATATATGTAATTTCTGTTAAAAATTAAAACAAAGAAAGGATTCATAGATGAACTAGGGTTTGAGTTAGGTTTGAGGGTGAAGACCAACCATTGCTCCATTGCTTAAAGTAGTGGGTTGAAGGGTTGGCCAGAAACAATACCTTTTTTTCTGGAAGGAAGAACTAATCTCAATTTAATATTAAAAGGCTTGGATACTATAAGTTTTTTCAAAATGTATTTCCCTATTATATAGGTTGGATAAGCTCTAAAGGGATGAGAGGTTTCTGGAATTTAGAAATATGGGGTGTTAGGGGCGCCTGGGTGGCTCAGTCGATTAAGTGTCTGATTTTAGCTCAGGTCAGGATCCTGGGTCCTGGATGGCTCAGTTGGTTAAGTATCTGCCTTCAGCTCAGGTCATGATCCTGGGGTTCTGGAATCAAGCCCCACAGGGAGCCGGGTTCTCCCGGAGCTCCCTCTGCTTGTGCTCTCTCTCTCTCTGGCAAATAAATAAATAAAACTTTTATTTTTTTAATATTTTATTTATTTATTTATCAGAGAGAGAAAGAGAGAGAGAGTGCACAAGCAGGGGGAGTAGCAGACTCCCAGCAGAGCAAGGAGCCCAATGCGGGACTGGATCCCAGGACTCCGGGACCATGACCCAAGCCAAAGGCAGATGCTTAACTGACTGAGCCACCCAGGCACCCCAATAAATAAAATCTTTAAAAAAAAAAGAAATAGGGGTTGTTATAGTGATTCATGTTTAGCACCCTTCATGCTAATTCATATCTCCAGCTAGAGTTTAAGATTTTTTTTTTTTTTTTTGACAGAGAGAGAGAGACAGCAAGAGAGGGAACACAAGCAGGGGGAATGGGAGAAGCAGGCTTCCCGCTAAGCAGAGAGCCCGACATGGGGCTCAATCCCAGGACCCCAGTATCATGACCTGAGCCAAAGGCAGATGCTTAACAACTGAGCCACCCAGTCTCCAGCTAGAGTTTGAAAGGAAAGTGGAAAGACAAGGGAAGTTCATGACTTAGGGCATCTGTTCTCAACCTTTTTGGTCTCTGGAACTCTTTACACTCTTAAAAATTATTGAGGGACTCAAAGAGCTTATATTTATGTGGTTTATAGCTAGCAATAGTCACCATGTTAGAATTAAAAAGAAGTTTTAAAACCCAATTATTAACTTAAAAAGTAATAAATGCAAACACAGTTTGACATACATCATGTGTTTATATGAAAAATTACCATTTTAAGATATTCTACTTATCTTGGGGCGCCTGGGTGGCTCAGTCATTAAGTGTCTGCCTTCGGCTCAGGTCATGATGGGATCGAGCCCTGCATCGGGCTCCCTGCCCAGCGGGAAGCCTGCTTCTCCCTCTCCCACTCCCCCTGCTTGTGTTCCTGCTCTCGCTGTGTCTCTCTCTGTCAAATAAATAAATAAAACCTTTCAAAAAAATAAGATATTCTACTTATCTTGACATGGCTTTACATTTTTTGCATATCTCATTAATATCTGACTTAAAAAAAGCATTTTCTTTGATTCAAGTATATGAAGAAAATAGGAGGCCTTAGGAGAATTTAATAGTCTTTTCAGTTAAGTGTGGATATTCTTCTCTGATGTTACAGAAAATTTGATAAGTGATAATTTCTTAAAGATTATTTGTAATGAAGAATCTGAAACCATATCAAGGAATCTTTTGTACTTTGTTTTTATGTGTGTGCAACACACAAACACACACACGCACATGCATATATTGATCTATCCATTGGTCTATCTGGCTCTTTGAATGGATTTTTTATCCATGAATGATTTTTTAATGGCCTGCATTGGTCATTTGGAAAATATTGGTTCACTGTGTCATGTAGATCGCTCATACCTTGACATATCTCATCATTATCAAAAAGTCCCATTTATTAATAGCACTAAAGTCTTTAAGTTATTAACTTTACAAATCAAACTGCCAGTTATTTTACCAGCAAAAGATGGGTTTATTTGAGAATATCAGAGAGTTGTAATCGTGGACAAGCAAGCAAACAGGATTTTTAATGGCCTTAAAGGATTGGTACAAATAGTTTTAAGAAAGAGGGTTGGAAGGGAAGAAGTTTGAAGAACAAGCCTCTAAGATCTTGTGGATATGAAAGGCAAATAAAGAATAAAGCCAGCCTTTTGTTCCTTGCGGTTTTGTGTATACGAGGAAGTGATGGGTGAACCTACATTTTTGTCAACATTACCGGTTAAAATTAAGAAATTAACACCTTTTAGATTGATGTGGTGGGGGCTTTGGGGAGGCGGGAACTCAGTGATGAAGGTTGTGAAGAGAAGTTCCTTTATTTAAAATATTTATGTCTCAGAATTTATCTATAGACAAAAACGCACTAGAAAAGGAGTATGTCAGAGGGGAACATAGTTTTGCTAATACATTTTTGACAATTTGAAAAGCCCATGGAACAGTTGGCAAGGAGATTGTAGGTCTCAGAATATTCACATAGGTCTGAAACAACTCAAAGGGAAAGTACTTTTGTTGAAAACACCTTTCTGACATATTGTTACTACTAGTGCCAAAACTTGGTGGGTACTGAGTCGCTCGAGCTCAGTGAACCGTGATTGTCTCATTAACAGGGAATGCCGCAAGGAGTCACTTCGAATACTGATTTCCGTGGCCTTTCGCAATGGCACTAAATCGGGCTCTCTGCGCTTGCCGTAACGCGGACTCTACCATTGCTTTGCGAGGGGGAATTTGGAGGTAGCGGAAGAAGGAGCCCGAAGGGTGGGGGGGGAAAGCCGGGCGCTCCGGAGGACGGTTGTTTTACGGATCCCGTAACCAGCTCCTCCTACTCCCCTTTCCCCTCTCCCCGCCGCCCCTGTCCCGTCCGGGAGCGGCGGCGGCCTTGAGCTTTGCTGTGTTCCCGCGGTGGCAGGTGAGCGTCCGGCGCGCGGGCTCCCCGGGCTTCGCTCCCCACCCCCCGTGTCTCCTGGGCGGGTGGCGGCGGCCAGCCGGGGAGGCGGCCTCCGCGCACAGTAATGGCAGCGCTGTGAGCTGGGGAACGCGAGCTGACAGCCGCCGCCGCCCACCTTCCTCGCCGGGGGCTTCGTCCTTCACTCCTTCGGGCTGCCTCCCCCTCCCCTTGTCCCCTGTCCCTAGTCCCGCTTCTGCAGAAGGTAACCCCGCTGAGGGTCGGGGAGCCGGGCTGCAGGCGCCGGGAAACTTCCCTTCCCGGTTAAAGGGTGGCGGGGATGGGGCGGAGGAAAGGAGTTGGGGGCGAGGAGGGGGGAGGGAAAGGGATGGAAGGGGGGCGGCGAGGGAAGATGGTGTCCTGTAAGTGACCCCGGCTCCCCGGAGCGCTGACCCCTAAGCCCGGCCACCCCCTGGACTGGATCCCGGGCCTCCCCTACCCGGCCTTGGCCGCCCCTCCCTCGGCCCCATTTTCTTCCGAAGGAGGGAAGGTGAGAGTGCGTGTACTCTTCTGCTTGTTTACGAGCTCACACGGATACACAACTCTGTGTTTGGGGGGTGTGTTGGGGGGGCATCAATCTTTTACATCCTTACCACGAGTGTTTTCACTTTTGTTTCCGCAGACAGCGAAGATTGATAGCTATGGGGAGGAGTAACCTACGTGCACTCCAGACCTGTCTCTACGCTTAGGGTCTGGTGAAATAAGATCCTTAGACTCCTCAGAGCACTTACACACTAGGGAGTCTGGACCATTCCCTACAACCCCACAGATACGTGCATGTAAATAAAACATCTGTGAATTGCACAGTGTTCCTGTTAAATCATCCCCTTTCCCTCAGGGATTACTATTACCAGTTGATGGGCGGCACTGTATAAGTTTACATTTTGAACATAATTAGATTAGATAACTAGAATAGATAAGATTTGAAGATATTAACATACACTGTAGGCGCTTTGACTTGACAATATAAAAATCTTCGAACCAGATCTGTCCCAAATGTATATTCACAGTAAAATTTGGGAAATAATCACTTTGTTCTCATTGACTACCAACTACCTAATAGATATTTAAAAGCACTCAAAAGGCTGTACCCTACCCTTTAGAATCACACATTACTTTCCAAGGCAGACAAATTGGTTATACTTTGCCTCTTTTACCCAAATACAGTGTTTGGAAGACCCTTCCAAAAGAGTGAGAGGTGAAATTACAATGGACACAGTGTTTTGAGTTATCCCTTTTTTCTTTTTAGATGCTGTTTATAATTGGGGGGAACATTTCTACAGTGTGCATGCACATAGAGTGTGAAACATACCTTTCCTATGTATTTGAACGTTCAGATGCATCTGAAATAATCTTACTTCACTCCATCCTCTGGTGATTTTCAGTGGTTTATGAAAGTTAAGATGGTTTATCCATGTCTTTTATCCTCACCAGTTTGTCATTAAATTAAACGTTGTGGGCCTTCTTTAAAGTCAGTTTTGTCTTATCTATCAGTTAAATATTAAGTACTTGGTTTGTATGTCAAGTATTATCACAGGCATTAAGGATACCACAGTAAGCAAGATGTGAAGTTCTGCCCTCCTGGAACTTCAATTCTGGTTGGAGAGGGAGAGACAGATAAGACATAAGAAATAAAAGTAATTTCAGAGAATCATTAAGTGCAATGAGGGAAATAAAATGGGAAGTTGTGGTAGTGACTGAGAGAAGACCATTTCAGATGCTGTGGTTGGGAAAGACGTGTCTGAAGTGACCTTTAACCTGATATCTGAAAAGTCAGAAGAGTTTAGCCTTTGGAAGTCTGAGGGAAGAGTATTAATATGTGAGGGAATAGCACAGGGAAGTTCCCAGGGGTGGTGTCAGTAGGCTGAAAGAAGCTCAGTGCCTGTGGACCTTAGTGAGGGTAAGTTAGGTCATAGCCAAGTGCCAGATCTGGTGAGGTCTTATTGTCCAAAAGAGTTTGGCTTTTATTCTTAAAGTACATTGAAAACATTTTGGAATTTTTGTGAAACTGAAGTGATCTGGTCTGATTTACAATCTGACTGCAGGGGAGATGGGATAAGAGGAGAAAAGAAGCAGAGAGACCAGTTAGAAGGCCGTGGTAGATTGGAGTAGTGACTGGCGTGTTAGAGAGAAGTTAAAGATTTTTGAGGTATATTTTGGAGCTAAAAGTATGGATTGAACTTGTGCCTTGCATGAAAGTGCAGTTGGTTGAGACAGGGGAGACTCCTGGGTTTTGGACTTCACCTGGAGGATGGTGATGCCATGTAATGAGAAGGCGGTGAGGGAAGTATGTTATATGCGGGAAAGGTTGGATAGGTAGACGTGTTAAGTAGGACCTGTTAGATGTTCAAGTGGAGGTGAGAAGTAGGCAGGTGGATATACAATCTGGAGTTTAGTGAAGAGGTTAAGAAGTCATTCATTCAAATGTTTTTCAGGCACCAGCAGTGGACCTGGCCGTGGGGCTCTAGTAGTGAAAAAATAGACAAAAATCTGTCTTCATGGGACTTAAATTCTAGTGAGGAGAGAAGGAGATGGGGCGTCATCAGCACTTACCTATTGGTTTATTTATGTTTTGAATAAAAACTACATTCACGTGATTCAAAATCTAAAATGTTTGATGGGGTAGAGTGAAAATCTCCCCTATTTCTTGTCTTCCGTTACACCCAGTTTTTGTAGCGCTAAACAGCGTTCGTGTTTTCTTACATACTTTTCCAAAGATAATATAAGCAAATATGTATATATTCTTCTCCCCACTTTGCCGGAGTGGTAGCATACTTCACCTGCCTTGACCCCTTGTATTTTTTAGAGTATGAAATGGTGTTTTAAGTTATGAAACAGGTTGAGACCACCTAAGCAAAGAATGTAGAGAGAAGTGGAGAAAGCCCTGGAATACTGCAGCATTTTCTAAGTTGGTCCCTGCTCTCTGAGTTTTGGACCTACAGATATGGAGTTGTTTAAAGAGCTGTTACTTTTTTGTGAGCCTTTTTACAAAAGTTTCTTTTGTGTTCCACCTTTCTTATCTGCCTGTTCTTGTTATAAACCTGAAAATGTCTGATTATAATTGAAGGCAGTGTTTTCATGTATATACTGTCAGTTAAGTTCAAGAAAATTGAAGACAGGACCAGCCCTGGAATCTTAATATTATGAAGACTTTTGACTGGTTATTGTTAAGTCTGGGAATGTAGAAATTTGGAATGTTAGGAGATTTATAACAAGTTTTTGATACTTGAGATGTGTGACTGAATCCTTGCTCAGTAATCAGTTGATCAAAATATCTGTTCAGAGTGATCTGGCTCTTTGCCTGGGTTTGAATCTTAACAGTAATGTTTCTATTATATTGCAGATGTTAGCATAATCCTTGTATTATTATCTTTAAGAATGTTTAGAGTCATCCTATGTTACTACTTTGTGTTTGGGAAGGCTTATTAGAGATACTAGAACAGTGTAGGTCTTTTGATCCTTAAAAGTTTTGAGACAGTGAGTAGTGTTAAAATCATTAGCATCTTCTACAACTTTTGGGGAGCAGTTGAACCCTGTTGATTGACCTACCTGGAGGAGGGATGATGGAATATTTTTTAATGAATTTATAATGCTTTATATATTGGTTTTGACATTTTGATTTTCAGTTAGCTGTCTTTAGCCAGTGACTTGCTATGTAGCTTTATCTACCTGTTTTTTTCTGAGACTGTTCTTTTTTTAAAGATTTTATTTATTTACTTGAGAGAGAGAAGGAGAGCACAGAGGGAGAGGGAGAAGCAGGCTCCCCTCTGAGCAGGGACCCCAAGGCAGGGCTTGATCCCAGGACCCTGGGATTATGATCTGAGCCAAAGGCAGATGCTTAACTGATTGAGCCATCCAGGCACCCCTGAGATTGTTCTGACTTAAGAATTGTTTGGTTTGGTTTTATTTTTGTGGTCGTTTTTGTTATCTTTACTTCTCTTATATTCTTTTTTGCTGGAGATTAAGCTACTAGTTTTTAGGTTGGAGAAATATAATCTTAGATGGAAAATATTTAATAGTACTTTTTGAAGCATTAGACACTAATTATGTATGACTACTATTTGAAGTATGTGTAGTGAGTGTGTTAAACTAACTTAAATTCTGTAAATGTATAAGTATTAATGTTCTATTTGAAGATTTTAGTTATCTAAATGATTTTCACTTACATACTTTAACATCATAAATGATGTTACTCTTGTTATTTAATCATTGGATTATAGCCTGATTGTGTGTGTGTCAGAATTTTTTTTATCAACAAAGTTGACTATTTATCGTTTTTGTTTCTCTTACCAGCGGTAAGTTTCTTGAAGGCAGCATCTCTAGCACCTGTAAATACATAAGTATCTCTTAATGACTTAAGTCTTGTTTCAACGTAGGTTGCTTTTCAAATATTGAAATGTTGGATTTACCTACCCTGTGTAAATACTTCTTGAATTTCTCAACTTTGTTTTAACTCACTTGAGGGAGAGAATGTATAATAGGATACTTAAAAAAAATTTTTTTTCATTTTGAAAAATATACCTTCACCCAGGTACCTTTCACCCAGCTTTCCCTAATGTTAATAACTTATGCAACCAGAGCACAGTGATCAAACCAGAAATTAACATTGGTACAATACTATTAATTAAACTACAGACCTTATTTGAATTTCACCAGTTTTTCCAATAACATCCTTTTTCTCTTTCAGGAATCCCACATTGCATTTAGTTGTTGTGTCTCCCTAATCTTACCTGATCTGTGATAGTCTTTTCTCTTCTTTCATGAGCTTCACGCTTGTGATGAGCGTGTGGTCATTTATTTTGTAGAATGTCTCTCAGTTTGGGTTTGTCTGATGTTTTCTTGATTTATTGAAGTTTTGCATTTTTGGCAAAAATACTATAGAAGTAACGTTGAGTGTAATGTTGAGTCCTATATTCAACATTAGTAGTGTTGAGTATAGGATGTCAGTATATCCTATTTGAGATGATATTAATTCTCATTTGGTGGACCTCATGTCTGTCAAATTTCTCTACTTGTAAAGTCACCATTTTTCTCTTTGTAATTACAAGGTATCTTGGGAAGATTCTTTGAAACTGTGCAGATATCCTAGTTCTCAAATTTTGCCCAGTTGTTTTCAGTATTCTTCGGTAGATCTTGCCTGTAAAAATTAAAATAGTGGTGTTTGCCTGATGGTGATTTTATTCTACTCATTTCCTTCTACATTTATTGATTGGAATTTTTCTGTAGGGAAGAACTGCCCCTTATTTATTTTTTTAGTAATTTGTTTATATTAGTATTGAGTCATAGATATTTGTTTTATTCTATGGTTTATAATATATTTAATGCTGTCATTATTTTGTTGCTCAGATTGTTCCAGGTGTGGTCTTCAGGTTGGCTCTTTGTCTTTTCAGTATGCCCCCTTGGTCTTTTCTTTAGGAAAGTACTTCTTTTCTGGCATGATAACACTTTCTAGGTTTATCTTATATTTCTCTGCCGAGACCCTGGAATCAGTCACTTGTCCAAGGAGCTCTGGTTCCTTCTATTGGAGATGATATTTAGAAACCAAGTTCTGGATGTGATGTGTGCTTATTGCTACTGAGGTGCCATTGCTCCTATTAGGCCCTCTCAGCAGACAGAGCTAGAAATAAATGTATGTGTACACATGAATCCACACATACACAAACATCCATGTTTATTTCTGTATCTTTTTATCTGTGTTATTAAACCACGAGTTCATACTGATAGCTCTGATTCCAGACACTGTAGAGTTTATGCTAGCTGTCCCCCTTTGTTTATAATTACTATTTTCTGACAGTGAGAAATAGAACATACTTTGGTATGAAGTTACCAGAATAATGAATGTAACGAGAAGATCCCCAAATAGTCCTGAACCTTAAGAAACATGTTAAGCTTTCAAAATATTTCTTTTATTTGGTAAAAGTCTGTATAAACGAAAAGTAATCACATTTTGTCTTCATAGTTCTAAGTATTGTTTTAATTACATTTAAAATTTTTTAGAGATCACTTTGCACTGAGATTCAGATACTTTCTTTTGCATCAGAACTTTGTTGTTCATATGATCTGGATTTTAAACACTTACAAGGACACTACCTTTTTCTGTATTTTTTTTATTGTGGTAAAATATACATAACAAAGTTTCCCATTGTAACCATTTTTAAGTGTAGAGTTTACTAGCAGTGATTGTACTCACAGTGTCTTCACAACCATCACCACTATTTCCAAAACTTTTTCATTATCCCAAATAGAAACTGCAACCATTGAGCAATAACTCACCATTGCCTCTCCTGCCAGCAGCTGGTAACCTATAGGCTATTTTTTGTCTTTATAAATTTGTCTCCTTTGGTACTTTATAAGAGGAAGATCATACAGTATTGGTTCTTTTGTGTCTGGTATATCTTATTTGACATACTGTTTTGGGGGTTCATCCATTTTGTACCATGTATCAGAATTTACTCCTTTATTATGAATTATTAATATTCCTTTTATGTGTATTGCATTTTGCTTATCCATTCTTCTGTTAATGGTCACTTGAGTTCTGTCCACCTTTTGGCTATTGTGAATAATGCTGCAGTGAACATTCTAACACAAGTTATCTTTCTCATTCTCTGCTTTTCATTTCCTTTGGGTATATACCTGGAAGGGCAATTGGCAATTGGTGCTCTCATATGGTAATTCTGTATTTAGTTTTTTGAGGGCCTGCTGAAATGTTTTCCGTGGTGGCTGCGCCATTTTACATTTCCCACCAGCATTACACAAGGATTCCAATTTCTCCACATCCTCACCATTTTTCATTTTTGGCATCTTTGCTTGTTGTGATAATAGACATCTTACCACGTGTGAAGTGGTATCTCATTGTATTTTGGATTTACATTTCCCTAATGACTTGTGATGTTGAGCATCTTTTCATGTGCTTGTTGGCCATTTGTGTGTCTTTGGGGGGAATGTCTATTCAGGATTTCTGCCCATTTAAAAATTTGTTGTTAAGGTATTCTTTATATACTCTGGGTATTAATCTCTTTTTGGACATGAGATGTAAATGTTTTCTCTCATTCTGTGGATTGTCTCACTCTTGATGTGTCCTCTGATGCATGAAAGTTAAATTTTGATGAAGACCAGTTATCTGTATTTTCTTTTGTTTGTGTTTTTGCTATCATATCCAAGAAATCATTCCTAAATCCGACGTCAAAGCTTTTCCCCTGTGTTTTCTTGTATGAATTTTCTGTTTTTATATGTTTAGATCTTAAGTATAGATCTTCCATTTTGAGTTAAATTTTGCATATAATGTAAGTAAGGACAGTTTCTTTTGTGTGGACTATCAATAGATGCTTTATGTTGGCACTTAGTTATCTCCGAACTTTGACTAGCTTGGAAGTTAAATTTTAGAGGGCTAAAAATCAGTTATAAAGAAGGTAATTGAGGATTAAGAAACTTGTGTGGCATTATGATGAAAGGAATTGAATTTTTTCCTATCTGAAACAGGTGAACATTAAAATGAACTGCTTATGAGAAAAATAGAGTGAAAGAAAGCCTTTTAAATTGATGTATGGGAATAAAGTATGAGAAAGGTAAAGGCATAAAGATTTCAGCAATGGTATAGTTTTGGTCTTCATTAGATTCAAAAACATGGATGGAAAACTTAAATTACAGAAAAGAGTAGAAAATAATACTACCTAAACTTAGCATTGTCCAGCAAACTTGAGATGTATTTATAAATATTGTCTTTTTATACTGTTTTTACGTTGTGCAGATAGAGAAAGTGAAATAGCAGCTAGCCTAGGATCACACTGTCATTGACAGGGCCAGTTTAGAATTATTAGTTTCTTGATTCACCCCTTTTCATTTTTGAGACCAGTATTTTCCTTATTTCCTTCCTCTCTTTCTTTCTCATAGCTTGTTTGTTTTGTTTTGTTTTTTAAGTAAACTCTACTCCCAGTGTTGGGCTTGAACTCTCAACCTGAGATCAAGAGTTGACCCTGAGATCAAGAGTCACATGCTCTACTGACTGAGCCACCCAGGTGCCCCTCTTTCTTATGTTTTGACATCTGGCAGAAACTTCCTCCATCATGCTAAGACATTCAGCTTTTTAGGTGGGACTTGCCTTCTTCTAGAAGGCTGAACTATCATCCCATCCACTTCCTCTGAGCCAACTCTAGTTTCTACAGTGGCAAATAATAAATGCAGTAGAGGACAGTAGATAAGAGCTTCATCTTGAAGCCAGATGAATCTGGATTCAGATTCAGGGATTGCTAGTTAATATACCCAAATTTTCTAAATGTCAATCTCTTCATCTTTAAAACAGGGAGAATGATAATAGCCATTTTAGGGTTATTCTGAAGAATTGATGAGATAATGTTTAAAATGTATTTAGCATGGTTTCTGGAATATATGCAGCCAATAAAGATTTGCTATCATCATTATTACTATTATTATTATTATTGACAACTCTAATTAGATGCTGTTATGATTGTAAGGAATGGGCAAAGTACATCCTGCTTAGGGTCCCTCCTGTAGGAAAATTGGTGTCATTATTTTGCATTTTTTTTATAACTTGCTGTGTTGGATTTTCTTTATTATTTTTTTAATATTTAATTTTAATATTTATTTGAGAGAGAGAGAGAGCAAGCAAGAACAGGGGGAGGGGCAGAGGGAGAGAGAGAAGCAGACTCTCCATCGAGCACAGAGCCTGACATGGGGCTCAGTCCCACGACCCTGTGATCACGACCCAAGCCCAAATCAGGAGTCGTATGCTCAACTGACTTGAGCCACCCAGGTGCCACTGGATTGTCTTTATTCTTTACCTTAAGGGACACTTAAGTGAAAGAATGGGATTGTAAGAGGTTGTGTTGTCCATGCTGTTTTTGGAATTTTAAACAGGAGGTGGTCAGCAAAGATGTGTACCCTCCATAGCTGTATCACCTTTTCTTATTCTTCCATGTCTCTGTCTTCTGTAGCTGTGCCAGGATTTAAGTGGGAATTAATATATTTAGCAGCTCACAAGTATATTAATGTGAATGGAAAAAAGGACCAGTTGAGAAATAGTGATAAAGTTGATAGGAATTGGAAGATGAAGCAAAGACTCTGAATTTTATTCTAGCTAATAATGAACCAGTAGAAACTGATTAGTATGTGATCCCCTCCTCCAAAAAAGCTAGGTAACCCATAACAAACAAATCAGATAAAGCAAATTACTATTAATCTTAGCATCTTAGCCTGTATTTGTGAGAAAAGATTTAAATCCAAGATTTTTAAATATATGTGATTTAATTTAGCTCTCAAAAGAATAGGATAACAAATATTGCAATTCTTTGGGTAGTGCAAAGACAGGAGGATTAGGGTAACCCTTTTTAATATTTGGGTAGAAGATCAGGTCTAGGAATTGTGCTCTGGATCTTGTAATTATTTGTGAAAAGGCTGGTTGGTCACAGCTTTGTTTAGCATGCATGCCAGTGTGAGCTTGCCTACCTTTGAGGGAGTTAGACAAATTCAAGTTCTCTAACTCATTTGAGATAAGTATATGAGAATGGTTTTCTTTTTCTTTTCTTTTTTCTTTTTCTTTTTTTAAGGCTGGTTGGTGTCTTAAATTCCTTGCCTAAATTATTAAGAAAAAAGTGAGAAAGCTAGTAAAAGGGACATTAAACTTCATGCTGATAAGAGCAATGTGAAAACTTGAGAAAAAAAGGTACAGTCTGTAGAGACTTTGGGGAGAATCTCAAGTTCTTTGAGGAGAGAAGGGTCTTTAATTCTGGTCAGGTGGGTTTATTTTGGAAGCACTTGCCTTCTATAACTTACTTATTGTAGCATAAATACATTCCTTACTCCCCACTGTCCTCCCTTTTTTTGAGACTTATGGCCTTGTTTTCTTCCTGCAATGTACGTTTTGCCAACTGAGATTGATGAGAGACTGCTGTATTTCTCTTTACCGTTTTTCCCCTACTTTGTCTTTTTTTTTCCTTTTTTAACATAAGATGGAAATGACATTTGTGGAGTACTTAGAGCTCCATGGATCAAATCTTACTGCAACAAAAAGCATTGTACCCTATGCCTCATCAAGTAACAAAGATATCTTTTGGCTCTATCTATTGGCTCACTCATTTGAATACAGTAAGATGAAATTGTTTAGATGCAATCTTATAGCTTATTTTATATGAAATGACAGCATTTTTAGTCAGTGTGTAGTAGAGGAAGCATTTCCTATGGAAATGGAAAATACTGCAAAGTTAATGTTCTGTATTGGGCCTTAAGTATTCAAATTATATTAATTATAATGATATTAATTAGAATATAACCTGCTCTAAGCCCATTAAATGGCATCTGAAAAACTAACTATGGTATATTGACTATCTGAAATTAATTTAGGCCCCAGTATTATATTATTGGTAATTCTTGGAATGACCAAATTATTGTCAGTAGTGATCAATACTGAAATAAGTCATCATTTGGTAGTTTAGTTTTGTTTTTTTTACTAAAAAGAGAGTCACGGGGCACCTGGGTGGCACAGTTGGTTAAGCCTCCGACTCTTGCTTTTTACTTAGGTATGATCTCAAGGTCATGAGATCAAGCCCTGCATGGGGCTCCGCTCTCAGTGCAGAGTCTGCTTGAGACTCTCTCTACCTCTCCCTTTACCCCTTCCCCCCACATGTGTATGCACGTGTGTGTATGGACTCTCTCTCTCTCAAATACATTTTAAAAAAGAGAATCACAGTATTATGTGTTTAGCCTTTTACATTATTCATAAATCATACTTTTGGAAGTGAAAAAATATGGCATACTGGGGCACCTGGGTGGCTCAGTTGTTAAGTGTCTACCTTTGGCTCAGGTCATGATCCCAGGGTCCTGGGATCAAGCCCTGCATCGGGCTCCTTGCTCCGTGTGAAGCCTGCTTCTCCCTTTCCCACCCCTGCTGCTTGTGTTCCTTCTCTTGCTGTGTCTCTCTCTGTCAAATAAATAAATAAAATCTTAAAAAAAAAAAGTGGCATATTAAAGCATTTATCAGTAGTTAAGCTATAGTCACCTTCCTCAAGATGTTAAACGTGGTTATACATTTTCCAAAAATAGTTTATACTGCAAATAAAATATTTATCTAATATATATGTCAATTGTGTACCTAAAATGGAATGTTTTGAGGTTCTATTACTTCTTTACCTGCTGAAATGTAATTATCCAAAACAGTTCTTTATATGAAAAATGTTCATGGGTGCCTGGGTGGCTCAGTCGGTTAAGCATTTGTTCGGCTCAGGTCATGATCCCAGGGTCCTGGCATCAAGCCCCGCATCGGGCTTTCTGCTTAGTGGGAAGCCTTCTCCCTCTCCCTCTGCCTGTCGCTCTGCCTACTTCTGCTCTCTCTCTCTAATAAATAAATAAAATCTTAAAAAAAAAAATGTCCAAATGAAGAACAGTACTGCTTCAAAATAAGATCCTTCTGATCTTGGCAAAGTTATATGTTTTTTATTTCTGCTATTTTTCATAAATTTGTTTTTAAAACAATTTTGTCAGGCTATGTTAACACATCATACTTTAGGTAGTAGCATGTTCATTTGGAGCTCTCTTTCAGCGTCAGAAACCTAAAACTCACAGGAAAGTTAAGATTCTTAGTGACAGGTCAGCTTTTAGTGTTCTGAGGAATGAAGTATGTGTAGTGAGGAGAAAACCTAAAAGAGATTTTAGAACATTTCTATTGGAAATGTAGATAGCTCATCAGTTTGATTTTCCTGATTACTTTTTTATACTCATCTTTACCGTAGGTTACTTAGCTATTCTCTTAAAACTGATAACTTGTTTTAAAATCTTTGTCATCAGAATATTATTAAAATATTTACCAACTTTTATGGGAAAGATGTCAGAGTGATAAATTAGATAACAGAATTTTTTTTGTTAATATATGATACATACTAAAGATTGTAAGTTAGAGTCTTCGAAGAATTTTAAGCAGAGTGTATGAAATAATCAGATTTGCATTTTGGCAAGTTTACATTGGTTATGGTATGTGACATGTATCAAGGGGTCAAAGGATACAGGCAACTCACTTAGGAAGCTATGGCAGTGATCAGGTAAGAGGCGGTGGTTTGGATTAGGGTGATATCAATGGGAATGGGAAGAAGTGGGTGAATTCAAGAAATGGTTAGAAGATAGAGGTGACAGGACTTATTGATTGGATTGATTTGTAGAGGAGAGTAAGAGAAATCAAGATGACTAATAAAATTTCTGGCTTGAGGAACTCTGGATATCATCATTTACTGAGATGTGGAATACTGCAGAAGGATGGACATCTGGAGTTTGAGGAGTCAGGTTTATGGAAGTATAACTTAGACATAGAAAAATATCTTCTTTGAATTTTGACAAATTTATATGATCCTGTAAGTACCACCACAATTAATATCACCTCATAAGTTTCCTATTGCTCTTTTGTAGTCTTTCTGAGCCTCTGACAATCAGTGTTCTGATGTATGTCCATGTATTTTTGCCTTTCCCAGAATGTAATGTAAATTGAATCTTACAGTATTTAGTCAAATGAGTCTTTCCTTTCACTTAGCTAATGCTTTTGAGAATCATCTATTGTCCATATATCAGTAATTATTCCATTTTATTGCTGAATAGTATACCACAGCATGGATGCACCATATTTTGTTTTTCCATTCACCAGTTGATGGACATTTGGGTTGTTTCCAGTTTGGGGCAGTTACGAATTAAGGTGCTGTGAAAATTTGTGTTTAGGTTTTTTTGTAAATCTGTATCTTTATTTCTACTGTATAAATACTCAAAAGGGGGATTGCTGGGTTAAATGAAAGGTGTATATTTAAGAGAAACTGCCTAAGTGGTTATTTCATTTTAAATTCCCACTTGCACAAATGAGAGTTTTTGTTGCTCCACATACTCATCATTTGATTCTGTCAGATTTTTGACCCATTACAGTAGGTGTGCAGTGGTATCTTTAATATGCATTTTTCTAATGACTAATGATGTTGAACATCTTTTATGTACTCATTTGCTATCAATGTTTCTGAACTCTTTGGGTCTTTTGGCTAGTTTTTAATTGGATTGTGTTTTTTTATTACTGAGCTTTGAGCGTTCTTTACAGAGAGTTCTTTGAGAGTTCTGGGTACTAATCCTGTATGTGTGTTGTATATCTGTTCTGTATCAGATCTACATCTCACAAATATTTGCTCCCAGGCTGCAGCTTTTCATTTTCTTTCTGTTCATTTTTTTTTCTATTGAGGTATAATTGCCGTATAACATATTAGTTTCAGGTTTACAACATAATGATTTCAGTATTTGTATATATTGCCAAATGATTACCACAGTATGTATAGTTAACATCTGTTACATAGTTAGAAAAAAATTTTTCTTGTGATGAGAACTTTTAAAAGATTTACTCTCTTAGCATCTTTCAAGTATGTAATATATGGTATTATTAACTGTGGTCATCATGCTGTACATCATATCCCCAGGACTTATTTTATAACTGGAAGATTGTACCTTTTGACCCCCTTCACCTATTTGTTCACCCTTTACTCCCCACTTCTGCAGCCACCAGTCTGTTCTCTGTATCTATGATTTTGTGTTATTTTGTTCCATACAGATTTTATCATTTTTTTTCCTATCTGTGGAAAAAAAAATACTATTGGAATTTTGATAGGGATTGCATTGACTCAGTAGGTTGTGTTAGGTAGTATGGACGTTTTAACATGGAATATCTTTTCATTTGTGTTTTCTTCAATCAGTGTCTTATATTTTTAAGTGTACAGGTCTTCTACTTCTGTGGTTATTTATTCCTAGGTATTCTTTTTGATGCAATTGTAAATGGGATTGTTTTCTTAATTTCTATTTCTGGTAGTTAGTTATTAGAGTATAGAAATACAACAGATTTTTGTATACTGATTTTGTGTCCTACAACACTACTGAATTAGTTTATTATTTTTAATAGTTTTTTGGTGGAGCCTTTAGGATTTTCTATATATAATATTGTTATCAGCAAAAAGTGACGGTTTTACTTCTTTTCTAATTTGGATGCCTTTTACTTTTCTTGTCTAATTGCTGTGGTTAGGATTTTCAATAGTATGTTGAATGAAAGTAGTGAGAGTAGGTACCTTGTCTTAAAGCTTTTAGCTTTTCACTGTTGATTACACTGTTAGCCATGGGCTTGTAATATATGGGTTTTATTGTGTTGAGGTACATTCCCTTTAAGCGCACTTCGTTGAGTTTTTTTCATAAATGGATGTTAAATTTTGCCAAATGCTTTTTCTGCATCTATTTAGATGATCATATGATTTTTATCCTTGATTTTTAAAATATTTTCTTTTTTTCGAGAGAGAGAGGGAGAAAGAGCACGAGAGAGGGTGAGAGAGTGAGCATGGGGGGAGGGGCAGAGGGAGCAGGGAGCTGCTGTGTAGGGAGCCCGATGTGGAACTTGATCCCAGGACCCTAGGATCATGACCCGAGCTGAAGGCAGATGCTGAACCAACTGAGCGACCCAGGCGTCCCTATCCTTGATTTTCTTAATGTGGTCTATCACACTGATTGAGTACAGGATGTTGAATAAATCCCACTTGATCTTGGTGTATGATCCTTTTCATGTATTGTTGAATTTGGTTTGTTAATATTTTGTTGAGGATTTTTGCATCTATGTTCATGAGGGATATCAGCCTATAATTTTCTGTTCTTGTGGCATCCTTGTCTCATTTTGGTATCAGGGTAATACTGGCCATGTAAAACGAGTTTGGAAGGGTTCCTTCCTCTTCTATTTTTTTGAAAGAGTTTGAGAACAGTTGGTATCAATTATTTGAATGTTTAGTAGAATTTACTAGTGAAGCCATTTGATCCTGGACATTTGTTTGCTGGGAGGTTTTTGATTACTTATGCAACCTTACTAGTAATCAGTCTGGTTAGATTTTCTATTTCTTCATAATTCAGTTTTGGTAAGTTGTATGTTTCTAGGAATTTACCCGTTTTTTTATACATTATCTAATTTGTTTGCATATTATTTGTTCATAGTCATTTCTTAGCGATACTTTATATTTCCATGGTATCAGTTATAATGTCTTCTCTTTCATTTCTGATTTTGAGTTCGTTTTTTCTTCTTGGTGAGTCTAGCTAAAGGTTTGTCAATTTAGTTTATTTTTTCTAAGAACCAGCTCTTAGTTTCATTGATCGTTTCTATTATCTTTTTAGTCTTTATTTCACTTATTTCCATTTTGATCTTTGCTATTTCCTTCCTTCTGCTAACTTTGGCCTTCCTTTGCTCCTTTTTTCCTAGTTGCTTGAGGTGTGAAGCTAGTATTTATTTGAGATTTTTCTTGTTTCCTGTTGTAGGCATTTATTGCTACAGATTTCCATCTTAGAATTGCTTTTGCTGCATCCCACAAGTTTTGGTATGTTGTATTTTTCATTTTCTACCCCTTTCCGTCTTTTTTTATTTCTCTTTTGATTTCTTCTTTGACTCTTTGGTTGTTCAGTAGCATGTTGTTAAATCTCCATGTATTTGTGAATTTTCCAGTTTTCTTCTTAATACTGATTTCTAGTTTTATGCCATTGTGGTCAGAGATAATGCTTGATAGGATTTCAGTCTTCTTAAATTTATTAAGATTTATTTTTCGGCCTAATTTATGATCTGTCCTGGAGAATATTCCATGTGCACTTGAGAAGAATGTATTCTGTTGCTTTTGGATAGAATGTTCTATATATTTCTATTAAGTCTATCTGGTCTAACATGTTTAAGGTTGCTGTTTCCTTATTGATTTTGTCTAATATAACTATCCCAGCTTTCTTTTTGTTTCCATTTGCAAGGACTATCCTCCATCCCTTCACCTTCAGTTTGTGTGTATCCTTATATCTGAAGTGAGTCTCTTATAGGCAGCATATAGATGAGTCTTGTTTTTGTTTTTAAATCCATTTTGTCACTCTTTGTCTTTTGGTTGGAGAGTTGTGTCCGTTTACATTTAAAGTAACTGATAGGTATGCACTTACTGCCATTTTTTTGTTAATTGTATTCTGGCTGTTTTGTAGCTCCTCTTCATTTATTTCTTTCCTTGCTCTCTCCCTTTGTGGTCTGATGACTTTATTTACTGGTGTGCTTAAATTCCTTTTTCTTTATTTTTGTGTATCTTTATCTTTTGTGTATCTTTTGTTTTGCTTTATGGTTACCATGAGGCTTACATATAACAACTTATATTTGTAACTGTTTCAGTTGATAACAACTTAAGGTTGAGCGCATTCTAAAACTCTATCTTCATTTTTACTCTCCCCCACATTTTATGTTTTTGAAGTCATGTTTTACATCCTTTTATTTTGTGTATTGCTTAACCAATTATTACAGTTATAGTTATTTTTACTACTTTTGTTTTTTAACCTTTATAACTACCTTTATAAGCAATAATCCACTATCTTTGCTATATATTTATCATTTTCTTGCCAGCGTTATTTTATTCCAAGACCAGAAGTTGTTAATATTGATGAAGTCCAGTTTTTTATCAGCTTTTTCTTTTATGATTCAGGCTTTTTGTGCCATAACTAGGAAATATTTGCTTAATCTTTTGCTTAGTTTTTAATGTGATCTACCTAAATTATCCCCTTATTCTCCACCAGAGCTGCTAACTCCTTGCAGTGTCCAAACATGTTATGCAAAGTGGGCAGGGGTGAGGAAGGAAGGGATGGAGTCAAAATACAGCTCAGGGGCCAAATCCTTCCCTCTCCCTGTTTTTTGTAAGTAAAGTTTTATTGGAACACAACCATGCTCATTCATTTGCTTATTGTCTGTGGCTGCTTTTGTGCTGCAATGCAGAATTGAGTTAGTTGTAACAGAGACTAAATGGCTCTCAAAGCCTAAAGTATCTACTCCTTTACAAGAAAAGTTTGTTGACACCTGAGACAATCTATTAGTTCCTCTTTCCCCATTTCTTGGGGATAACTCTCCTGGAGCCCTTTATTCTTATGTGTCTCTCTGGACAGGTTGTTTTTAAACTCTGTATAGTTGCTCTTCTGAGAAATTCCTGTTCCTCCTTTGTTAGATCCCTCTGTTTCTGGGATCCCAAGTCTTTCTTGGTTTGTTTCATTCCCTCCTGGTAGAATATATCTTCTATTTTCCTGTGAAAAAAGGCTGTGTGGGAAGTAAATTGATACCACTCTTGATAAGAGAATTCTAGGTGGTTAGCCATTTTCCCTGAGAATTTTGAAGGCATAACTTTATATTACCTTCCAGCTTCCAGTGTGGCTCTTGATAAATTTAAAGACTTTCCAACTGGTTATCCAGTTAGTTTCCTACAGTCTGGATTTTGCTGACTTGTAGGTCGAAGGTTAGTAATGCTTGAATATATAACATGTATAGCATAGAATGCATTCAGACGACCTTTTTTTTTTTGAGCAACTTCATTCGCTTAGTATGTTTTTGAGGTTCATCCATTTTGTAACATCTATAGTAGTTCATTCTCTTACATGTGGAATAATTCATTGTATGGATATACTGCATTTTATATATCCATTTATCTGTTGATAGATGTTTGAGTTAATATCTGCTTTTTGGCCTTTATGAATAATGTTGCTGTGAACATTTGTGTACAGATTTTTGTGTGGCCATGTTTTCTCTTGGGTATATATGTAGGAGTGGAATTTCTGGGTCATATGATAACTCTATGTTTCTATAAATCACTCATAATTAATTTACTGTTGATAATCATATATATTTAGAAATGGTTCTCTGAGAAAATCTAGTCTATAAATTGTTTCCAAATGTAGTGAAAATTTTATAGGTATTATAATTAATGTTGACATAATGTTATTTGGAAATGTAATGACACATGAATTTTTTTTTTTTTTTGTATTTAGAGCCTGTGATTTGTTTTTAGGGTTCATAACACTCATGGGCCTTAGGCATAGTACCTGTGTACTGCCTAAGTGTTAAAAACCCTAACATTGTGGTGCCTGGGTGGCTCAGTCTGTTAAGTGTCTGCCTTTGGCTCAGGTCATGATCCCACGTTCCTGGGATCAAGTCGCACATCAGGCTCCTTGCTCAGTAGGGAGCCTGCCTCTCTCTCCCTGCTGCTTGCCATCTTGTGTTCTCTTTCTCTCTCTCAAATAGATAAGCAAAATCTTTAAAAACAAAACAAAATCCTAACATTGCCTGGGTGGAACCCAGAAAAAAGCTAAGCTGGTAATGTGAGAACTTTGTGGATACTCAGTGGGACATAATCTAAGTGGGGATGGAAATGGTCTTGGCAGGATGTCAGGCATAGGACCATGATGTGGTCTTTAGTAAAGCACAGGGATGAAGAAGACTCATTTGTTTTTACGAATTACCAGACAGCTTGGGTGATGTAGAAGAATAGTGCGGTGATCGTGGTCCTGTTTCTTTATTTGCTCTGTATCATTCTTATATAAATTCCTCCTGAATAAATTACCATGTAAACAATTTAAATAAGTTGAAGGAACTTAGATTTTTAGTTATATGAGCTTTCTATTGTGCAGGCAGAGAATTTAAGAATTTCAGCATACTTTCAGCTATTGGTTCATTAATTTCCAGTATGTTTCACTAAGCTAGTATTTTTCTCACCTTAACTTTCATATTCTCCATCCATCTAAAAATGGATTATCACTGCATATGTACCCACTCTACCATAAACCTGTTGGTCTCAGCAAAGAAGTCAGTGTCACTCTAATTCTGTCAAAATTTGAATAAAGGTAAAAGGCAATCTATGTAGCTATTAAAATAATTTACAAGCAGTGGGCATAATGCCATTTTTATAAGGGGAAAAAACTATTGTGAAGGGAACATTGACAACTTTTGGTAAACAGTAACAAAATAGGCCTTATCTTCAAGAAACGCTCAGATAATTACAGTTCAGGTTAGTTAATGCTCTAACAGTGGTAAGTATAGCATTTCTCAAGTGCTACATAAAATAGGATACCTCACCTGGTTTAACTGAGCCCAGGAAAGTTTTTTAAAGACAGATATACTAGACCAAGCCTATAATATCAGTTAAGAGTTAGGTGAGTGGGTAGAAAGAGGGAGGAAGAAAAAGAGAAGAATTTTAGGTAAAGAACACAAAAAGAGTAAAGGCTGGGTGTATGTATCAGCCTGTTGAGTTCAATGACCTCTAAGCAGAGAGAAGTTACTGGATTATGATGTCAAGGAAGGGAGTCCCATGAGAAGAGGAAGCTGGAGAGATGCTTATACTAATAAGGTCAAATCATAGAAGCTTAGTGTGCCAGGTTGTCAGTGAGCTTAAGCTTTGTGCTATCTGTAGTGGAAAATACCAAATGGCTTTAAGTACAAGAGTGACATGGTCACCTTTTTGGTAGGTAGGTTATTTTTGTCTTTGTCTTTGCCTGTTCTGAGATTCTAACCTTGAAGGTCACAAATTTTATTTATTGACCACTATATCCTCAGAGGCTAGAGTGGTGCCTGGCAAGTATTTAAGATTCACCAAAGATGCTAGTAAGGCAGTATAGTTGCATATAGCAGTTAGGAGCATGGGATCCACCACAGGTCTGAATCCTTCTGAGGCCACCATTAAATAGTGCTGTGACCTTAAGCAGGTTCCTTAATCACCCTATGACTCAATTTTCTTATCTGGAAAATGGAGAGAATAGTTGGACCTACCTAATCAGATAGTTCTGAGAATTAAATTAGTTTATATAAAGCACTTAAAATAGTGCTTGGCTCATAGTAAGTACTATGTAAATATTATAGGAATGGATGAATTTAAGAAATATTCAGGAACACAGTTGGATAGGATGTGGTAAATAAGAGTGAGAGGAGTTAAGGTTAATTCCCTTTGTACAGCTAGAGCTTTACCTCCCTCCCTTCCTGTTTCTCCCCTACCCCTACTCACAACATGCATACACGACACACACACATATGCTTACACTGACTCACTCTTACTCTCAGATTAGCGCTCATCCATTCTAGTTAGTACTGGAAGTTTAAATAAAGCCTGGTGGTTAGTTTCTGGTATGTTAAGGAAAGACTGTTGATTCAGTGTGGCACATCCTCTTGGATTTTGTTTGGCTTCTCTCTGATTCCTTTTCTTTCTCTTTCTTGAAGTTTCTTCCTTGGACTCCTTGAGTTCTTTTCTTCTCAGGACAGAAATGTAAGAAGGGTTTAGATCCACCTCCAGTTGGTGGGCTGGGGGTGTGTAGCCACTTCCCTCCCCGTGTCTCATTTTTTTCTTTATGCTTCTTCCCCTTCTCCCCATTGTTTTCCTACCCCCTATTTTCTTACACAGTAGGAGAGACAAGAGAAGGGATTTCCTCCTTATTTGGCCTTGTCTTCAGGCTAGCGTGGTGTTCACAGTTCTAGTAATTATGGAAAACTTTGGGGAGGATGTTAAAACACATGTCAGAAAAGGATTCCCTTCTTCAATTAAAGTTGACTTTAAAAGAGTTCTCTTTTAATCTGTTTTTCTGATGTGATATTGAGAAGCATTTGGAATCTAGCACTTGAGCCAAGTTTCTCTATCCTTAGGACCCTTTTGTTTCAGAAACCAGCTAACTTCTAGAATATAGCTTGTCTGCCTAGGCAAAAGAATTCTTTTAGCTCACTTCTAGGCTGGTTAAGGTCACCAGAACCAGAGGTTTCATGCTAGAGCCATGCTTTCATTAGGGGAGTGGGATTGGATACTCTGAGAATCTAAGATGGAGCCTCAGCTCTCTGCTACATCCCTGATAGTCTTCGAAATCTATAAATATTTTTATCTTTTTAGGTTCATGTGGATTTTGCATTCTACTTTACACTTCATTTGTTTTGATAGAAATGTGAATTTCCTCCCTAATCTTTTACCTCAACTAAGGCTCTGGGAAGATAAACCCTTTTACTTTCTTGTGTCTTCTCATATTCACCCACATACTACCCTCACTCCCCAGTTTAAAGAGTACATACAAGGATTTGGAGCCAAAACCTTTTTATTGAGTGTCTCTTTCATATTTCTTATGATGGGAGTTGGCTTTTTGGCTAACGGGGCCCCAGCTTTTTTTTTCCCTCAACACATTGAGCCTTCTGAATCCTTGAAACAACACACTTGATCATAAATAACTTGTAGTAAAAGCTTTCCATTTCCTAGAGTTTGTAATGAATGTAAATATTCTATGTAATTCCTTGTCTAGATAGTCATGAAAAGATAGTGGCCAGTGTTTATTGTGTTTTTATTATGTGCCAGGTTCTGTTCTCACCCCTATTGTCTATTGTGCTGTTGAATTATGTGATGCTTTAAAAACAAGTAACTTGTTTGTAGAATTCATGCTAACATTACTATTGTTTTCAATTAACAGATTTCAACACTAAACTTGCACAATGTCTTTGAAACCAAGAGTAGTAGATTTTGATGAAACATGGAACAAACTTTTAACGACAATCAAAGCTGTTGTCATGTTGGAATACGTCGAAAGAGCAACATGGAACGATCGTTTCTCGTATCCTTTTAGTGAGGATTGATAAATATTCTTGTATTGATAGTGATATTGTATCAATAACTGTATCAGTGAAAATTGGTAAATGTCCTAAAATTGATAAACTTGTTGAAAAGTGAGAACAGGTTTATGCTTATATAAATGAAAGAGAATGCCAGTGTGACTACTTTCACATATATTGTTTACATTTCCAAGTTCATCTGTATGTGTCAGTCAACAACCTGAGAACCTTTCATTTAACAATACTGAGCACTCATGTATATGTCAGGTACTATTCGAGGCTTTGGGAATACAGTTGCACACAAAACCACTTTCCCTTCATTCTATTAAGAGAAACACACAATAAACAGGTATTTAAAAAAACTTAATGCCACTGCTTCTACTAGCAGGTAGTGATAGACTCTGTAGGGAAAAATAAAGCAGGGTAAGGGCATGGAGAATGGTTGGAGTATGTGTGTAAGCAGCTCTCTTAGGTTGGATGATCATGGAAGGCCTCTCTGAGGAAGATGGTGATATGTGAACAGAGACTGGACCAAAGCGAGGGAACAAGTCATATCTGGGGGAAGAATGTTCCAGGTAGAGAGTGAATGGCAAGTTTAATGACTTGATAGCTAGAAATACGTTTTTTAATTGGGTTGTCTATATTTGTGAATTAGCAATTTTATATGAAAATACAAATTTGTGGTTTCTCTAGAATAATCTGAATCCCGGTGTCCTGCATTCCTACATGACAGCAACCTTTTTTTTTTTAATATATACATACTGTATATATTACTTATATATAAAAAACACTGTGCACCCCGGCATTCTGTATATAAACTCTGGCACCAAGAAAAAAATTCCAAATATTAAAATACTTCAGCTTCTTAGTATTTGGGAGGTTAAAGGGGTCTCTAGGAACCCTTGGCCACAGGTACCTGGGGCAAAGCCATGGATGGTAGTCTCATCAACTCTACCAATGTCTGCCAGGGACCAAGGCTGGGTGGGCATGGGGAAAACGTAGGTACATTGGAACATGTTCACTGGTAGACTTCTGAACTGCCTCTGTCTTTTACCACGGGTAACACCATACATGTCCTGTCTCAGGGTAAAGAAAGGGGGTAAGGTTGAGGCCTGGGTGTCTCTGGGTCCAAATGGCAAGGTAGTGCCCCAGGTCCTTGCAGGAGACCTTGAGGACTGGATGGATATTGTAGGAACCAGAGATTCTTCCTCCAGAAAGGGAAATTAATATGTGAAGGTATTAACCAAAATGTGTGTGGAGATTCACAGTTTTTTCCAACTCTGTGCTGCCCTCTAGCAGTCTTCTGGGTCTAAGGGATGGCTACCCTCATAATGTGGGCATATGCTCTTTAGAGAAGCTTGGATTTTATAACACTGACTCAACTTGTTCTTAATGCTTAATTCAGTTTTTATATTAAGCTGAATGTTGATGCAAGAACGGTGAGGTTCTTTTAGACCAACAGCAAACCATCTCATTCATTACATTTGCAGTCACTACTAAGAAATGTGTTAGGCTACCTATGTTCTAGGCACTAAAGATAAATAAAATGATGGTAATGTTTCTGGAAGCCTTCATAGTCTGCAAGGGTGTTTTATATTTTTTATATTATTTGGTACCTCAAACAAGCCTGTCAGATTGGTGGGGCAGGTAATAATTGTCTTTATTTAACAAAGGAGGAAATTGATACTCACATCATGCAGGTAGTAACCGAAGGAGCACAGACTTAAATATGAGATTTCTAACATCTAATTCCCTATACTTGCCAGTATATCTAGAGGATAATTGATATGGATTTTGCCTTTGAAGAGCTTATTATTGAATTAGTCTAATTTTTTTATGGAACATCATGGGTTGTTTTGCATAGGAATCTTAAAAAAATGGAAAATGTTAAAGTTACTTGTGTGTTAATAAGGTTACTAGACAAGGTACATAGGTAGTTTTAAGGCTATTTCAACTAAAATATGAACAGAGAAAGAAGGAGTTGGTCATAGAAATACGTGACTTCCCTGGAAAGTGTCACTTCGGTCATTTATTTCTAAAATGTTTATTGTTTGATTCATTTAAGATAGTCCAGTTACCTGTTCATGAATTTTCTTCTCCTCTCTTTAAAATAAAGAATATCTGCGAAAACAATAAAATTAAGAGAATTTCTTACTTTAAATTTTATTTTGGAAAATAAAGGACTGTATTACTAATTGTTTTGAAGTAAAATCCCTTTCCCTGTTAATTTGCCCAAAAATATGAGGTTGACTTCTGACTCTTAGGTATCTTAGGTAAAAATTTTAGAGACTATAAAACTTTAATCTTTTGAAAATGAAAAGAAGCCTACTCCAAATTGTGTATCACTGTATATGATAGTAATTGATCTTTTATAAAGCATTTTTTGGGGTGTGTGAAGTGTAATGTGGTTGACCCTTGAACACAGGTTTGAACTACATGTATCTACTTATACGTGGGTTTTTTTGGGAAAGGTTTATTTTATTTTAGAGATTTTCGAGCTGGGGAGGAGAGAGGCAGAGGGAGAACAGAGAGAGAATCTCAAGCAGACTCCCTGCTGAGCATGGAGCCTGATGTGGGGCTCGATCTCAGGACCCATGAGATCATTACCTGAGCCGAAATGAAGAGCCAGGTGTCTGACCAACTGAGCCATCTAGGCACCCCTTCCCCACTTTTTTCTAAACAAATACAGTACTGAAAATGTATTTTTTCTTCCTGACGACTTTAATAAGATTGTCTTTTCTCTAGCTTGCTTTATTATAAGAATACAATATCTAATACAGAAACAAAATAGGTGTTAATCAACTATTTCTATTTCAGATAAGGTGAAGTCAACAGTAGGCTATTAGTAGTTCAGTTTTGGGAAAGTCAAAAGTTATACGTGGATTTCCTTCTGCTGGGCGTTTGGCACCCCTCACTCCTTCATTGTTCAAGGGTTAACTGGTACATGTGTAGAAAAATTCATAAGATGTACATGTGGGGTTGAACAGATAGTTAGAAAGCAAACCCCTGCATAATCGCTGCACAGGTTGAGAACTAGAACACTGCCAGGATCCACCAACTCTCCCCTACTACATGTCCACCTCAGTTCACAAGCCCACTCCTTATCTTAGAGGGAACTACTCTTGTGACTTTTGCACTTATTGTTTCCTTGTTGTTTTTTTTAAATAGTATAACTGCTTATGTATACAGCCCTAACAATTAATTGGTTCTTTCTGTGTTTGGAACTTTATATAAATTGAATCATGCTGTGTATATATTTCTGTGTCATAATTTTTTCTTTCAACTTATACATGTATGTGATTAATTTGTTACCAGTGACGTTGTAAAATATGTATTAATAGCCCGATTTTACAGCTGAGGATGTCGTGGTTTAGTGATGGGATAAGATGACTTACTCATATTGTAGGATAGAATGCGGAAGTAAAATGCTCAAGTCTCCTTATGCTCTTGAAGTGGGCATTAAGGAAGCTTGGTCTGTCAGTTGAAGTGTTTAACATGTGTAAGTACAGAATTTATGGAACCCTGTCCACAGCATTTTTTACTAAATATAAACTCCATAAGGGCGGGGATTCTTGGCCATTTTGGTCACTGCTGTATTCCCAACATCTGGCACATGTAGGTATTCAGTAAATATTTGGGGAGTGAATAGCTACTGTCAAATGTCATTAAGTATACTGCACAGATGAAATAAATAACATTAATATTTAGGTAGTTCTTTTATTGTGTTGATAAGCAGGTTTCTTAACACTCATCCTTCATAAATGTACTGCGTCCAGGTACAATGCAAGGCGTTCTGGTTGATAGGCAGTGTAAATAAAAGACCTCAGTTTTTTAATACATAAAAAATTACCACAAATTTAGTGTCTTTGAGAAACATCCTTTTATTATCTCACAGTTCTGTGGATCAGAGGTCCACGGTGTGACTGGGTTCTCTGCTCAGGATCTCACAAAGCCGAAATCAAGGAGTTGGCTGGCTAACTCTCATCTAGAGCTCAGGGCCTCTTTAAAGCCCATTGCTGTTAATTGGGAGAATTCAATTTGTTGCAGTTTTAGTTCTGAGGTCTCCATTTTTGTTGTCTCTTGGCTGTGAACTGCTCTCAGTGACTTGTTACACTTCAGGTTTTGCATGTGACTCCCTTCCGTCTTCAGTGCCAGCAGTGACATGGCAAATCTTCCTGTGCTCTCTCAGACTTCCCCTTCTGCAGTTAACCACAGAGGGCTAGAAGCAGATGGAGATCTGCTTTTAAGAGGCTCATTTGATTGGATTAGGCCCGCCTGGAAAGTCCAGGCTACTCTCTCTATTGGGGTCAGCTGATTAGTAATCATAATTCTGACTTTGTGCTCTGAGTCCCTTTTGCCATGTAAAGTAGCAGTCCCAGGTGTTAGGGTGGAAAATCTTAGGAGGCCATTTTTAGAATTCTCCCTAACACAAGTAATAATACTTCCTAACAGAAACGTTATGACAGCTTAGGGTGGTTTGGGATTTACTCTTTACTGAGGATTTCTGTCAAGTGCTTTTCTACAGTAAGGCTAGGTACAGATCTAGATTTACTGTTGTGTTTTTCTGGGTTGGAGTTCTTTGACTGTTTTGGTTTACTTTTAGTCACGGTTTTCTGCCTTTTGGTAGCTGTTAAGACAATTCCCAAACCCTGCAGTATAGTATAGAAGCTCTCCTACTTAAGGGCAAGTTAGATTCTAAATGGTTTTATGTAAGTCCAAAGTGATAAGTGAGCGGAAATCTAAAATGCATTCATGAATGTATTTCTCCCAGATAGAAAAACCAGGTTTTAAAACCAAGCGTACTGTTGTCCTCATTTCTAATATATATTCTGTCAGGCATCTTTTCAAACATAGACCAGTTTTGACTACATTGAAAAGTACTGAAGTAGGTCATCTCCATCCCTGATGATCCTCACAAATTTTAGGAGAACTTCTTATTAACCTTGGCGTCTGCACTTAGTAGCCCATCATTTTTTCTTAGATTGTACAGATTGGGAAAGGTCTTATCTGTAGTTTTCTCTGCTTGAAGCATCAGTAACATTTTCACTCTATTCCACGTTAAATCAGGTGAATATTTGATTATTGTGATTCTGTAGCTATATACACTTTAAAGTGTTTCCATTTTAACCAATAATTTTATATCCTTGCTTGCTAGTTGATGATTTCATAGATACTGCATCTTTTACATATTGCATGTTTATTCTTTTTCTTCAGAAATATCAATAAAGATCTTTATTTTTTATTGTCAATACTTTTTTGGTCATTGTACCATTTTCAATTTTAAGATAAGCTTTCCTTTTTTTTTTTTAAATTCACCAGCACTGTTTAAAAATTTGTTTCCTGTTATATGTAATATACATAACTTAAAAGCACATCCATATGAATCTCCTATAAGCTAAACCTTCATAATAAGAACCCATAAACATGCAATGTGTACTTCTTTTCCCATGGCTTGGTTTTCTGTCATTGTTTTTTTTTTCTTCTGTTTGTTTGTTTGTCTTAAAGATTTTATTTTTAAGTAATTTCTACACACAACCCTGAGATCAAGAGTTTCATGTTCCACTGACCGAGCCAGTAAACTGCTCCTCTTTTTCTCGTTTCTAATGAGAGTCATCTGCAGTGGCCCTCAGCAGGACCAGGACACACAGGATGAGAGGGCCTAGGGTAGGGGGAGGTGAGGGCCCAGACGGAAAAAGACTAGACAGCAAGAGTTGAGGGGGAGCAGAGACAGAAGAAAGGAAGGGGGATTTTGCAGCCCAGTGTCAAGACCTCCAAAATAATAATACAGTGTTACTCCTCCTTTCCAGGTGGGCAGTTTTCTTTCTTAGAAAATGGTTGATGGTGTGTGTCCTGCTGCTGTGGATAATCTTTACATCCCCATTGTAGAACTCATTGTTTTGGACCCACTACATAATAGAATTAATAGTGTTAAAATTAAACCCAAGCATAGGTAGCACCTTTAATAGAGAAAATGAACCAAAATAAATGATTTTGCTGCTGGCCGACACTGTCTTTTGGTTGTGACAGAGTTCAGAACTTTTGCTCTGGAACAGTTCTGTTTTTTGTGAGAATTTTTATAAGTGGAAAGTTCATAATAGAGGAATTTGTATATCCTGGCTCCCAAAAGAGTAACCTAAGGAAAAGATGACTTTGGAGAAGACAGTGTTTAAATCTAAAACTGGCCTCCTCCAGTTATTTCCCATTTTTTGTTTTTTAAAGTGCCTTGTCTAAAACCAAATCATAATTGAATCCTGTAGGGGTTAGGTGCTCTTCCTAAGGCCCAAATATTTCCAGGGTGGTTAGATATTTGAATAGGTTAGAGAAAAACAGCATATTTAGAAATATCTTTTAGACAGTTAAGTGACATTATACAGTGGTTAACTGACACCCCAAACTATGGTGAGTTAAAAAATTAAAAGATTTATTAAGGTAGACTCCACTGAAAAACACGCAAGTACGTCCTCACTGATGATGTCAAACAGTATATAAATCCTGTATATGGATTGAAATGGGAAAGTCTCCCTGTATTCCCTGTCCTGCACAGATCCTTTTTCCCTAAGTGGGAAGAAGGTAAGTCCTGTAGTGTGTCCTTTCAGCCAATTTTGTTTACATGTACATGCAGTGGATGTATTGAGATACTAATTTTGGTGATACAAAACATTTGGGCACATAATTAGCATATCATGCTGAAATTATGGTATTGAATCATGTTAATTTTTCAGTATCAAGTTGTGTATTCTAGAAATAAGTATTATGGCTTCAGGAAAAAAAAGAGCAAATATAGATGAAAATTCTTGAAATAAGTATTCAGAACTTAAAGATCTTAAATGCATCAACACCTAAGCCAAAAAAATTGTTGATCTAGATCCTGCCTAAATTTAATCTTTATTAAAAAAAATTTAAATTTAAGTGTAGTATACACACTGACAGTAACACACAGGTGAATTTTCATAACATGAATGTACCCATGTACCCAATAAATAGCACTCCTAGCATCCCAGAAGCACCCCACATTCCCCCTCAGTCACTAGGGGTAACTACTCTCTTCACTTTTTTTTTTTTTTTAAGATTTTACTTATTTATTTGACAGAGAGAGACACAGCGAGAGCAGGAACACAAGCAGGGGGAGCAGGAGAGGGAGAAGCAGGCTCCCCGCTGAGCAGGGAGCCCGATGTGGGACTCGATCCCAGGACCCTGGGATCATGACCTGAGCCGAAGGCAGACGCTTAACGACTGAACCACCCAGGCGCCCCTCTCTTCACTTCTAATATGCTTAATTCTGACAACAATTTTATATTTGTCTTTACTAGGGTAAGATTGTGATGAGTAATTGAGATTGAATATAAATATATGATAAAACAAAACAAATCTCTTATGTGGTGAACTAGGACTTTTTTTTTTTCCCCTGAGGAATTTATAGCTGAAACCTCCAAGCTAGATCCAGGAGCTCATCTAATACATTATTTTGGAGCACCTTTCTTCTGTATTCATACCTTGCTCCTTCTCCTCTCCCCAGACTATTACCAATTCTCTTAAAATTTGTGTCCAGATAAATTTCTAAATTCTTTCTTAGATGATGTATGTTAAAATTTCATTTTCTTTGTAGTATGTTAATATTTTTGTTATTGTTGGTAAATAGTTCTTATATACTATTTTTTAATCTATTTATAAAGGTTCATTATATCTCATTTAAAGTAATCGTAATAGTTTGTTTCTTACTGTATATTTTTTTTCCTACAAAAAACCTGGCACAGGAGCACCTGGGTGGCTTAGTTGGTTAAGCATCTGCCTTCAGCTCAGGTCATGATTTCATGGCCCTGGGGTTGAGCGCCGAGTTGGGCTCCCTGCTCAGCAGGGAGTCTGCTTCTCCCTCTCCCTCTGTCCCCCCTTCATGCTGTCTCTGTCTCTCAAATAAATAAAATCTTCAAAAAACAAAAACCTGGCACAGCAGTATTACACTATATGGATATTTTTGCTTTTTTTTACTGTAAACTTTTTTCAGTTTATATTTAGCACAATAGTATACTGAAGAATGTATACATATACACATGAAGATACTTTATTTACTAATTATATATAATTAAAAACAAAAGGATTTAGAAGGATCCTGGCAAAGTCTGACCAAAATCTACCCATCCCTGACCTCATATGGAGAGGGCTGCTTGTTCTTTCTGGAGTAAGGATACTAGGTAAACAGAGCACATATTAATTCCCTACCTCCCTTCTATCACCGAGTGTTTAATAAGTGCCTCTTATGTGCCAGGAATTGTGCTTTGGAGCTGGGACTCTAGAGATGATTAAGAACAGGCTAGTGTGGATGATAAAGGTATAAGTAATTTCTATTGTATTAAAGTAAGTGCTATAGAAGAAAAATGTATAAAATGTTATGGAGATAGAGGAACAATCTTCCTCCTACTTCTGTATATTTTTTTATAATGGAAGTTTGTTAAAATTTTTTTAAGATTATTATTATTATTAGTAGTAGTAGTAATAATCTCTACACCCAAGATGGGGCTTGAACTCACAACTCTGAGATCAGAAGTCACATGCTCTTCGAATTGAGCCAGCCCAGCGCCCCCTACCTCCATATTTTTAAGCAAAAATTTTATTTGAAATATTTCCCGATCCTTATATTAAGTATATTTATAATATAAATAAAAGTATATTAAGTATATTAAATACTTGACTCCATCCCAAATAACCTTATTTTCAGTTTTTATCTGCAACTCTAATTAGGCTGTTCTCAAATTGCTTCACGTATGCTTTATCTTCAGCATCTGTTCAGTGATGCATAGTTTATGAAGCACTTTAACATTCATGAACTTATTTGGGTCTTAAAAGGATTCTTTAGAGATATCAAGAGAGGGTTTATTACTCTTAGCTTAGAGATGAGGAAATGGCAATGCAGAAAGGTGAAGAGACTTGGTCAGGATCACTGGCTAGTAAAACTAAAGTCTCAATCAGATCCCATTTCCTCTGTCTCCTGATTTTTTTTTTTAAAGACTTTATTTATTTGAGAGAGAGAGCACATGAGAGGAGGGAGGGTCAGAGGGAGAAGCAGACTCCCCGCTGAGCAGGGAGCCCGATGCGGGACTTGATCCCAGGACTCCAGGATCATGACCTGAGCCGAAGGCGATCGCTTAACCAACTGAGCCACCCAGGCACTCTCTGTCTCCTGATTAAGAGCTGTCTGCTACAGCATATCTATGACTTGTGATACTTAGCAAGGTAGTCAGTTGGTACTCAAAAAATTAATTGATAATACTATTCATACTGTAATTCTTTCCAATGGAATAAATACTGAAGGATAGTGTGTAGGTTGTAGGATGTTATAAGTACTATGATGTGGGAAAATGTGTCAAGTGAGTAGTTTTTGTAACTTGTTTCTCAGAATTGCATACACATATCTGCTTGTGATATTCCATAGCCCTTTGTTGATATTATGCTTATGTCCATCCTTACATAAACCTTATTTTGTAGATTTCTTGGTAACTTGATTTACCAGAATGCCGCTCTGAATTTTAAGCTCTTTGAGAAGAACAGTTTTCCTTACAATGCTGTCTAATAATCCTCAAGAAATATTTGTTGAATGAATAAATGAATAACACTTATAGTGCTTTTTAAAGTAAGCATGGCTTTTTTTTTTTTTTTTTACTTTTTCTATATCTGTATAATCTTAAATTGCCTGAAAGGATTTTTCATTTTTTAATGGCAAACTTGAATTAAATCTCTTATTTTAAAGTAATATCTCCCCAATGGATATGAAAACCTTAACAATTTAACTAGAGATATCTATGCTTTATGTGTGGCCTATCCTGAACCCCTTGGAGAAAGACTTTATACAGAAACTAAGATTTTTTTGGAAAATCATGTACGGCATTTGCACAAGGTAAGGAGTGGTACCTACATGATATAAATATGTTTGTAGCTGGGTAGTTATTATTAGACTAGTTTACTGTTTTCCAGTGCAGAACTTATATCACGTTAAGGTTATTTGCTTTGTTTCCTAAATAGCATTTTTCTGATTATATATATTTAAGGTTTATGAGTTAAGCATTATGTTGTTAGATTCTCAGTTTAGTTACTCAGGATCATATAACTAGTAACTGAAATAGTGGGGTTTCAAATCAAGGTTTGTTCAACTTCAAAATTTGCTTCTATGTCCTCTGGATGGTGTTTATTAGAACCGTTTTCTATCTTTATTATTTTCGGCCATTTAGCTGCCTCTTCATATCCTACATAAAACCTTACAAAAACCTAAAATGACAAAGGGAAATGGCAAATTAAAAAGCATGATAGAAACTGTCCCTGTGACCACTTATTTTAGTTAGTATGCCATATGTACAAGGGCAACACCATGGACTTGATCTGTGTATGAACAAAGAATTTGCGGGATTTGGCTTTAGACAGTATTTCTTATTTTGGACTACTGATCTGATCAGGAACTGGAAGAGATCACTTATTGTCTGGGCTAGAAACTTGACTGTACCTTTCATTAGCTGTGTGACCATAGGCAACTCACTTAATCTCCCTTATGGATTAAAATTTAAGTTTCTTTATCTTTAAAATGGAGATATAGTAGAGGATATTATGCTAAGCAAAATAAGTCAGAAAGAATTATCATACGGCTTCACTCATGGAATTTAAGAAACAAAATAGAGGATCATAGGGGAAGGGAGGGAAAAATAAAGTAAGACGAAATCAGAGAGGGAGATAAACCATAAGAGACTGTTTTAACTCTAGGAAACAAACTTGAGGGTTGCTGGAGGGGAGAAGGGTGGGGGGATGGGGTAACTGGGTGATCCTTAAAGAGGGCACTTCATGTAATGAGCACTGGGTGTTATATGCAACTGATGAACTAATGAATTCTACCTCTGAAACTAATAATACACTGTACGTTAATTGAATTTAAATAAAATAAAAATAAATTGGAGATACAATAACACTATATAATACTGTGTCTAACCTTGGATGTGGCTAGGTGCAGATACGTTTTAAAGTGGTGATAACCCCAGAGTGCAATTGATCATGTGATAGTTCCCTTTTAAAACTTTTGAAGGAAATGCTCTACTTTTTATTATACATGGCAGATACATTTTAGTGTTCTAATATGTGCATTTGTCAGCTCATGAAAGCAGTTTTGATAACAGGTACTTTAAATTGTTCTTACAGTGTTTAATAATTTAGTTTTAAAGTTCTGCTATGATAATCTAGTGAACTTTGGTTATACCATAATTGTTACCTGTGTAAGGCACTTACAAATTTTGCAGTTTTATATTTTAGCATGGGTTGTGTTTTTTTAAATGTTTTATTTTGAAATACTTTCAGACTTACAGAAAAGTTGCAAAAATAATACAGAATTCCTATATCCTTTTTACCAGCCTCTTAAGGTTAACATCTTGTATAACAGTGGTACATTTATTAACACTAGGAAATTAACATTGGTATAATTGCACTTTAAAATGATGTGAAATAGTTTTACAAATGTTTAGAATACTTATATAATTGTATACCATATGTTTTCTCAGATCCTGTGACAAAAAAGAAGTTGGCTAATATGTTGATGACAAATAAATTATTAACATAGCCAACAGATTTGAAGCAGTTTCACCTGTGAGAAGAAAATTTTATTTGACTGGGGGAGGGAACTTTTTTAATTACTAAAGTATTGCATTGCCGTTTTATTTATTTATTTTCTATTTTTTTAAGATTTTATTTATTTATTTGTCAGAGAGAGAAGGAGAGAGAGACAGAGAGCAAGCACAAGCAGGGGGAAGCGGCAGGCAGAGGGAGAAGCAGGCTCCCCGCTGAGCAGGAGCCTGATGTGGGACTTGATCTGAGGACCCCGGGATCATGACCTGAGCCGAAGGCAGCCGCTTAACCGACTGAGCCACTCAGGCATCCCGGCTTTGCCGTTTTAGATAATTTAGAACATACAGATAAGCAAAAAGAAGAAAATCATCACTGAAACAATACTCATAACATACTTACAGTATTAACTACTATGATATTTTTGATTATCTATACTTAAAATACATCTGTCTTGGCATATGTTTATATATACATATAAAATTTGATATTTGTCCTTAGCATATTTTTGCTTTGTGTAGACGTCCATTTTTATTAGAAAATGGAATCATATTATACACTTTATAATCTTTTTGATTTTTAATAATAATATAAGTCTCTTTCTTTGTCATTAAATGGACTTTTATAATCCTGGCAATGATTGTAAAATTTTTCATTGTGTGGAGATACTACAATTTGTTTAAATATTGTCATACTGCTGGGCTTATGGATTATTTGCAATATATATAATTTGTTTTTATAAACAATGAGTGCTTCTGTGACTATCCTGGTAGCTAAATTATTTTTGTGTAGCTGAGTTTCTTATAGGATAAATACCTAGATATAGAATTATTAAGCCATAGGTCATGAACATTTTTTATTGATTTGACATACAGTAACAAATTGTTCTTATATTTATTCACCCAGCAGCAGCAGTTTCTAAGTGTGCTTTTCCCCCCAGCATTATTAATAGTAGTTGCTGTTTTTAATTAATTTATTAATATGACAGGCAAAAAAGATACTATTTATAGGTTATTTCTGTCTCTTGAGCCTTAATTATTACAATTCCAAGTTTAAAAGCATAGCATTTCAGCAGAGAATTAATTAGATGGATATTGAGGTCATGACTTGCTTAAAGTCATATGGAGAGTTAATGAAAGAACTGAGATAGAAGAACCTAATATCTTTTGAATATCAGTCCAGTGTATTTTTACTGTTAGACTAGATTTCCTTCAAAAATAACTTTTAAAAAGTTAGATCTCAGATTTAAGCTTGATTTTTGTTTTTCAAAAAGTAATCGATTTCTGTTAAGTAAATATAAAACAACTTATTTGGGGAATATAGAAAAGGTGTCAATTTTCATAAATAGTCTTATTGACATAAGTGAATAATTCAGAGTAATGATATATTTTTATAACTAGCAGATGATCAAAAGTGAGGGATTTGAGGAAGCACACAGATATGTGGCAGTAGAATTACATCCTCTTTTAAACTGATCTTCATATGATATTCTAGCCCAAAGACAACCTCACACCATCACATTTTATCCTTTTAGAGAATGAAACTGTTTACTCTCTAGTATGGATGCTTTATTTTCATATCTAAGACACACTTTTTTCTGGTTGTTTCAGTTTTACTAAAAGCAGTTAAATTAGAATGTAATTTGTAAATGTAATTTAGACTACTTTTTAGAACACTCATTTTTGACAAATTTCATAGCTTACAAATGAAAATCATTAGTGCTTTCCAAGTAAAAATATATTTCTTCTTTATATAGAGAGTTCTGGAGTCTGAAGAGCAAGTACTTGTTATGTATCATAGGTATTGGGAGGAATATAGCAAAGGTGCAGACTATATGGACTGCTTGTATAGGTAAGTATGCCTTTAAACTCTTTGACAACCTAAACAGTGTTGCCTGTATTCAGTAATTGAAGGAGTTTTGGGTTTTGGCTTTTTGTTTTTAAATTTTTAAATGAATGAACAAACCTAAAGCATTCTGTAGTCAATCGACTTTGTCTGCTATGGGGGAAGGTCTGTAGTCTGGGTCATGTGAGTCTTTGGGAGCCAGGCAGTGTATGGAAAGTTATTCTCTGAAAACTAAAACTATATTTAATTTCATAGTTCATTTTTTTTCGTATTGTCTGGGACTCTCTCTGTATATATGGCACATGTTAGATCTTGACAGAGTTCCAAAGTGCAACTTCAGCTTGGATGAAACTTGGTGGAGTAAATCCAAGCCCATGTTCCCCTCCCGTATGCTCTTATTTGACTCTAAGATCCAGTATTTTATGTTTCATGGAAACACTATTAGTTAAAGCACTCAGCAGTTGTTCCCTTGAAGTTCTACCTTATCCTTTAGGCATTATATTAAATTACCTACAGTGTCACAATGTCCTGTGATCTCTCACATTTTCCTGCCTCTCCTTGTGCTGTTGTATCTGTCTGGATTGCTTGTCCTCCTTTCTCTGAATGACGAATTCTGATGTGTTTCTCCACCATTCTGTCTCTGAACTTCCCTCTTCCTTGTTCTACCCAGTCTCCTACTTAGATCTTTGGTGTTAACTGTCACTCCTGCATGTTCCTGTGGTACTCTGCGCTGATCCTTTCTAACCCATTCACATAGACAATGGAAATAAATTCCTGGGGACATAAGGCAGAAACCTATTTACTGAAGAATAGTAGATAAATAAGGAATAGGGTCATTAAGTCACCTGGGCCTTTGACCTTTGGAATGAGAGTGTCTGCTCTTGAAATGGTTGTGGCCTGTGATGGAGGTGGTGATAATTTTGGCCTGTGCATTGTGGCATGGGCAGAGATGGACCCCTGCCCCAGTTTCTCACTGGGGAGAAACTCCTCAGGTCCTCAGTTCTCCCCAGTGAGAAACCGAGGAGCGAAGCTCAGTGTCAGAGTATTATCTGTACAGTTATTTCATGCATTGCTGGACTACCACACCGAGGCCAGGGCTTGGTTCTCTTGGCGTGTTTGTCCTTTGTCACTGGTTCATGTTCCTGTTTTTATAACAACACTGGAGTTTACTTACTGTAAGTTGCCTCTGTTAGAAACTGGAGCTTATTTCAACCTCCATTAGCTTTTATTTCTTCTTAGAAGAGCCAAATGTAATAAAATCAGAAGCTAGCAGTTGCTGACAAGCACAAGGTTTACCGTGGCTTTGGCTTTTATAAAACAGTGTTTGCCATACATAAAACATCCTGACATTTCATGGTTGTTTTTTTACCTCATCCACCAAAGTAAGATAGTCATAAATAGAACTTTTAAGAATTCCCTAGCTAAACTGTGGAGGTGAATTAGAGGAATTTTAAGGATAAGAGTGAGAGCACGTGTGTGACGTTGGCCACATGCTTGGGCCACTGGTATATAGATGACTTAATGAGTATTTAGACTATATGCCAATACAGTATGCTGTGTGCTGTGGGTTCCCTCTTGAGCTGAGACATTTTAGTAAAGATTTAAATTGGTTTTCTTTCTTTCTTTCTTTTTTTAGTTTTCTAGCTTCTCCTGCATCAAAATCAATAATTTGGTACTATTTAAATTAATACTAATATTAATAATAAATTGGTACTGTTAGTGAACTTTATTAAATATATATGCTATATACACAAATGTATGTGTGTATATAAACCGTATGAGGTAGTTGGTGTCTCCAAATTTTCAGCTGAGGAAACCAGGCTCTCAGAGAGGTCATTTAAGACTTTGGTCAATGTCACTCAGCTACAAAAAAAACCACAATTTAAACCCAGATCAGTCCAATTAAACCCATTTCACTTCTTCATTCTACTTTAGTCTCATTCTGGATACACTCTTTTAGTCATTTAGGTAGATTCTGTTCTCATCCCTTATCTTACACTATGCATTCTTTCTAAAATGATTTCAGTTACTCCTAGTTTTAGCTACAACCTATATGTTGCTAACCACCAAAATACGTGTTTATCCCAGGTGGTCTAAGTTTCAGAGGAGTATTTTTTTACCTAGCCTGCCTATACCTTCAGGGTATTCCATGGGTACATTGTAGTACTGCAGATTTCAAAACTGAGCTTGTTATCTTTTACATGCACACTATCCCCAGTATTATTTTTATTTTTTATTTTTTTATTTTTTTAAGTAGGTTCCATGCCCAGCATGGAGTCCAGTGCAAGGCTTGAACTCACGACCCTGAGATTCAGACCCAAGCTGAGATCAAGAGTCAGACACTTAACCAATTGAGCCACGCAGGCACCCCAGTATTACTAATTTTAATTGGTAGTAATACTGTACATCCAGACATAGATGCCGGAAGTCTCAGTTATCCTTTCTTCACTTACAGTTGTCCTTTCTACCTGATCCCTGTTGGTCAGGTCCTCCACATGTCTCTTAAATTCATTATTTCCTTTGCATTGCAAGCTTTTTATCATTTCTCACCTGAACTATTAAAGTCCCTATAACCAGTCTTCTGGCCTTTTATTTCAAATTTATTCTATTTATTGAACTCATGTTATTTTTTCCTAACATGCAAATCTGATCACTCTCTGAAATCACGTAGTAACCTTCCACTCTCTGTAGCAAAGACTTAGAACTAATGGCTCATGGGATTCACTTATAGAGAATTTTATTTGACCACTGTGATGTTGGCATCATGTGGCTGATCATCATTTATTTAATTATATTGGTAGAATAGATGGTAAAATCCTTTTCATAGAGGATATAGTTGGCAATAATTAGATGAAAACTGCTTAATGATAGTTTTTAATTGTGGGGTACTGAGGTTATCCAGGCTAGCTAATCATTTTTAGTCATACTCTATAAGGAAATCTGTGTAAAGAAATAGAAAGGAAAAATTCAATTTTGTTTTAAAAGTATTTTTTAATATTTTTATGAAGTAATTTCTACCCTCTTCTTTATTCTGATTGATTTATAAGATGGATATGCATTAGCATAGGTAATTTAAGGATTCTACTTTAAAGAAAATAATGATATTCCTGCGTCACGTTTCCCAGTACTACATATCTCTTTAGACCCTGCTGGCTCTTGAAGTGGAGTACGTAAGATATTAGCTGGAGAACTAACAACTCTTGAAATCCAGTAGGTATTAGCATGAGAACAATTTTTGTAATGGAATTTCCTAAGACAGATTGAAGTGCTTGGTTTCTTGGAGGCTTCAAAATTTTCGCTAGTCATTATTGTCAAGTACTATTTTTAATTGTGTCAGTGCTAATATTCCAGGAAAGCAAAGGATACTTATTAAACACTTTGTTGCTGAAATAAATTATAAAAACATTATAAAAATTATAAAAACTATTGCATTATATGTGAGCAGAACAGCCAGGTATTGCCTGTGTGGTAAAGTATAAAATATTTTAAGAAATTATTGGGACCTGATTCTTTTATGATTTCCTAGAACATATGTCTTTATTTAAAAACAAATGTGTGATGAATAAAATTGACTGTAAAATACTCCAATGACTTAGAAATTAAGAATTGTATCCACATCAAAATGAAAAATTGCACTGTTTACATTTTAAGTTATATCTTTAAATTATTTTAAAAGCTTGTCTATCAGACTTAAACTTAACATCAGGAGTAGAAATCTGGAATGAGAAAGATACAGTTAACGTAAGTTCAAGTTCTTTCCATGAGGTAAAGAGAATAGTGACTTGTCCTATCAGATATAAAACATAAAGCTCCACTAAAGCAGCATGCTGGCTCAAGAATATACATACAGATCTTTGAAACGGAATAGTGATTCCAGATCTCTGCAGATCTAGCAGCTGGTTGTTCAGCATTAACAAACCGCTATCCTAAGAAGTTTATACTTACTCTATAGGTATAAAGGAGCTACTTAGTATTCTGAATAGGTGAGTAATTTTTAGATGAATTAGAGATGGCAGAAACAGGAAATAAAGACCAGTCATGGGAGTGTTGCCCATGATCGAAGCAGAGATTAAACAAAAGGCATTGGAAGAGAGAAGGAAAGTAATGGGAGAGGATGATGAGTAGTTTAGGAGGACGTGAAGAGCAGCTGATTAAAGTAGTAAAAGGGAAGGATGAGAGATAAATGTTTCTAATCTTTTAGTGGGATTACTGGGATGGCCATGGTACCACAAACCAAAAAAGAAACTGGTTTGGTGCAAAGGATCCCTATAGGAAGGCACATATAAATGGTAAAGATATGACAATTAAATTCCCACTACTCAGGGAGCACATGTTACTGTTGAAATATTGCATTTGTTTATGTTTGTATATTCTACCAGATGTGTAAACTCTGTGCGGGAAGCCCACATTTTTGTTTTTCATCTTTCTGTCCCTGGGGCCTGGCACACTGCCTGATTTGGAGTCCACACTTGGTCAATACTTGCTGAACGAGAGAGGGAGAACTTGTGAAATTTCTGTGCCCGCTCTGTCACCCACTAGCAGATTGACCCTTGGCGAGTTCTTTAAGCTAAGCTGCAGTTTTCGTACATATAAAAGGAGGGTCGTAGTAGTACCACATATACCTACTTCATAGTATTCAGCCGCCTAAAACGCTTAGGGGTATGCCTGACACATGACACGAGCTCAGTAAATGTTAGTGATTACTTTTATTTCCTGGCGTTTGTGGCTTTTATGATTTGGCTCCAGGCTGCTTTTCTAAGTTTGTAATCTAATACTAGCTTTTGCTCTCCCTGCTGTCTGGGAATGCTGTCCATTTATGTATTCAGTCGTTCATCAAGGAGGTATTTTTTGAGGACTTCATATTTACCTGCCGCAGGTTCTGGATGCTGTGTAAGCAGGGTCCTTGCTTTGTAGTTCCTACATTTTAGAGAGGCAACACATGTATAGAGTAAGTAAGCAAATAAAAGAATTGAATTATTTCACAAAGTAGTAAGTACCGTGAAAAATATAAAACAGTTGCGTGTAATTACTTTAATGGGATGGGAAGTTAAAGTTCATTTGGATTGGTATCAGATCAGGCCTGAGAGAAGTGTGTTTGAGCCTGATGACAGGGGCCAGAGGTTAAAAGATCTCTCCACTTTATATATATCCCTATTTCAGGCCAGATATCCCAGATGTTCTCTCTCTACCTCTTTCTTCTGTCTCTCTCAGTCCTATTACCTTTTCTTCAGTTGGAAGGCATGGTTGAAAAGCCAGCATGAAATTAGGAAGTTATACTACTAGAGAGAATGGAAGGAAGGGTGAAATGGCATTTTGAAGAAAAATATAATAGGACATTTTAACATGTGGGTAGAGGAGACTTAAATGTCAAAGAGAGCACCAAGGTTTTAAGTCTTGGAGTCTAGAGGCTTGTAGTTAGTGTGGGAGTGCAACTTTTGTAAATGGTTGTATCTATACAGCTTTGGAGTTAATTCCAGGAATTGTGTTTTTCATTGTCTCCTAGAGTTGTTGGTGGAGTTGTGCAGTTGAAATTTTTGTTGTCTTTGTTTTCAGTTTCATTTGTAAACGTGAAGTGGACTTTTCATTTTGATGCAGTGAACACTAGAAAGTGTGTGTTTTACTATAGAGATTTCGTGGCTATTGCCTATTCGTGTTGTCTATAGCTAGTTACACATGGCAGAGCCTTTCAAGTGAGTACTTTTAGGTGGTGAGCATTATGGGAATTATATTGAAATCTAAGATTGTGAAAAGTGAGTGCTAGAACATTTTGAGCCCTTTCTACACATTTTATTTGCTTTAAAGAAATCTATATTCATCTTAGTAATTTGTAGAGTTCATTACAGTTACTAGTCTTAGAATATGTTGAAACATTATAAAGCTGTTTTCTTCTGGTAGACAAAGTGATCTTACGTTTGTCAGTTTTGCCCATACTTCTTACTGTCTATAATAGTCTATTTCATTTTCTTACCTACTAATTTGATCTCTTTTTGTTGTTTAAAAATGAAAAGTTACATCTTTTCCTGGTGATAGATATAAATTGAAGGACTGACCTGAGTTTTATCTTTTAACTATTTTTTGGTTTAATTCTTTGCACAGTGAACTTATCCTGACTTTCTAAGAAGAACCTGGGAATGAGCAAATTGTAGAAGGATTGTAGAAGCTCCTTAGGTAGGAGCTGTTGGGCTATATGAGTATTGGAAATTTTTAGAGCAAAACCCTTGAGTTTTTTAAAGTGAGACTGAGGTAATAGGGTTTTTTTCTCCCTACTCTAGAGGTTATTCTTTCACTCTTAAAGCCTTCGGCTGATACCTTTGATCCTTTTAAATTATATTTCTAACTTCTGCAGAATTTCTTTGGATATATTGCCACACTCTTCTGTAGTTGATTTATAACCCTAAAATTATTATTTTCAAGTTGCAAGTTGTTTGTTTTCCTACTGATTTTAACATAGTGTCCAATGGTACTGTATTTGTTTTTCAGGTATCTCAACACCCAGTTTATTAAAAAGAATAAATTGACAGAAGCTGACCTTCAGTATGGCTATGGTGGTGTAGATATGAATGAACCACTTATGGAAATAGGAGAGGTAGGAAATTCTTTAAATGACTGGCAAACATGAGAGTGTTTTTGTATATATTGAGGGAATTTGATTCACTGTCCTTTTTTTTAAGGACACCATGTTGACTATCTTAACATTGTCAAGATTTAAAACATCTTAAATGTTAAGTTAATAAAACACTGCAATGATTTCCTAAGAATCTTCATATAGATGAGAACAGAAGAGATATGATTAGTATTATTTTAATAATTAAGTTGATGGATGAATAAATGACAGGTTAATAGTTCCACTGTGTGAAAAAGCTCACAAAAAGTCTTTTGGAAAATACTTTGTAAGAGTATTTAGAAAATACTCTTGAGATTCTTGTAGTTAAAAAGTGCAAAAGTCAAGGTGCCTGGGTGACTCAGTTAGTTGAGCATCTGAGTCTTGATTTCAGCTTAGGTCATGATCTCAGGGTTGTGGGGTTGAGCTCTGTGTCAGGCTCTGTGCTGGGTGTGGAGCCTGCATAGGATTCTTTCTCTCGCTCCCTCTCCTTCGGCCCCTACCCCCACCTAACGTGCATGCATGCTCCTTCTCTATAAAAAAAATAAAGTGCAAAGGTCATAGGCTTAAAAGATCCTAAAAGAGAGGAAATACAGATTTATGGATATAACAAATTTAACTTTAAAAAGTAGTTAAAGAAGTTCAGAGTAAAACAATGAAGTGTGGAGGTCAAGTAGTTCTTTCAGATTCTTGAGGTACAGTACAAATTTAAATGTGGAAAATTGCATAAAGCATATATTCACTGTGAAAGAAATACTCTAGTACAATGTTTGTTTATTCATGTAATATGTATTTATTGAGTAGCCAGGTACTGGTGATACAATGGTGAACAAACAGAAGGTCTCTGTCCTCATGGGGAAGCAATGCCAAATAAGTATAGAAATTAATGTGAAATTGTGGTGAGTGTTAATGAAAAAAGTAAACAGCTAAGATGCAGCATTAGTAGAAATTTTATTTAGAATAATCCTTTTGGAAAGAAATTTGTCATTGTCTTTCAGTAGACTTTAAAATGTGCAATATCTGTTAACCAGATAATCCCATGTCTGGGGAACCCCCATGTGAAAATAATAAATAACAGGAAAAAAGTTTAAATATTTAAAAGTGTTCCTTGTGGGGCGCCTGGGTGGCTCAGTTATTAAGCGTCTGCCTTCGGCTCAGGTCATGATCCCAGGATCCTGGGATTGAGCCCCGCATCTGGCTCCCTGCTCAGCAGGGAGCCTGCTTTTCTGTCTCCCCCTGCCTGCTGCCCCCCCTGCTTATTATACTCATACTCTCTCTCTGTGTCAAATAAATAAATAAATAAAATCTTTAAAAATGAAATATTATTGAACAACCCCTTTCTTATACCATACACAAAAATAAACTTAAAGTGGGTTAAAAATCTAAACATGAGACCTGAACAATTTAATTAATGCCTAAAAAGCAATAATAAACTATTGGGACTACACCAAAATAAATAATTATTGTTAATAAGGATGACCAACAGATAGACCATCTAAATGTCTAATATCCAACAGTAAAAACCATACATAGATGAGTATGTACAGTATGATTTTGTTATGAAGGCAAAGAGATAAATTAGTAGTAGAAAACAGTTCATAGAAACTTTAATAAAGGGGAAAATATTTCATGAAAAAATTTAGACACATTATATGTTTAATAGGAATAAAACCGTAGGGGGAAAAGGATGTAGAGTAACAGATTAGTGGGAAATAGTAGTTGCTTTAGTTCGTAGGACTATTAGTGAGTATTTTAATAATTGTCCCTTATCACCAATACCATCAAGCTCACTCTTCCTCCCAGAGGAAGTCACCCTAAACAATATGTCTTTCCTGACTTTTACCTGTGCATTTGCATATAAATACTTATACTATGCACATGATGGTTTAATTTTGTATTTTAAACATTAATGGTATCGTATGTACACATAATGATAGCATACCATATATCTTGCAGCTTGTATTTCTTGCTTGTTTTGTTTTTTGGTTAATGTGTCTAGTTCTTTGCACATAAGTTTATTTTTGTGAGAGCTCAGTATTCTATAATAGGGATATAGAATAATTTATTAATCATTTATTAAACTATTCTACTTAGTTTTTAGTTCTTTGTTGCTTTGAACAATTCTGCTGTGAATATCATTGTTCATGTATTCATTTATTAAAAATTTTTTGAACCCCTCTGTGTGCCAGGCACTTTTGTATATACTAAGAATAGAGTAGTGAACAAAGTAGACACAGATCTTACACTTAGGGAGTTAACATTTATGTATTTATCTCTTTGTACACAAGCAGACATTTTCTTAGAGTGGGTACCTGAAAGTGGATTTTCTGGGTCTAAGCACACCCTGAATTTTGATAGCTCCTCCAGCTTGCTTTCAAAAGCCTTCATAGTTTGTTCTCCTATCATAGCTTATAACATCTCATTTTCTTTATCACCCTTTTTCCCTGTTTGTGCTATTTAAAAAGCAAAAAATAAGGGGAAACTTGAAGAATGGTCCTTGTGGGATGGCGGATGCTTTTACATATTTGAAATAGGATAAAGTTACCCCAGGGAAATAGAATAGAGGGGCTAAAACCAGAATAATGGCTGTGTAGAAGCAATTATATTGGAAACAGAGGAGCAATCAATTTTTGATACTGGAATAATTTGTACTCTTTATGGGAAAAATACATTGGAGTTTAAATATGAAAAGCAAGACTTGAAAACTTTTGGATGGCAATAAAAGAGCACACATATCCCTGACATTAGAGTAAGAAAGCTCTTAAAAGACAAGAAAAATACAAACAATAAAGGAAAAGATGGATAACTTTGAGACATTAAAGTATAATCTATTTTTACTAAAAAACACTAAAGGAACTCAAAAGTTAAGTCACAAACTATGACTGCAATATATAAAACTGTCAAGGGATTAATTTCTACAATATATAAAAAACTTCTAGTTTTTATTAAGAACAAGATAAATACTATGGAATAGTGGGCAAAAGAGATGAATTGGCATTTCACAGAAAAAAACTAAGATGTACAATAAACATACAAAAAGATGCCCAGCCTCACACAAGAAGATGCCAGTTAAAACCGCAAGGATTTACCAAAATAATCTACAAATTCAGTGTAATCCCTATCAAAATACCAATAGCATTTTTCACAGAACTAGAACAAATAATTCTGAAATTTGTATAGAACCACCAAAGACCCCAAATAGCCAAAGCAATCCTTTTTTTTTTTTTTTTTAAGATTTTATTTATTTGACAGAGACACAGCGAGAAAGGGAACACAAGCAGGGGGAGTGGGAGAGGGAGAAGCAGGCTTCCAGCCGAGCAGGGAGCCCGATGCAGGGCTTGATCCCAGGACCCTGGGATCATGACCTGAGCCGAAGGCGGACACTTAATGACTGAGCCACCCAGGCGCCCCTAGCCAAAGCAATCTTGAGAAAGAACAAAACTGAAGGTATCATAATCCCAGATTTCAAACTATCTTACATAGCTGTAGTAATCAAAACAGAATGGTACTAACAGAAATAGACACATAGATCAGTGGAACAGGATAAAAGACCCATGCATACAAACCCACACTTCTATGGTCAATTAATCTATGACAAAGGGGGCTAGAATATGCAATAGAGAAAAGAGTCTCTTCAATAAATGGTGCTGGGAAAACTGCACAGCTACATGCAGATGAATGGAAAAACCCCTTTCTTATACCATACACAAAAATAAAGTGGGTTAAAGATCTAAACATGAGACCTGAACAATTTAATGCCTAAAAGAAAACATAGGTAGTATTCCCTTGGACATTGTTTTTAGCAACGTATTTATGGATATGTTTCCTCAGGCAAGGGAAACAAAAGCAATAATAAACTATTGGGACTACACCAAAATAAAGCTTTTGCACAGCAAAGGAGACCATCAACAAAACAAAAAGGCAACCCAGTGAATGGGAGAAAATATTTGCAAATGGCATCTAATAAGGGATTAATATCCAGAATACATAAAGAACTTACACAATCAACATCAAAAAAACAATTTAAGAAATGAACCAAGGTCCTGAATAGATATTTTTCCAAAGAAGAGATACAAATGGCCGACAGACACATGAAGAGATGCTCAAATCACTAATCACCAGGGAAATGCAAATCAAAACCACAATGAGATCTCACCTCACCCTAGTCAGAATGGCTATTATCAAAAAGACAAGAACTAGCAAGTGTTGGTGAGGATGTGGAAGGGAACCCCCATGCACTGTTGGTGGGAATGTAAATTGATGCAATGACTATGGAAAACAAAACTGTGGTTCCTCAAAAAATGAAAAACAGAAATATCCTATAATTAGTAATTCCACTACTGGGTATTTACCCAAAGAAAATGAAAACACAAATTTAAAAAGACATATGCACTCCTGTGTATATTGTGCCCTTATTTACAATAGCCAAATTATGGAAGTAGCCCAGGTGTCCGCTGATAGATGTATGGATAAAGAAGATGTGGTCTGTATTATACAAAGGAATATTACTCAGCCATAAAAAAGAATGAAATCTTGTAATTTACAACAACATGGATAGATCTAGAGAGTATAATGCCAAGTGAAATAAGTCAGTCAGAGAAAAAAACATAAACAAAATAAACAGACTTAACTGTGGAGAACAAACTGATGGTTACCAGAGGGGAGGTGGGTGAGGGGATGGGTGAAGTAGATGAAGGGGATTAAGAGTACATTTATCTTGATGAGCGCTGAGTAATACATAGAACTGCTAAATCACTATATTGTACACCTGAAACTAAATAACACTGTATATTAACTATACTGGACTTAATATTAAAAAAAAAATGGGATATGTACACATTTGATAGAACTATAGGCAAGGGAATGATTTAACACAAAATTCAGGGTTGTGGTAACTTCTGAGGGGAAAGTAGGACATTTGGAGCAACACTAATGGGGAAGTTGTGTTTCTTAAACTGGGTGGTGAATACAGGGATATTCTATTTTATTATTCTTTTAATTGACTTATGCTTTATGTTTGTATGAGAGGTTTTGTAATTTTAAAAATCAGCCAACGGCCAAATCACTTTAACGTAATTCCTTTGTTTCTCTTAGTCTTGACATTTATACAGCCTTTCCGTGATACCAGGCATTTAACAATCAATAAGTTATAGTTTATAAAAATCAAATCAATTATTTCTTAAAGATTTTCAGTTTATTCAGTTGAATTCAATTCAATTTCAATTAATTCAAGCCTTAATTGTTCTTTATACAAATCTGATACTCATTTTCAATTTAAATTAGAAATTCATTTTTTTATGTATATTCAATTTTCACTTGACCTTTGAAATATTAGTTGTAAATACTTGATGTGTAAAGTCTTTTAACATTTTAATAAATGTTGAAAACAAGTACTGGGTAATTTATCCTTGATAATTTTTATTTTTCCTGGCAGCTAGCATTGGATATGTGGAGGAAATTGATGGTTGAACCACTTCAGACCATCCTTATCCGAATGTTGCTCCGAGAAATAAAAAAGTGAGTACTGATATTTGTCTTCTTGAATCAATTTTAATTTGCTGTTTGAAATGGTTTCAAATAGTGTACAGTTGTGTGGCTGTTAACTAGACATAGGCCTTGGTTTACTTAAACAAGCCTCATTTTCCATCTTAATGCCAATATTTTAAAATTGTTTTATAATCTTTTTTTGATAGGTCTTTGGTCTTTAGCCCAATATGCTTAGTAAATAAGTAAGTCCCTGAAGGAAGTGACCTGTCATTTGTTGTTGCAAGCCTGATACCTCTTGGATCTTCCAGGGCATAGCTGAATTGTTTGAACATATTCTCTCAGTTTAAATCTTGAAAGGATAACATACCTATTCAAGAATACAAATTTTTCTAGGTAGTTGGTTACCTCTTAGCTCCAGTGTTAAATTCGTAACTTGTCTATATGTGAGCTTAGTTTGTGGGAAAATGGCTTCCCACTCTACTCATGGACCAGCATGAGTTTACCTAATTGCTGTGTGAATAGAATTTAAGAGAGTAAGTTTTCCTGTGGAGTCCAGAATAGAAGATCCTTGGGTCAGCTCTGGCCTAAAAAATTCTTTTTTTTTTTTTTTTTAATTTTATTTTATTATGTTATGTTAGTCACCATACAATACATCATTAGTTTTTGATGTAGTGATCCACACTTCATTGTTTTCGTATAACACCTACTGTTCCATGCAGTACATGCCCTCCTTAATACCCATTACCGGGGTAGCCCATCCCCCCACCCCCTTCCCCTCTAACACCCTCAGTTTGTTTCTTAGAGTCCATAGTCTCTCATGGTTCATCTCTCCCTCCCAATTTCCCCCCCTTCATTTTTCCCTTCCTTCTCCTAATATCCTCCATGTTATTCCTTAATGTTCCACAAATAAGTGAAATCATATGATAATTGACTTTCTCTGCTTGGCTTATTTCATTTAGCATAATCTCTTCCAGTCCCATCCATGTTGATATAAAAGTTGGGTATTCATCCTTTCTGATGGCTGAGTAATATTCCCTTGTATATATGGACCACATCTTCTGTATCCATTCATCTGTTGAAGGGCATCTCGGCTCTTTCCACAGTTTGGCTATTGTGGACATTGCTGCTGTGAACATTGGGGTGCATATGGCCCTTCTTTTCACTACATCTGTGTCTTTGGGATAAATACCCAGTAGTGCAATTGCTGGGTCATAGGGTAGCTCTATTTTTAATTTTTTGAGGCACCTCCACACTGTTTTCCAAAGTGGCTGTACCAACTTGCATTCCCACCAACAGTGTAGAAGGGTATCCCTTTCTCCACAACCTCTCCAACATTTGTTGTTTCTTGCCTTGTCAATTTTTGCCATTCTAACTGGTGTAAGGTGGTATCTCAATGTGGTTTTGATTTGAATTTTCCTGATGGCTAATGATGATGAACATTTTTTCATGTGTCTGTTGGCCATTTGTATGTCTTCTTTGGAGAAGTGTCTGTTCATGTCTTCTGCCCATTTTTGGACTTCATTATTTGTTTTTTGGGTGTTGAGTTTGAGAAGTTCTTTATAGATCTTGGAAATCAGTGCTTTGTCTCTAGTGTCATTTGCAAATATCTTCTCCCATTCTGTGGGTCGCCTCTTTGTTTTGTTGACGTTTCCTTTGCTGTGCAGAAGCTTTTTATCTTGATGAAGTCCCAAAAGTTCATTTTTGCTTTTGCTTCACTAGCCTTTGGAGACGTATCTTGAAAGAGGTTGCTGTGGCCGATGTCAAAGAGGTTACTGCCTATGTTCTCCTCTAGGATTTTGATGGATTCCTGTCTCACATTGAGGTCTTTCATCCATTTTGAGTTTATCTTTGTGTATGGTGTTAGAGAATGGTCGAGTTTCTTTCTTCTGCATGTGGCTGTCCAATTTTCCCAGCACCATTTATTGAAGAGACTGTCTTTTTTCCATTGCATATTTTTTCCTGCTTTGTTGAAGATTATTTGACCATAGAGTTGAGGGTCCATATGTGGCCTCTCTATTCTGTTCCATTGGTCTATATGTCTGTTTTTATGCCAGTACCATGTTGTCTTGGTGATCACTGCTTTGTAATATAGCTTGAAATCAGGCAACATGATGCCCCCAGCTTTGTTTTTCTTTTTCAACATTTCCTTGGTGATTCGGGGTCTTTTCTGATTCCATACAAATTTTAGGATTGTTTGTTCCAGCACTTCGAAAAATGTCATTGGAAATTTGATCGGGATGGCATTGAAGGTATAGTATAGATTGTTCTGGGTAGCATAGACATTTTAACAGTGTTTATTCTTCTGATCCATGAGCGTGAAATGTTTTTCCATCTTTTTGTGTCTTCTTCAGTTTCTTTCATGAGTGTTCTGTAGTTCCTAGTGTATAGATCCTTTGCTTCTTTGATTAGGTTTATTCCAAGGTATCTTATGGTTTTTGGTGCTATTGTAAATGGAATCATTTCTTTTAATTTCTCTTTCTACAGTTGTGTTGTTAGTGTGTAAGAAAGCAACAGATTTCTGTGCATTGATTTTGTATCCTGCCACATGAGTGAATTGCTGTATGAGTTCTAGTAATTTGGGGGTGGAGTCTTTGGATTTTCCACATAAAGTATCATGTCATCTGCGAAGAGAGAAAGTTTGACTTCTTTGCCAATTTGAATACCTTTTATTTCTTTTTGTTGTCTGATTGCTGTTGATAGGATTTCTAGTACTACGTTGAACAGTAGTGGCGAGAGTGGGCATCCTTGTTGTGTTCCTGATCTTAAGGGAAAGGCACTCAGCTTTTCGCCATTGAGGATGATATTCGCTGTGGGTTTTTCATAGATGGATTTTATGAACTTGAGGAACGTTCCCTCTATCCCTATACTCTGAAGAGTTTTAATCAGGAAAGGATGCTGTATTTTGTCATATATTTTTTTCTGCATCAATTGAGAGGACCATATGGTTCTTCTCTCTCTTCTTACTAATGTGTTCTGTCACATTGATTGATTTGCGAATGTTGAACCACCCTTGCATCCCGGGGATAAATCCCACTTGGTTGTGGTGGATGATCCTTTTAATGTATTGTTGGATCTTACTAGCTAGGATTTTGTTGAGGATTTTGGGATCCATATTCATCAGGGATATCGGTGTGAAATTCTCCTTTTTGATGGAGTCTTTGCCTGGTTTAGGGATTAAGGTAATGCTGGCCTCATAGAATGAGTATGGAAGCTTTCCTTCTGTTTCTGCTTTTTGAAACAGCTTCAGGAGAATAGGTATTATTTCTTCTTTGAATGTTTGGTAGAATTCCCCCAGGAATCCATCAGGCCCTGGACTCTTGTTTTTTGGGAGGTTTTTGATCACTGCTTCAATTTTGTTACTGGTTATTGGCCTATTCAGGTTGTCAGTTTCTTCCTGTTTCAGTCTTGGGAATTTATAGGTTTCCAGAAAGGCATACATTTCATCCAGGTTGCTCGATTTCTTAGCATATAGTTGTTGATAATAATTTCTAATAATTGTTTCTATTTCCTTGGTGTTAGTCGTGATCTCTCCCCTTTCATTCATAATTTTATTAATTTGGGTCCTTTCTCATTTCTTTTGGATAAGTCTGGCCAGTGGTTTATCGATCTTACCAATTTTTCAAAGAACTAGCTTCTAAGTTTCGTTGATCTGATCTACTGTGTTTCTGGTTTCTAATTCATTGATCTCTGCCCTAATCTTAATTTCTCTTCTAATGCGTGGCTTAGGCATCATTTGTTGCTTTTTCTCTAGTTCAAGGTGTAAAGTTAGCTGGTGAATTCGGGGTTTTTCTGGTTTTTTTGAGTGAGGCTTGGATGGGTATTTCCCCCTTAGGACTGCCTTTGCAATATCCCATAGGTTTTGGACCGATGTGTTTTCGTTCTCATTGATTTCCATGAATTGACCTGTCATTTGTTGTTGCAAGCCTGATACCTCTTGGATTTTCCAGAGCATAGCTGAATTGAACTGAATATTGAATATTGAACTGAATATTCTCTCAGTTTAAATCTTGAAAGGATAACATACCTATTTGAGAACACAAATTTTTCTAGGTAGTTGGTTACCTCTTAGCCCCAGTGTTAAATTCATAACTTGTCTATATGTGAGGTTAGTTTGTGGGAAAATGGCTTCCCACTCTACTCATGGGCCAGCATGGTGGACTCTTTACCTAGCTGCTGTGTGAATAGAATTTAAGAGAGTAACTTTTCCTGTGGAGTCCAGAATAGAAGATCCTTGGGTCAGCTCTGGCCTAAAAAATTCTTTTTTTTTTTTTTTTTAAGATTTTATTTATTTATTTGACAGAGAGAGACAGCGAGAGAGGGAACACAAGCAGGGGGAGTGGGAGAAGGAGAAGCAGGCTTCCCGCAGAGCAGGGAGCCTAATGCAGGGTTCGATCCCAGGACCCTGGGATCATGACCTGAGCCGAAGGCAGATGCTCAACCGACTGAGCCACCCAGGCGCCCCTGGCCTAAAAAATTCTTACTAGACTTCAGTTTTGGGGAATCAGAAGCACTAAAAGTCAGTCATACAGATGTGTGTATAATAAATTTCATTTTACTGGAACTGATGTTGTAGGAATTATCTAGACCAGTGAATTGCAGTGTGATGATGGCCACTCCATCTGAAAATGCTTTCTTTAAGAATACCCAAATATGAGTTTTTTTATGTGAGGGGAAAGAAAAGGAAAGCATTATTCCTTCTATGGGCTCTTCATAGGACATTAAAAAAAAAACAAACAAATAAACAGAAACAAAAAACAAGCCGCCAAAGAGGATAAGGGAATATTTTAGAATTTAATGTTAATGCTAAATAGTAGAAAGTAGATGGTAGCAATTAGTAACTTTGTTTTAAAAAACTGTCATTCACCCTTTTAATGATTCCATTTTTTTCCAAAGATAGGGAGATGGAGAGAAAAGGATAGTGAAGGAGTAGGGTGGGAAAATTCTTTTTCTTTCTCTTTTCTCTACTAAACCATAATTAACTAAAAGAACACTCCCAACAATATTTGTAGGTTCTAATGTATTTATTTTGCTATGAAATATTAACTTGTTTCTTGACTTGGAATTCAGCTATTTTAGATTAAGTTTATTGAAAATACTGTTTTATAAAAAAAAAAGAAAATACTGTTTTAATTTTCTAAATGTAGTTTTTTGAAATCTCTTTTAATATGTTTGTCCCAACCTAGTAAATTTTCTTAAGTGTGATTGTTAGCTTGTTAAGAATGAATTTAATGAGAAATGAAAGAAAATCTAACTGTATATGAAAAATAGTACAATAGTAATAAAACAATAATAAAAATTAAAAAATAATACAATACAGGTTATTCTGGAAAAGACATAGAGATTATTTGGTTAGAGATATTAGGCCAACTTGTCTTAATTTTGTTGTTATAATCAGCTTCCATGAAAGTATTATTTGACATGCCCTACTAATACCTCATTTATTTTTCATGTGTACTCTATTAAGTAGGTGTTGTCCCACATTTTAGTCCCACATTTTACAGCTAAGGAAACTAAGGCATAACAACAACAATAATAATAAAATATGGGAGCTATGTGCCAAGAAGTGTTCTAAAAGCTTTACTTGCATTATCCCATTTAATCCTCCTAACTCTGGGATGTTGATACTACTTGCATTCTGGTTTTTACAAATGAAGATGTCAGTGGTGGTACTCTAACACAGCTGATTTGAGTCCAGCCCCTATCTTCTTAATTCCAGGGATTCAAATATGGATTCTGCTAACTCTAAATCTATTATGCCTATCTTTTAAATTCACAGAATATTTCTTTCATTCCTAGTTCTAGTACTTTAGCTTTTATATACATTTTAGTTTTATAATGCTTTGAATATTCTAGTAATTTCACACATAGTTCTTTACTTGATCTTAAGGAGGCAGGGCAAGTTTTATTTATAAGTAAGTAAATTGAACTTCAGTAAGTAGAAATGATTTATTGAATTTGAAATAGCTAAGGAAAGAGACTCCATGCCTACAAACTTCCAGTTTTGGTATTTCCACTGCATTGCTTTAATATCTATTTATCCATTGTCATTTGAGATAATATGGCCAGATATCATAACTTCCATTACAAGGACAAGTGGCTGTGGTAGGTATTCCCCATTGGTAAACTTATCTGAGCCTTATAATGGGATGTGATGGTGAATATTATCATAGGCTCATTTTACAAATGGGGAAAATGAGGCTTGAGAGGATAGTCAACTTAGGTCACGTATCTAGTATATGGCTTAATGAGAATCAGAAGTTAGGATCAGAAGTTAGGTCATTCTGGTCCTTGAGTCTGTGGTTTTACCCATATATTACATATTCTTAGCAGTAGTTTGCTGAAGTTGCATCTCATTGCCATTGCTGCTAACAAAGAAGTATTTTATTATGTGTACCTACAACTTCTTTGTGGAAAGAGCTGCAGGAAACTTACAGAATAAAATCTTTTCAGATCTAGCAGAGCATATTACAAGTTTGATTTCCTGTCAACTTATTCACAATTTCCTTCCCCTGTAATCATCCCTAGGTTCCTAGATATTTTCTACAAGTTTCTAAAGGGCATTATTGTGAACATGGTTTCACAAGTTGGCTACTGAAAATCAGCTTTACACAAGGGATGTTTAAAAGCATTAACTTTCTACAAAAAAATTATAAAAGTAAAATATGTTGATTGTACACATTTAAAAATGTAAAGAAGGTTAAAAAGAGAAATTAAAAGACTTTCACTTTTCCCCTGATGCCTTCAGTTCTGTTAATTGAAGCAAACCACTATTAAGGATTTAAAGTATTTTCTAATAGAAATTCTTCATGCATTTAAGATTGTATGTGTGCACACATACATGTGTGTACATGCATTTATATGGATGTGCATATGTATATATCTACACTCATATATATTACATATACACACATACATATGTACTTGCACTCGGGGAGTTTACATAAGGATTAAGAATACTTAAAATATATTTTTTTAAAAATTAGAACAGATTAGTGGTGGTTGTGAGACTATAAAGTGGCAGTATGAGGGAGTTAGTTGCTTTATGGTGATAAAGTAGTTGTATATCTTGAATATAGTGGCAGTAACATGAATCTGGATATGTGATAAAATTGCGTAGAATTACATATATACAAACACAAATAATTGTGCATAAAAACTGAATAAGGTCAAAAATCTGAATAAGGTCTGTAGGTTGAATCAATGTTGATTTCTTGTGATTGATGTTGTATCATAATTACGTAAGTTGTTACCACTGGAGAAAACCAGATGACTGTTTTCAGGACCACTCTACATTATGTTTGCAACTTCCTGTGAATCTATAATTATTTCAAAATTAAAAAATAAATTTTTTAAGTTTAACTGGCACATAAAATGTGAATATCCCTGTTTTTTTTTAGCTGCAACTTTCTTCTCTTCCCAAGTAACTACTGATGATGGTTTTACCTAAATATTTGTTTATTTAAGTACAGTGGTTTTTATTTGTTTTTTTTCTGTGTGGAATCTTTATATTCCTTTAAGAAGATGCTGCAAGCTCTGGAGCCTCCCCCCCATAAAGATACTGAATATACATATGCACATAAAACTTTACATACTTTTTAGAAGGTTTATGGATTCATAGGATCAGAATTACTGCCTTAGAATTTACATGGTGGACTTCTTTATCCCCAAGAGAATCATTTGGCAAATTGTAATCTGAAATAAGTTTCTATGCTTAATATTTGTTGAATTGGAAAAGTTTTTATTTATTCTGAAATTGTAACTCAGCAGCAAAGCAGTCATGATTTTAGCATCCTCTCTCTGTTATATAATCATAAACAAAGGCAAGAATTAAGTGACAAATGGAAAAAAATTTTTATAAATTTATTTGTAAAGGTTCTTCATTCTTTTTGTTTGATTTGTTTCAAGATACTTCATATTCTCTGATACTGATACAAAAAGTTTGTATAATTATCCATTCTATTTGTTTTCTGCTAGTGTATTGAAATACAGTACTCTTAATATATAAATCTTAAATTCAGCCACTTTGTTAAATTCCATCATTTCTAGCTTCTTCTCCAAGAAAAAAAAATGTCATTTCTAAAAATTTGTGCTTATTTTTGTGCTATGTATGTAAGCTGTCATAATCTGTAAATGATAGTTATGTTTCCTTTTTGTGTGTGGGCACATACACTTGCTGTGCACACACACACACCTCAATGACCAGGACCTCCACAGCAGTGTTGAATAGGAGTGATGGATAATGAGCATCTTTTGTCTCTTTCCTCATTTTAAAGGTTACACATGTAACATTTCCTCTGTTAAAATGATGCTTCCTCTAGTTTTTTTATTAGATACTCTTTATCAGAATGATGAAATTAATTTGAATTTGGTATTGAATTTTATAAAATGATTTCTATTTGTATTGAGTGATCATGGTTTTTTTCTATTAATCTGTTAGTGTGGTAGGTTACATTTATGGATTTTTTAATATTAAACTATCCTTATATAACTAGAATAAAACCCAGGTTGGTTATTGTCTATAATAATTTTTATAACACTTTTGCATTTGATTTGCTAAATAATATTTTATTTAGAATTTTGAATCTATATCCATTCATGGGCCTATAAATATTCTTTCTCATAATGTCTTTGGGTTTGGTATCAGGCTCATCCTTGTAGGATGGATTAGGGGCTATTCCCTCTTTTTCTTTTGAGTGAAAGAGTGTATAAAACTGGAGTGATCATTTTTTTAAATTTATTTAAATTCAGTTAATTAACATATATTGTATTACTAGTTTCAGAGGAAGAGTTCAGTGACTCATCAGTCTTATATAACACCCAGTGCTCATTACATCACGTGCCCTCTTTAATGTTCATGGGGTGATCATTTTTTGGAGTATTTAGTAAAACATCCTGCAAAACCATCTGGGTCTAGAGTTTCTTTGTAAGAAGAATTTTTTTTTCACATTTACAAATTAACCTTTGCCTTTATTTTCTATGATTGAAGTATAGCTGACATACTATGTTATATTCGTTTCTGGTGTACAACATAATGATTTAACAGTTTTATACATTACTCAATGCTCACCACGATTAAGTGTAGTCACCATCTGTAACCATACATTATTAATATTATTGACTATCATTCCTATGCTGTACTTTTCATTTCTATGACTTATTTATTTTACAACTGGAAGTTTATATGTCTTAATGCCTTCACCTATTTTGCCTATCCCCGCCCTACTCACATCCCCTCCAGCAGCCACCAGTTTGTTCTCTGTATTTAAGAGTCTGTGTTTTTTTTTGTTGTTATTTGTTTTGTTTTATAGATTATATATGTAAGTGAAATCATGTAGCATTGTCTTTTTCTGTCTGACTTATTTCACTTAGCATAATACCCTCTAGGTCCATCCATGTTGCAAATGGCAAGATCTCATTTTTAATGTCTGAGTAATATTCCATTGTATATGTATACTGCATCTTTATCCATTCATTCTGTCAGATACTGTGGTTGCTTCCCTCTTTTGGCTCTAGTAAATAATGCTGCAATAATTGCAGGGGTACATATATCTTTGTGAATTTATGTTTTCATTTTCTCTGGATAAGTACCCAGTAGTGGAATTACTACATTATAGGATATTTCTGTTTTTCATTTTTTTGAGGAACATCCATTCTGTTTTCCACAGTGATTGCATCAGTTTACATTCCCACCAACAATGCATGGGGGTTCCCTTCCACATCCTCACCAACACTTGTTATTTCTTGTCTTTTTGGTACTAGCCATTCTGACTAACGTGAGGTGATAACTCATTGTGGTTTTGATTTGCATTTCCCTGATGATTAGTGATTTGAGCATCTCTTCATGTGTCTCTCGGCCATTTGTATCTCTTTGGAAAAATGTCTATTCAGGTCCTTGGTTCATTTCTTAATTAAATTGTTTGGTTTTTTTGTTGTTTGTGTAAGTTCTTTATGTATTCTGGATATTAACCCCTTATTAGATGCCATTTGCAAATATTTTCTCCCATTCACTGGGTTGCCTTTTTGTTTTATTAATGGTCTCCTTTGCTGTGCAAAAGCTTTTTATTTTGGTGTAGTCCCAATAGTTTATTATTGCTTTTGTTTCCTTTCCTGAGGACATATCCATAAAACTGTTGCAAAGGCTAAGGCTACCTATGTTTTCTTTTAAGCATCTTATGCTTTCAGGTCTCACATTTAGATCTTTAATCCATGCTGAGTTTATTTTTGTGTATAGTGTAAGAAACTGGTCCGGTTTCATTAATTTGCATATAGCCGTTGAGTTTTCCCAACACCATTTATTGAAGAGACTGTCTTTTCCCCGTTGTATATTCTAGCTTCCTTTGACATAGATTAATTGACCATAGAAGTGTGGGTTCTCTGTTGTGTTCTATATATCTCTGTGTCTGTTTTTGTGCCAGTACCATACTGTTTTGATTTCCACTGCCCTTTTTTTTTTTAAGATTTATTTATTTATTTCAGAGGGAGAGAGAGAGAGCGCAAGTGGGGGAAAGGGTAGAGGGAAGAGGAGATAAGCAGACTCCCCACTGAGTGGGGAGCCTGATGTGGGGCTCGATCCCAGGACCCTGAGATCATGATCTGAGCTGAAATCAAGAGTCAGATGCTTAACTGACTGACCCACCCAGGCTCCCTGATTACTACAGCTTTGTAGGATATCTTGAAATCTGGGATTGTGATACCTTGAGCTTTGTTCTTTCTCAAGATTGCTTTGGCTATTCAAGGTCTTTTGTGGTTCCATACAAATTTTAGGATTATTTGTTCTAGGTCTGTGAAAAATGCTATTGGTATTTTGGTAGTAATTACATTCAATTGCTAGATTCCTTTGGGTAGTATGGACATTTTAATGATAGTGATTTTTCCAATTCACAAGCACTGTTTGTGCATTTTCAGTTCCTTTCATCAATATTTTATAGTTTTCAGAGTGTAGGTCTTTCACCTTCTTGGTTAATTTATTCCTAGGCATTTTATTTTGGTGCAATTGTAAGTGTGATTTTTTTTAAAAATTTCTTTTTCTGCTTCTTTATTATTAGTGTATAGAAACACAGCATTTCTGTCTATTAATTTTGTATCCAGCAAGCTTACTGAATTCATTTATTCTAATAGTTTTTTGATGGAGTCTTTAGGGTTTTCTGTATTTAGTATCATGTCATCTGCAAATAGTGATGGTTTTACTTCTTTCTTACCAATTTGGATGCCTTTTCTTTCTTTTTTTGTGTTTGATTGCTGCAGCTAGGACTTCTAGTACTATGTTGAATGAAAGTTGTAAGAGTGGACATTTTTGTCTTGTTCCTGATCTTAGAGGAAAAGCTTTCAGTTTTTCATCACTGAATATGATGTTAGCCGTTGGTTTTTCGTATATGGCCTTTGTTATATGTTTCTCTAAATCCACTTTGTTGGGGAGTTTTTATCATGAATGGATGTATTTTGTCAGATGCTTTTTCTGCCTCTGTTGAGATGATCAAATGGTTTTTGTCTTTGTTCTTATTAATGCAAGGTATCACATTGATTTGTGAGTTATTGAACCGCTCTCGCATCCCTGGAGTAAATCCCATTAGATCGTGGTGATCATGGTGATTGTGGTGAATGATCCTTTTAATGCATTGTTGAATGGGGTTTGCTAATATTTTTGTTGAAGAAATTTGCATCTGTGTTCATCAGGGATATTGGCCTGTAGTTTTGTTTGTTTTTTCTTTTGTGTGCGTGTGTGTCTTTGTCTTGGTTTGATATCAGGGTAATGCTGGCTTTGTAGAATGAATTTGGACGTTTTCCCTCCTCTTCTAAGTTTCTTGGAATAGTTTGAGAAGGGTCAGTATTAAACCTTCTTTAAAGGTTTGATAGAATTCACCTATGAAGCCATCCAGTCCTGGACTTTTTTATTGTTGGGAGTTTTTTGATTACCAGTTCATTTTCATTACTAGTAATTGGTCTGTTCAAAGTTTCTATTTCTTCCTGATTCAATTTTAGAAGATTATATGTTTCTGGGAATTTATCCATTTCATCTAGGTTGTCCAGTTTGTTGGCATGTAATTATTAGTAGTAGTTTCTTGCTCTTTGTATTTCTGTGATGTGGGTTGTTATTTCTCCTTCATTTCTGATTTTATTTATTTGAGTCCTTTTTTTTGTTTTTTTGTTTTGGATGAGTCTAAATGTTTATCAGTTTTATCTTTCAGAGAACCAGCTCTTGGTTTCATTGGTGTTTTCTTTTTTTTTTTTTTAGTCTCTAATTCATTTGTTTCTGCTGTAATCTTTATTATTTTCTTCCTTCTAACATTAGGCTTTGTTCATATTTTTTTGTTCCTTTCAGTGTAAGGTTTTGTTTTTGTTTTTGTTTTTTTGTAAGGTTTGATTATTTGCAATATTCTTGTTTCTTGAGGTAGGTCTGTATCAATGTGTACTTCTCTCTTCGAACTTCTTTTCTGTGTCCCAAAGATTTGGGACTATTATATTTTCATTCTCATTTGTCTCCATTTATTTTTTGAGTTCCTCTTTGATTTCTTTGTTCACCCGTTGGTTGTTTAGTAGCCTGTTTTTTTAGCCTACATGTGTTTGTGTTTTTTTCCAATTTTTTTTCCTTGTAATTGATTTCTAGTTTCTTACTGTTGAGATTAGAAAAGATGCTTGATATGACTTCAGTCTTCTTAAATTTATTGAGACTTGTTTTGTACCCTAACATGTGATCTGTCTGAGAAAATCTTCCATGTGCACATGAAAAGAATGTTTATTCTGCTGTTTGTGGATGGAATGTTCTATGTATATCTGTTAGGTCCATCTGGTCTAATGTGTTATTCAAAGCCATTGTTTCCTTGTTGATTTTCTGTTTGGATGATCTCTCTACTCACTGATATAAGTGGGGTTGTTAAAATTCCTTACTATTAATGTACTACTGTTACTATCTCCCTTTATGTCTGTTAATTTTTTTTTAAAGATTTTATTTATTCATTCATGAGAGACAGACAGAGAGAGAGAGAGAGGCAGAGGGAGAAGCAGGCTCCCAAGGAGCAGGGAGCCCGATGTGGGACTCTATCCCAGGACCCTGGGATCATGACCCAAGCCAAAGGCAGACGCCTAACCATCTGAGCCACCCAGGCACCCTATGTCTGTTAATTTTTCCTTTATATATTTAGATGCTCCTATGTTGGGTGCATAGATACTGAATAATTGTTCTATTCTCCTTTTGGATTGATCCTTTTATCATCATGTAATGATCTTTGTCTCTTGCTACAGTCTTTGTTTTAAAGTCTATTTTGTCTGATGTATGTATTTCTACTCTAGCTTTTATTTTCATTTCCATTTGCATGGAATATTTTTTTCCATCCCTTCACTTTTAGTCTGTATGTGTCTTTAGGTCTGAAGTGAGTGTCTTATAAGCAGCATATAGATGGGTCTTCTTTTTTTATCCACATCACCCTATGTCTTTTGATTAGAGCATTTAGTCCTTGAATATTTAAAGTAATTACTGATAAGTATATACTTATTACATATTATTTTGTTCATTGTTTTCTGGTTGTTTTTGTAGTTCTCTGTTCTTCTTTGTTCTCTTCCCTTGTAGTTTGATGGCTTTCTTTAGTGTTATGCTTAGATTCTTTTCTCTTTATTTTTTGTGTATCTAGTATAGGTGTTCAATTTGTGGTTACCATTGGGTTCATATATAACATCCTATGTGTATAGCAGGCTATATTAAGTTGATGGTTGTTCAAGTTCGAATACATTCTGAAAGCATTAAATTTCTACGCCCTCCCTCCACATTTTACGTATATGATGTCATATATTACATCTTTTTAATTTGTTTATCTCTAGACTGATTTTTGTAGGTATAACTGATTTTACTACTTTTGTGTTTTAACCTCCATACTGGTTTTATAAGTAATTAATGTACTATATTTACTATATGTTTGTTTTTATTTGTGTAATTAAATACCTTTTATTATTTTCTTCTAGTTATGCCCTTTCTTTCCACTTAATGAAGTCCCTTTAACATTTCTTGTAAGGCTGGGTTAGTGCTGATAAACTCCTTTTAACTTTTGTCTAGGAATCTCTCTCTCCTTCAATTCTGAATGATAACCTTGTCAGGCAGGGTATTTTGGTTGTAGCTTTTTCCTGTCAGTACTTCAAATATACCATGCCACTTTCTTCTGGCTTGCAAAATTTCTGCTAAAATATCAGCTGATAGTCTTAAAGTATTTCCCTTGTATATAAGTATTTTCTCTTGCTGCTTTTATTTATTTTTTTAAGATTATTTATTTGAGAGAGTGAGAGAGCATGTGAGTTGGAGGGAGGGGCAGAGGGAGAGACTATTCAAGCAGACTCTCCGCTGAGTGCAGAGCCTGACCCAGGACTTGATCTCATGACTCATGAGATTGTGACCTGAGCCAAAACCAAAAGTCAAACACTTAACCGACTGAGCCACCCAGGTATCCTTACTCTTGCTGCTTTTAAAATTCTCTATTATTACTTTTGCCATTTGAATTATGTATCTTGGTGTGGATCTCCTTAGGTTTGTCTTGTTAAGGGTTGTCTATGCTTCCTGGACCTGGATGTCTGCTTTCTTTCTCAGATCAGGGAAATTTTCAGCTATTGTTTCTTCAAATAAATTTTCCAGCCCCTTCTCTCTCCTTTTTTTCAGGGATTCCTATCATACGAATGTTACTACTATTTGATGATGTTGCAGAGTTCTCTTAACCTATTTTTTTTTCTTTTTTCCTTTTTTTTTTTTCCATTCAGCTTGGTTGCTTTCCATTACCCTGTCTTCCAGATCACTGAACCATTCTTCTGCATTTTCTAGTTTGCTGTTGATTCCCTCTAGTATATTTTTCATTTCAGTTATTATGTTCTTCAACTCTTTTTTTTAATATTTTGTATCTCTTTGTTGAAGTTTTTACTAAGTTCATCCACTCTTCTGTCAGGGCAGGTATCTTTATGACCAATACTTTGAACTCTAAAAAATATTTTTGATCTCCATTTTTACTTGGCTCTTTTTCTGTTACTTTGTCTTGTTCTTTCATTTGGGATGTACTCCTCTGCCTTTTCATTTTGTTTAACTCTCTCTGTTTCTGTGTATCAGTTAGGTTAGCTGTGTCACGGTCTTGAAAGTAGTAGCCTTGTGTAGAAGAAGTCCTGTGTTGCCCTGTAGCACAATCACCCCCGGTCACCAGAACCAGGTGCTCCATTGGTATTCCCTGTGTGAGCTGTATGTGCCTTCCTATTGTGGCTGAGCCATAGTTGCTATGGGCAACTGTCTGCTATAACCCACTTTGCCTGCTGTTGGGACACTGGGCAGAATTTGCTCCCCACACTGTTGAGAGGCCCAGCTGCAACTGGTGGTTGGGGCCAGCACTCAGCCTAGTTGTCCGCAGTTAGCCTCTGCCACCGCTGCAAGCGCGTTGAAGGGCAAGGGCTTGCTCTGTGTGCAGCCAGCTAAGAGGACTGGCTGTAGGAACTGGGGGTGGGCTAGTGTATTGTGTTGTCTCCCAACTTCTCAGGGCAGGAGTCACTTTGGAGTGGCACTGGCCTTGGCAGGGGCAGCTTGATTGGTGTGGCAGGGCAAGAGCCACTTTGGAGGGATGTCTGCTGAGGTGGGTTTATTGGGTGGAGCAGATCTATAGGGGAGCACTGGGGCAGGGAGGACCTGCTGTGGAAGCATTGTAGATGGGAGAATGTTAGAACTGTGTCAGTTATCTAGACCAGGGAGTGGAATAGAAATGGTACCCACCAACAGTGTAGTTCCTTGAGAAATCTCCTGTGGATCACTGCCCCTCCAGCACATGTTCTAAGATTAGTCAATAAATCTTCACATATACCCCAGGCACTTTTCAAACTGCTGCTTCTCTGCTATGTTTCTGCCAAGTTATTTAGAGTGCTGGTTCTTTAAGGGCAGGGACTCAATTTCCTTTTACCCTCCAGCTCTCCAGGGGTTAAGCTCTGCTGATTTTTAATGCTCCTGAAGTTAAGCTGGATAATTTTCAAAGCCATACATTATGGGGACCTGTTTTACTAGTGTGGGTCCCCAGGGCTGGGAGTGCCTGCTGTAGGGTCGGATCCCCTCACTCCTTGCTTGTCATGTTTCTCCTACCTTGTAGTTAGTTGATTAGGTTTGGTTCTAGACTGCATCTCCGTCCCTCCCACCTTTTTTGATGTGGCTTCCTCTACAACTAGCTGTGGAAGATTTGTTCTTCCAGTCTTCAGATTATTTTCAGAGTTAGTTGTGTAGATGTAGTTGTTGCCTTGGTGTGTCTGTCCATGGGATGAGGTGAGCTCATGATCCTCCTACTCTGCCATCTTTCCAGTCTCTAGGAGTGCTGGATTCCAAAGCAGTTGTCTCAGAATTTTTTAAATAAGATTTTTACACTGCCTATAGTAGTTTTTTCAGTAAGATATTTATTTCTTCTAAGTCAGTTGTGAATTATTTTTTTCAAAATTACTGGAAGTAGCTGTTGACAGTATTTTCTTTAAAAAAAACTTTTTATTTGAAAGAACTTTAAATTTACAGAAGAGTTGCAAAACTAGTGCAGAAAGTTCCTATATACTCCTGTTTTCATAATATTATCATCTGACAACCCATGGTGTATTTATGAACATTAGTACAAAACTGTTAACTAAACTACAGATTGTATTTGCATTTCCCCAGTGTTTTCACTGACGTGTTCATTCTGCCCCAAGATCCAGTCTAAACCACAGCACTGCATTTAGCTCTCACGTCTCTTTTGGTCTCCTGTACTTGGTGGAGAATTTTTTAGCCTTTCCTTGTGTCTCATGAGTTGACACTTTTTTAAAAAATTAGGGTGATCAGGTATTTTGTAGTATGTCTGTCAACTTTGATTTCTCTGATATTTTGTCATGATTAGACTGAGATTATGGGTTTGGGGGAAGAATTCCACATGGTGATATATAGTTCCTTCTCGTCATATAAATATCAAAGAGTAGAGAATATCAACAGTACTTTTTTTTTTACTTGTGATAAACTTTAATCACTTGGTTAATGTATTATTTTCTTTTTAATCCCCATCTGGAATAATGTTTTCTTTCATAATATTGCTTATGTGCATCTTTTCTTGATGACTTTTGTGAAAGGTTTGTGTATTTTGTTGCATTTTTTTCGGAGAATCAATTTTGTCTTATTGATCTTCCCTATTGTATCTTTCTCTTTTATTATTCCATTCTTATTTTTCTTTCCTTTCCTTCTTCTGGGAGACAAGAGTGTTTTTAGATTGGGCTGAAATGGATGTAGAATCTTTGGTGAGGGGGAGACTTCAAAATCTTTAACCAAAGTATTTTTTTTACTGTAATTTGTGGTATTCATTCAGTTGAGATATGAACATATAGTATGGAGGTTGAGGAAGGGTTCCTAATGTGAGACAATATTTAGAATTCTGGATATTTAAAAATTATTTTCTACGTGGTAATCTCAGTTAAGGAAACGAAGACATTAATAGTTTACTTAGCTTATTGTAGCTTATTTTAATTACTTAGAACTCCATTAATTTTTAAAAATATTTAAGAATAACAATAAGAAATATTAGTTGCATAACTGCCCATATTTCCTACTGTAAATAATGAAATTTATTTTAAAAAATAATGAAATTTATTTTTTAAAATGAGCAGTTAGGAGTAAGAAGTAAAATAAAATGAAAATTGATTGAAAATTACAAGTTTACCAAATACCAGCGTGGAGTAATTTATTCCCCAGGGAATATCTTTACACACTTCTGTGTTTTAGCTGCTATTTTCCCTTTGATGCCAAAAGAATTTTGTCTAAATCAAGTTCCTAAAAGAGAGTGTTAACGATACCCATTTTATATTGCTGTTGTTGAAATGAGATGATTTGTATAAAGTATTTACTACAGTGCCTGAGGCATAATAAGATACAATAAGTGTCAGTAAAATTAGCATCCAAGTGAAAACTTTTTATAACTCCCTAAAGCAATCCAACTTATGTAGATATTCTTCTTTAAACAGGTTCTTATGTAAAGCTTGTCAAGACAGCTTAACCTCTTACAACTTGCTAATGAATGCAGATAACTTATATCTATTCTTCAAATCTGTAATATATATATTTTTAAGATTTTATTTATTTGATAGAGACAGAGGGCAAGATAGCACAAGCAGGGGGAGCAGCAGAGGGAGAGGGAGAAGCAGACACCCAGCTGAGCAGGGAGCCTAATGCAGGGCTCAATCCCAGGAACCTGGGATCATGACCTCTGGGATCATGACCTGAGCTGAAGGCAGATGCTTAACCAACTGAGCCACCCAGGCACCTCAAATTTGTAATGTATTTATCAGGTTGAAATGCCTTTTGGATCAATTTTTTTTCTCACTCTTGGGAGTTACTCTGTTTTACTTCCCAAATTCTTGACAAAATATTCATAGATATATTCAGAAAAATGATTCTCAGCCTTCATGGTCTTACTCTTTCTTGATTCCTTGACCCCCACCTCCTTTTAAATTTTAAGCAGCCCTCTCTGTTCATTTGTATGAACAACAGACATATTGGTAATCAGGGCATTCTGATTTCCTCCACATACTCTGTTTCCTGAGTAAATTACTTCTTTGGATTCCTTACCTGTAAAATAGGGAAGGTTGGATCAGCTGACTTTGGAGGCCCCTTTCAACTTGAAATTTCTGTTTTGCAATATCTGGTTTTATATGAGGTCTAATTATATTTAAACTGTCATAAATAGGATGCTGAGAAAGCATGATAATATTCTGTGACAAGAGACTGGTAAATTGCTGAGAGCACAAGGAAACATAGTTTGAAAAAAAAATGAATGGAACTGAAGAGAAGATTATACAGTGAAAAGACTTCAGAGTAGACAGTAATAACGAGCAAGCAATCCTTGACTGGTAGAACTGTAGTTTTTTCCTGCTTAGATGGCTCTCACTTAGTAGTGCAAAAATTATTTAATGTAGTTTGAAGGTTATTTTTAGCACAGTGGCCAAGAGTTGCTAAAAGAAAAGAACGTGTCTTTCTTAATTCTTACATACTTAGTATATTGTTTGCACTTAGATATTCAACATTTACTAAGTACTGGTACTTTAAAACTGTGTTCCAGCAGCTGTCTACATTTCATTTTAGCCCTTAAGTACTGTCCTTTAGCTAAAATGCTTGCTTCTACTGCATAGGTAGTTATCTGATACTAAGGGGATAGCTGTTTTCCTACAATTTGGATTAATCTCTACCTCAGTTAATTTTATAATGATCATAATTTTTTTAACCAAAGTAATGTACTTTCTCCCTCTTTCAGCTGTGTAGTCTTAAACTCATCAGTAGATGAATTAATTTGGTTGGTACCATTAAAGAAAAGCTGACTTCCTAATGTAAGTTTGGTTATGTGAAGGTGTATTAGGCGTATTTTATGCTATACCACCACCTATATCTCTAGGAATTTTTGCATATGATTGTGCATAGAACTATCTTACATTTCCTTATTATAAGAGAAATATATAGATCATAAAGATTTCCCAACCCCAAAGTACTTTCTTGGAAGATTTCAGAAAATTGAGCACTATTTCAGCCTTTAAAGAAGTTATCTGTCAGGCTAATGGAGGATTTTTCCTTGTGAAATCAGTATCTTCTCCTAAGTGAAAATTCTTATGGAGCATGAATGCTGAAATACTTAGTAAACTGTAGTTAGTATTTCATGAGTTTTGGAGAAAAGTTGTAATTGGATGCAGTGGGATTTCTGCAGGAAAGACAAGAAGAAGGTCTAAAGAACACAGACAGAAAAGACAGCAATATAAAATGATGTAAAGGGAGAAAAGGAGGAGCTCATGGCTTAAGGATCGTGCATCATCTGCTTTTAAGATATAAACTAGGACTGGTCTCTTTTTGCTTAATTGTGTTCTTGTAAAAGATGGCTTCTCTTGAGATATGTAAACACTATAGGAATAATCCCAGTTTCATGCGTTTTGAAAAAAAAAAGTGTTTTATAGAAATACTAGATTTACAAGTGAAATGTAGGTTGTAAACTTTTTTTTTTTGTTAAGAGATTCGATGAAACAATGGTTAAAAATTTTTTTCATGGTAACACGAAATCTGTACACACAAAATACAATTGATGAGTCCTTAAGTAAATGTGTTCCTCTCATATGAGGAAGAAAACACCTGATGTGACCATAGATTGTATATCTGCATATTTTTCAGTGTTTAGTTCACTTGGGTGAATTTTATTCATATGCTAACTTATCTATCTTTTATATTAATATAGTAGACTTGCCAACTGGACTTTCAGTGCAGTAACAACCTAAAGTTGTTTATAATTTTAATAAATAAAAATTGTAACTTCATGTATCTAAATGTCACAGTGTAAGATTTGAATATTTTCAGTGATATATAAAAAGGCAAGTATAACCAAATAATTGGAAACATAAATATTATGGTATAAATTTTCTGCAAGAACTTTAGTTTTACTTTAAAATTAAAATTGGAGGGGTGCCTGGGTGGCTTCATCCGTTAAGCTTCCGACTCTTGATTTTGGCTCAGGTCATTGATCCTCAGGGTCATGGGATTGAGCCTCATGTGAGGCTCCGTGCTCAGCGTGAAGTCTGCTTGAGAGTCTCTCTCCCCCTCTCCCCGCCCTCCCCTGCACATGTTCCCCCTCCTTTTCTCAAATAATAAATAAATCTTTAAAATTAAAACTGGATATATGAAATTATAAAAACAGACAAAATAGATATATTTTTAAACGCTGGTAAAAGGAATTGCTTAGATGTTTAAGGATACTGTTGAAAACCCTTGAGTTTTTAATGTTAAAAAGATTCAAAATTGCGTTTCTTTTCTCCAGTAATTCTGTAGTTAACGTTCTAATGTTGAGTACTCTTTGAACAAAAGTAAAAATTAAAATGAAATTCTTCCCCTTTGAATTTGGAACACTGTAACATAGGCTGCTATGGCTGATTTGTGTTTTCTCTGATATAGCCATGTGTTATTCTATTTCTAAATTGTGTAGATGTTGGAGATTTCATTGAGGAAAAATACAGTCTTAGATAAAGATAAAATCTTAACTTAGTAGTCTTTATTCTTTTGTATCTCTCAATTCCTGAGAGATATGTTTTAAAATTTCCCAGCTCATTTTTAGATTTATTAACTTTTTTCCTTGCAATTGTTCATTTTTGTTTCATACCTCTGTTGTTGAATAAATATTAGGATTGTCATCTTCATGGTTATTTTTATTGTTATGTAGTATTTTTGTCCATCTTGTACTTTTTCTTTATTGTGGCACATACTAATATTGTTGTATCAGTTTTCTTTGTACTTTTGAGGGTTTTGGTGTGTGTGTGTGTTGTTTAACTTTTTTAGTGTAAAATACAAGATACAGAAAACTATACAGCACAGTTGTACGGCACAGTTGTACAGCCTAATGAATTATTATAAGGTGAATATTCTTGTTACTACCACCCGAGTCAAGTAATAGAACCATGCCAGCCACCCCTGAAACCTTTGATTGTGTCCCATCCCTTCCCTTTCTCCAAAAGTTTACCACTATCCTGACTCTCAAGGTAATTCCTTTCTTCTTTTTCTTATGGTTTTATCACCCACACGTGTATTCCGAGAGTCTCTAAGAGTTTAGTCTTGTCCATCCAAAAGAACTTTACATGTCTTTTAAGTCTTTTAATCAACAGGCTGCTTTTGCACTCTTTTCTTCCCCCTTGTACTTTGTTGATGAACCCTGGCCGGTTGATCTTTTAGACTTTCCTATTGTCTGGATTTTGCTGATTGCATGAAGCACATTTAAATATGTTCCTTTGTCCTCTGTATTTCCCGCAAATTGGCAGACCAGAGGCTTACTCAAACTCATTGGTTCCCTCTGGCAAGACTATAGATACTCTTCCATAGTGTCTGTTTTTTCACTTTTTTGGATGTAAGCAGCCACTGATGTTGAACACCGACATCTTTTTGTTTATTGAAGTTTGTAAAACTGTCACTTTAATTCTCTCATTTTGTTTTCATTTTTACCTGGAATAATCTTATAAAGACATGCTTCCCTCTCCTCTACTATTTGGTTACCCAGTGGTAAAGAGTCATATAGGGAGGATAAAATAACTGCTTGTTTCTTTCCTTTACTCACTTGTCAAGGTAATTAGTTGGTTTGCTGTGATCCTCAGAAAGTGACCAGTTAGCTTTTTTTTCATTATATTGTGATAAACTTATAAACCTAAATACATTTGATTCATTTCTCTTCACTGTTTTATTAAAGTTTAAATTGCCTCTTTGGGGCGCCTGGGTGGCTCAGTTGGTTAAGCGACTGCCTTCAGCTCAGGTCATGATCCTGGAGTCCCAGGATCGAGTCCTGCATCAGGCTCCCTGCTCTGCTTCTCCCTCTGACCCTCCCCCCTCTCATGTGCTCTCTCTCCGTCTTTCATTCTCGCTCTCTCAAATAAATAAATAAATAAAATTTAAAAAAAAATAAAATAAATTGCCTCTCTTTGGTTAGTTGGTCTTTTTGATATGACCCTAGTCATCCTTGCTATCTAGTGTGCCAGGATGTTCCAGACTTATCTTGTACATTTTCTTCCTTGGACCTTGTAATTAGCTAGCTACTCAATGAAAAACTTAGTTTTATTTTTTAATTTTTTTAAAGATTTTATTTATTTATTTGAGAGAGAGAGAACATGTGAGAGAGAGCACAAGCAGGGGCAGCAGGCAGAGGGAGAAGCAGGCTCCCCACTGAGCAGGGAGCCCGATGTGGGACTCGATCCCAGGATCCTGGGATCATGACCTGAGCCGAAGGCAGACGCTTAATGACTGAGCCACCCAGGTGCCCCCCCCTTTTAAAAAAAAAACAACTTAGTTTTAAATACACAGGTGACACATGGATGCATTCTTGGAAAACTTTGAATGAACAAGATTCTTCCCTCAGTCTTCCTCTACCCAGAGGTAATCTCTGTTACTATTTGGTTAACTGTCTTTACATACCCTTTCCTATGAATTTTTATATTTACATACAGAAATAAGTAAAATATAGAGATCGTTTTCTTTTTCATGTGATTTTTTCTAACTTTTGACAGTCATAAATGATAACTTGTACTTTTTTTATTCAATTATATATCTTGATAATTTTTTTGTTAGTACATAGTGCATTCTTTTTAAACTGCTACTTAATATTTGATATGGTGGCGCCTGGGTGGCTCAGTCATTGAGCCTCTGCCTTCAGCTCAGGTCATGGTCCCAGGGTCCTGGGATCGAGCCCCGCATCGGGCTCCCTGCTCGGCAGGAAGCCTGCTTCTCCCTCTCCCACTCCCCCTGCTTGTGTTCCCTCTCCCACTGTGTCTCTCTGTGTCAGATAAATAAATAAAAATCTTATTAAAAAAATATTTGAGAGCGCCTGGGTGGCTCAGATGGTTAAGCATCTGCCTTCGGCTCACTCAGGTCATGATCCCAGGGTCCTGGGATCGAGTCCTGCATCGGGCTCCCTGCTCCTTGGGAGCCTGCTTCTCCCTCTGCCCCCCTCTCTCTCTCTCTCTCTCTCATGAATAAATAAATAAAATCTTTAAAAAATATTTGATATGGTTCCACCTCATTTTATTAAACTCTTCTCATGAGGTTGTTTCCAGTTTTTCCACTAATACAACTCTTGCTTTTTCTGTGCACAAAATGCAGATGTTTGTTTGGAGTCACAGAGTATGTATATTTAGAATTTTGCCAGTTTGCCCTCTGAAGTGCTTGTTCTTCCATAAGCAGAGTCTGAGAATGCCTGTTTCTCTACCAGTCAGCAGTCTTGCTCTTATGAAGTCTTGCCACTCTGAAGGGAAAACATTCCCTTGATTTTCCAGTGCCTTCTGGCGTGGAAACAGGGGAGAGTAGGAGGTGTTCTCCGGTGAGGGCTGCAGCAAGTGGTCTGGTTGCAGAGGTTTCCCTTCTGTTGGGCTCCGCTGCCTCACGCACCGCCTACGGTTCCAGCAGGGACGTGGACACAGCTGCTGCTCGTTGCCTCGCTGCACAGCCTGACTTGTGCTCCTGGTGACCTCGCTGCTTTTCTCATCCTTTGTGCGCCATCCAGCTTTCCAGCTCGGCCACTTCTCGGCCTGTCTTCCTCCACTGTCTTCCCACCCTCTCCTTGTAGCCTTCTCTTGTGCATTTTGGTGTGTAGTTTTATTTTCCTACGTTACGCAGTCTTCTTTCCATCTTTTTTCAGTTTCTGTAAGTCCAAGGGCTATTGCCAACAATGGGGTGTTGAAAAGTATCCTTTCCTGTCATTTCTCAGATTTAGAGTGGGAGCAGGAGACTGCATTTAGTTCCTGGGACCCTAGTCTCATTTTAAACCTAAGGGTAAGGGAAGGTTTCACTAACAGATTAAGTTGTCCATTGTCATATTTCAGTATCAGGACTTTTCAGAGTTCCAGCCTAACTTTTGATGACTATCACAAATCTGGCCTGCTATTTGAGTTAAAAGCTCATTTAGTTTTCTTTAAAAGCCTTGATTTTAAAATCACAGTCAGTGATTGTGGTCTCTTTCGGTCTCTTGCTTTATTCTCCTCTATGATATATTAAAAATGGTTCCATTTTGCTCCTGTCAGTACTTAAAATAATAGGTGATGTTTATTGTTTACTCAGGTACCAGGGACTGTGTTACATGCTCTTGGATTATGCTTAATCTTTACCACATCCTTGCATCCATGAGGTTTAGGTACTTTTATTATCCCCACTTTACAGACGAGGAAATCTGAGTACTAAGAGGTTAAGAAATGCTTGTCCAAGGTGACAATTAATGCAGCCAGAACTCAAACCCAGGCAGTCTGACTCCAAAATCCTGGCCTTAAGGTCTATGCTAAATATTCCTATTAGTCCCCATCATCCCAGCTGAGTGGTTTCATTATATTGGCAATTTCATTATGATTGCTTTAGGCATTTTCCACACAGTCCTCTTAGGATCAAATAATAAGCCATATTTCTAAAATTCTTCATATTCTTTTCTCAAGGTTTATCTCTTGGGACCACTGTTCTTAGATTAAACTAGAATTTATTCAGATGACCAGTTTAGTCAGTGCTTTTGTATATTACTAACAGCATCATCCCTTCAGTTTATTTTCATTATCTGTCAGCCTAATACAAATGCTGTATATTTATAATGTTTTTGTGCAGTTATAAAAATTTGTGGTGATCTTAAAGATTGAATAATTATGCCTCAGAATTTCTGTGTTCAGTTGTTACCTTTTTAGGGAGGACAACTTAGTTACTAAACACTGGGACTATCAGTGTTTCTTCCAGACGGTATGTTGCCTGATTCCAGTTTATCTGGGCCTTTTGGGATCAGAAACAAATGGCAGGAGTGTTGAGAGTATCAGTAGTGCAAGTTTTCCTGGTGCAGAGCAAGGAGAATAGGATTTGGTCATGAAAAGAATTCTAGGTAACCTGATTTTCCAAATATTCAGATGTTTCTCATTCTTGACTGATTCTTATTTGATCCTAGGCAAAGTTAAAAGAAAAAAAAAAACAGTGTGTTTCAAATAGATAAGCTTGGTTAGATCATTATTTTACCAGATTTAATTTGTGTTTGGGAAGGAACTAATGGAAGGTGAGTAGAGGAAATGTGCTCACTGTATGTGACCTTAGAGAAACTCATTGTTTTTATTAGTAATATCAAAATGTAGACTTTATATCTGAGATTCTATGACTGACAGAATTACTGTACCCATATTAATTCATGTACAAAAAACTTTTCCCGGATTATCCAGATAATTGAAAAATGAAAGAGGATTAGCGGGATGATACGGAGGCAGGGAGGGACAGTGCTTGGAAGTCTATATCCTACTATAAAGAACAAGAAACTTTTACAATGGAATGATGATAATATACTTCCTGTAGCTCTCTTTGTAAAATAATCATTAATTAAGAGGAAAAAAAACATTTTATTTTTTTTTTAAATTTTTTTATTGTTATGTTAATCACCATATATTACATCATTAGTTTTTGGTGCAGTGTTCCATGATTCATTGTTTGTTCATAACACCCAGTACTCCATGCAGAACGTGCCCTCCTCAATACCCATCACCAGGCTAACCCATCCCCCTACCCCCCTCCCCTCTAGAACCCTCAGTTTGTTTTTCAGAGTCCATCATCTCTCATGGTTCGTCTCCCCCTCTGACATACTCCCCTTTTCTTCCTCTCCTGTTATCTTCTTCTTTTTCTTTTTTCTTAAAATATATTGCATTATTTGTTTCAGAAGTACAGATCTGTGATTCAACAGTCTTGCACGATTCACAGCGGGAAAAAAAACATTTTAAAGTGAGGTGAAAGATTACCAGTAGGAATGTAAATGACTACATAATGGTTTGATTAGAGCATTAGTACTGGAGTCAGAAATTCCCAACTTGGGGCCAGACTGGCTTTAGGCAAACTATTTTTTTCGATTTCATTTTCCTCTTTCTGTAATTAGAAAGCCTGATACTCAGGTACATTTCTTATAGTGATTAAAACTTGCATTACACATAGTGCCTTGGCTAAGTAGGAACTTACCAAATGTCACATGAATAATTGAGATGATTTTAGATTCCTTACAAAAACATATCTCACTAAATTTCTAAAAAGAAAAATACCTTTGTGTTTGAATGGAAAGCAACTCAGTGGCTCTAGCAGATCTCTTAAAGAACAACAGCTATTAGTCCCGTCAGTGAGTGATAATATATAAAGTGTACCTTTGAGGAATGTGTACTCTCAGATCACAATTGGCCTACTTGTAATAGAGTTTGTGGTAAGTGAAATTCAAATATTCTTAACCAGCATAATTAAAGTCTTAATGGGCTCATGTCTACTCTAAAGTTAAAGAAGTATCATTTTAGTGTCAATGTAATCAAATGTATCAATGTAACAATCAAAGCTTTTATTGAAATGACATCTGATGAGTACATTAACTATCATAACATTGATTCAGCTATGATATGAAAAAATTATTTTTAAGCATCAAGCATGCATTGACCTTTAAAATGCTTTATAATTTGATTAGGCCAATAAAATAAGCAGCCATATTTTGGCATACTCTGGTATTTTTCCCCAGATAATTTGTATTCTCAATATTTTTTTGTTATATCTTGTTTTAGTGATCGTGGTGGAGAAGACCCAAACCAGAAAGTAATCCATGGGGTTATTAACTCCTTTGTTCATGTTGAACAGTATAAGAAAAAATTCCCCTTAAAGGTAAAAAGCCTCCTTTAAAAACATAATCAGACCTTTAATTTCTTAAACTGCTTGTTCTAATTTTTTAAATATGATTTATTTATTTTTTATTTTTTTATTAAATATGATTTTAATTGGTTTATTTAGTTTTATCAGGAAATCTTTGAGTCTCCCTTTCTGACTGAAACAGGAGAGTATTACAAACAAGAAGCTTCAAATTTATTACAAGAATCAAACTGCTCACAGTATATGGAAAAGGTAAGAAAGAACATATTATGTTAAATGCATCATCTCTTATATATCAGGCATGGTTTTATTTAACATTTGTTTTCTTAGTTAATATATTTTTTTGGTGGAAAAAGGGTTTTTTTTGTTTGATCATCGCTCTGAGTTATAGTTAATATACAGTACCTATTGATAAATCATTGTTCTTGCTGTGGCATTCTCCATGAGGAAAAGTTCTATCCAGTTTTCATCATGGTTGATGCTTCTTGATAAATCCTGATTGCTTGATTTGCTTGTCTTTACAATTAATATTCACATTCTTGGCAAAAGAATAAATTATATTTGTGTTTAGTAGATGTTTGAGGAATAGGATAAGTTTAGAAGCTAGGTGTTTGGGTTTTTATCTTTTCCTTCTTTACAACGGAAGGAAAAATATAATAATTCTAGATACTCAGGTTACTCTTTTGATGTGTTCAGTTTTTGGAAGACTGAGAAAAACTCCACAAGAAATTTTAATTAATCCTTAAACCAACACGTATTGATTACTATTTTTAAAATCCCATGTATACTTTTTTTTAGTAAAGGAATAGTCGTGTTACAAAGTCAGTCATCATATAAGATGTATTAAATTTTTAGCCGGGTTTTTTCATTTGCAGTACTGAATTCCAAGCGTTTTATTATCCGATGATTTTTGTTAGTTTGTTTAGCCAAGAAGATAATGTGTTGCAAGTGGAATAGCTGTAGAGTGGCCTCCGTAGATCACAGGTCAAGAAATACCAGTACATTGTTATAAATTCCACAAAGCCCAGGTCTGGAAGTCTGAGCTGTTCAATTCTCTTCCTGCTGTTGAAACTGATTAGCTCTAGGACCTCAACGAAGCCTTCTAGGACATTTTCTCCATCTATTAATTAAGTACAGGTTATACCAAGTCAGTGGCTCTTAGCTTTAAGCCCTTTATGCTTCTTAAACTCTCGTTAAAGGTTCTAGATCCAATCCTGAAAAGTGCACACGGATTATCAGTGATACATATATACTCCTTGTTATATTTGGCTCTCAAAAAGAGGCCCTTGACAAAAATATTGTATGTTCCACTTATATAGAGCCATACACTGTCTAGAATATGGAATATCTAGAATAGGTAAATTCATAGAGACAGAAAGTAGATGAGAAGTTATTAGGAGGAGAGAATGAGGAATTATTTTGTAATGGTTACAAAGTTTTTGTTGGGTGTGATGAAAAAGTTTTAGAAATAGTTGCACAACATTGTGAGTGTAATTAATGCCACTGAATAGCACACTCAAAAATGGTTAAAATGGCATATTTTATGTTACATGTATTTTACCACAATTTTGAAAACACTAATTAATACACCCCAAACCATTGAATTATAATTTTAAGTGGATAAATCATACAATAAGTAAATTATATCTCAAACTGTTAAAATGAGGACCATTGGAAATTACGTTTGGGAAGTACCATTTATAAGATTAGTTCATTTAATTAACAGACTAATGTAGCCTTCCTGCTTCTCTTTCTCTATTTTACCTGTAGTTTTGGCCTTTTCTCCCCAGCTGTAAGTGGTTTTATAACTCTTTGAAGCCCCCCATTGAGACACTCCACTCTTGCCTTCCTTTCTTTTGATGTGCACCCCTCCCCTGCCATTATCATTAATTTTTTCCCTTTTCTCATCCTCCCTCATCTCCTGACTCTAATTCCTGTTGCATTTAGTTAATCGATAAACATTAAAGTTACAGTACGCTATAATGACTAACAGGCATAATCCTTTTAAGGGATAGTTCTCTTTTAAAAGAAAAACTTTTTGACAAAAATGACTTTCTTTAAATAGGCACTGAACATCTTTTAGTCCAGGTACCTTCTTGCCTACTTTTGGTTTCTGTGACTTTTCCCTAGACTTCTGGCCCCACCAGGGAGCATAGTAGGAAAGATAGGACCTTGAGTCTCTCTCTTCAGTCTTTTTTTTTTTTTAAAGATTTTATTTACTTATTTGAGAGAGAGAATGAGAGATAGCACGAGAGGGAAGAGGGTCAGAGGGAGAAGCAGACTCCCTGCTGAGCAGGGAGCCCGATGCGGGACTCGATCCCGGGACTCCAGGATCATGACCTGAGCCGAAGGCAGTCGCTTAACCAACTGAGCCACCCAGGCGCCCTCTCTCTTCAGTCTTTGCCTCATTTTCATCAAAAGGTATCTGAGAGGTATCCAGGAATGATGTGTTATTTCCCCTCTCAACATCACCTTCCTTCCCAGTATTACCTTCTTATGTCCAGGCAAAGTCAGCAGTACTCTCCAAAGGCTTAACTGGGACCAGTTAAGTTCAGAAACTCTAGGTACATAGCTTCATATAGTAGAATGTTTTCAAAGTCTAAACATTTGTGTGTGTATGTGCTATGCTAGCATGATTTTAATTACGAATGTAGTTTTCTTTTGAGGTAGAAATTAGCCAGATTCTTTAGCTTTTATCTTTATTAGCTGGTTCTTGTTAATATTAATCAGTGTATTGTTGGTAGCCCAGTGTTTCTTATATAGGATAAGCTTTACTAAAGCTCTTGATTGACATATTTAAGTATGACTAAATATAATTGACTTTGAAAAATTTTAATGAAATCTTTAATTTGGTAATTATCATGTATATACTGATTACATTTACTTTTTATAAGAAGAGGGACCAACATAAAATAATTAGGTTAAACCACTTGATCCAGTTGATATAAACTATTTTTTAGTTTGATAGTTGAATATTCATAGAGTGACCACCTGTTCTGGTTTTTAATAATTTTTACTCACTTTTCCTGTTGCATGTAAGGTTTCCTATATAATAGGATGATCAGGGTCAGTAAATGAAGACAAAATGCAGACCACTTAACTTTAGTTCGTGTTCGTAAGATTTTGGTAAAATGTAGGGGATAGCTAATAGCCTAAATAAAAATTTGAAATGATTTATGGAATGTGGGTTTAAATTGGTTATGTAATCCTTATTTGTTACCTGGCCATCTTTAATTGAGCCATTAAAATTAGACTGCCTAAGTTACTTACTGATATTACAGGTTTTTCCTCATAGTAGGTCGTGACTGTAAGAATATATTTCTAAAGGTTCTAGGTAGATTAAAAGATGAAGAAATTCGATGTCGAAAATACTTGCATCCAAGTTCATATACTAAAGTGATTCATGAATGTCAGCAACGAATGGTAGCAGACCACTTACAGTTCCTACATGCAGAATGTCATAATATCATCCGACAAGAGAAAAAAAATGGTAAGTGATATGAAACAGTGAATGTGAATAGAAATTAAATTATAAACCCACTTTCTACATCATCTCCAAGCCTCCTTAGATTTCAGACATTTTTAGTAATAATCTAAAATATTTGATATGCCTTTTTACCAATTCTTAATCTTTAAAAGGACTATTTTGGAAAGGTATGTTTTCAAAGTGTATTCCAAAGTCAAAAGAAAAACTAGGAAAAGGTGTTTGCACATTTTTACATATCACAAGGGCTAATTTCCTTAATACATTAAGAGTTTCTAATAAACAGCAGGAAAAAAAGCACAGATGAAAAGGAAATATAAATAGATTTTAAATATATGCAGATGCTCAATCTCATTTAAAATAGAAGAAAATACAAAATAAAGATATGAGATACTAGTAATAAGCAATAAAAAATGGAATTTTTTAAAGATTTTATTTATTTATTAGAGAGAGAGCACAAGCAGGGGGAGTGGCAGGCAGAGGGAGAAGCAGACTCCCCACTGAGCAAGGAGCCCGATGTGGGGCTCTACCTCAAGACCCTGGGATCATGACCTGAGCCAAAGGCAGGCGCTTAACCAGCTGAGCCACCCAGGTGTCCCAAAATGGAATTTTTTTAAAGGAGAAAATAGCACTAAAAATTTTCAAATAACAGGGAATAAACATAACAAGATACGTGCCAGACCCACACAGGAAATGAAACATTGTTGAAAGCAACATTGATTTATAGATCCAGGAGAATCTACTCAAAACTGCAGTGGTTTTTTTGGTTTGTTTGTTTTAATTGTGAAAGTTAAACTCTTAGACTAAGAAAAGTCAAGACAGTCTTGAAGACCATCATGGGAAGACTTTGCAGGATAGCATGACTTATGATAAAACCACAGTAATTAGGACAATGAGACATTGGTGCGAGGGTAAACAAATAGACCAATGGAATAAAATAGCCTAGAATAACCCTTGCATATATAGATACTTGATTTAAGACCAAGGTGACACAGTAGAGCAGTAGGTGAAAGATAGTCTTTTTAACACACAATGCTGAGTCCATTGGATATTCACTTGGGAAAAAGTAACGTTTGATCTTTGCCTCAGATACCGTATACAGAATCAGTCAATACATTGTAGGCTTTTGACCTACATGTAAAACAGTAGCACTTTGAGAAGATAATACAGGAGAATAACTTAATGACCTTGAAGTAAGGAAAGATATTTTTAAATGAGACACAAAAAACACTAACCACAAAGGAAAGATTGATCAAGTGGACTGCATTTAAAAAAAACCTTTGGATCATTAAAAGACCATTAAGAGCATCAAAAGACAATCATAGGGTAATATATTTGCAATCACTGAAGAAGGATTATGTCCAAAATATAAAACGGTCAAGAAATTTGAACAGGTACTGCAGAGTAGAGGATATCCAAGTGGCCAGTAAACATATACAAAGGCCCTAAATCTTATTAAAATAGAGGAATGCAAATTAAAATCCACACTAAGATATCAGAGAACTCACATTTTGATATAAAATTTAAAAGACCATTAGAGGGGAGGGGGTGGGGGATGGGTTAGCCCAGTGATGGGTATTAAGGAGGGCATGTACTGCGTGGAGCACTGGGTGTTAGACGAAAACAATGAATTGTGGATCACCACATCAAAAACTAATGATGTATTGTATGGTGATTAACATAACATAAAAAAAAATACTAGGGTAAAACTGGAGAGATTGTTGAAATTTAGATAGTGTTAAATAAAGCAAGAGATTCTGGGAGGGAAAAAATAAAAGACCAAATATAGTATGTGTTGGGAAGTGTGTAGAGGAGCAAGAATTTGTTATATACCCTGGGCTCGGAGTATAAATTGGTGCAACTACTTTGAAAAACTGACATTGACTCTTAAGGCTGAATGTATGCATATCTTCTGATTCAGCCCTTCCAATCCCAGATATATAATCCCCTGCCCAAACTGCATGCAAATATATACAAAAAGGTAAAACAATGTTCATAGCAGCATTACTTGTATTAGCTCCAAACCAGAAATAACTCAAATGTCCACTAACAGTAGAATAAAGTGCAGTATACTCCTATAATGGAATATTATTAGAGAAGTGAAAATGAACAATTACAGCTACATACAAAATGTAGATGAGCCTTATAAACATGTTGAATGAAAGAAACCAAACATGAAGGAATTGTATGATTCCATTTTTATAAATAGTTCAAAACAGGCAAAACTAATCTGTGGGTTGGTAGTCATGATAGCAGTTACCTTTGCAGAAGAGCAAGAGGAATAGTGTTTGGGAGGAGGTATGAAGGGAACTTCTAGGTGTAGGGAATGTCTGTTTCATACCCTGGGGGGGTGATGTCGTGGGTGTGTATGTGTTCACTTGTGATAATTCATTGAGATATATACTTATGGTTTGTACACTTTTTGTATATGTGTTATATTTCAATAAAAAGTTTAAAATAGAAAGCACTGCACTGAGACATCATTTTCAACGGGAAAGATCAAAACGTTGATAACACGTTGTTGGCAAGGGAACTTCCTGCTACTGGGAGCTGTGTTAGAAGGATCTGTCTATAAGATGAAGCTCTGGCACAATAGTCCCACTTCCAGGGATTTATACTACAGATATTCTTGCCCATATACAGGATTATTAATTGTAATACTGTAATATCAAGAGATTAGAAACAACCAAGTTTTCATCAATTTTTAAGAAATTATAATATAGCTATATAATGGGGGTGCTATGCAATTGTAAAATAACCTTTATGTAATAATATAAAAAGATCTCTAAGTTAAAATGTTGTGTTCTGCAGTTGCAAATAATACATAAAATATGCTACCCTATTTGTGTAAAAAGAGGCAGAGGGAAGACTATATGTATTTGTTTGAATGTGCATGAAACATCTTTGAACTGTTATTAACTACAATATTGCTTTCCTGTGGATGGTTGGGCGATGGGTGTAGGGGATTTTCTTTGCATTCTCTTATAATTCTGCATTTTGAACCATACATTACCAAATACATTAAAATATTTTTTGAACTCTTTGGAAATTTAATAATCAATTTTTTTTTTTCTCTGCAGACATGGCAAATATGTATGTCTTACTTCGTGCTGTGTCCACTGGTTTACCTCATATGATTCAGGAGCTGCAAAATCATATCCATGATGAGGGCCTTAGAGCAACCAGTAACCTTACTCAGGAAAATGTGAGTTATATAAGGAACTGGATATTTTTCTCTTAATCAGATTATCATGGAGTTTCTCTTACGACTTTACTGTTTTAAACAATGACAAAAAAGTCCATGATAACAAATGAAACATCTTTATTAAAATGTGTTAAACCTGTAGTTTGTTGGCCTCCTTCTGGAATTATCGTATTATTAGAAAATCATTGAATGAAATAGGCTTCTTCATAGTCATATTGATGTGTTCATTTAGCAGTTGTTAATTAACTTCTCACAGAAAAATATGTTTGCTGTTTCTAAATGATTGTGTTTCTATGTAATTGGCATTAATAGTTGTAGTGGTAATGGTATTAATCAGTAGTAATATAGGCAAGTTACAATTTGCTTTCTTTGTATATGCTCTGAATTTGGTAGCCCAAGAAGCAAATTTAAATTAAGACAGTCTTCTCTAAATATATGCTTGCTACCCAAAATATCCAGCAGTGATCCTCATGTCTCTAATACTTATCTTTCTGAAGAGTTCCCTGCCAACCAAATGACTATTTACAGCAAGGTGTCTTTCCTCTCAAAGTGTGTTACTGTCATCAAATCTTGTTGGATCAACTTCTTTGTTATTACTTAGTGATGGCTTAACCAATAAGATAGACATCATATGAAAAGTTATTTCTCTTCCTGAAGTAGAGCTTTGGCTCTTCATTTGCAATAATTTTTATATGGACATCATCATTCAGAAGCATTTATTAAATGCTGATCACTTCAGTGATTTTATGTTCTGCCACAGTAATGCATTAAGTAAAACCATTAGTTTATATTATTAGTCTTTTAGATTCAGGGTGTTGAATGATATTGGGCAAAGAGCCATAGGGTGCGGTGTCAAGGACGGGGATGGAAGTGTAAGAGAATACATCTGTAGGAGACCCAAATCATTTTAGCTGACGTAGTTCCCTCCAGTAAGTTCAAAAACTCACTTTTGCACTGCTGGATACTTCTTCCGTCTCAGATGTGGGGGAATTGTACTGCTTAGTTCAGGGGTCTCTATTTTCACAGACTCTGGCTTTTTAACTCTTCTTTTTCTCTCGGCCTTCAGTAGCTTTGAAGGCAGTTTTTGTTTATATAATCCTCTATGAAAGTGATAGGCCTGGTAGTTCAGAGGCTGTATCATGTTACCCTGAAGATACGGTATTCCAACACAGAGAGGAGTGTTTTTAGTGGGTTCTTCTGGCAGAAGAACTCCAGTCCTGCATTTCTCTAGGGTTGAATGACAAGCTAATTTCAATATTAAAGTTCTAGATTTTTAAGGCTATCTTAGCTAAAAACATTTTTGAGGGTTTGTGTGTGTGTGTGTGTGTGTGTGTGTGTGTGTGTGTGTACTATTAATTTGCTTGGGGAAAACTTTACACGTAATTAAACAATTTTTTTAGTAAGCCTCATTTTATCCTTGAACTTCTTAAAATGTGATTTTTGTACTTTGTATTTCACATTTTTAGATGCCAACACTATTTGTGGAGTCAGTTTTGGAAGTACATGGTAAATTTGTTCAACTTATCAACACTGTTTTAAATGGTGATCAGCACTTTATGAGTGCATTGGATAAGGTAACTTTTTAATATGCATATATATAATTTATTTAATCACCATTCTTTAGGCAGTTTCAGAATTAGGGCTCCTAATTGATTGTGTATGTGATTTCTAATCTAGACAAAGTCAAAATAGAAATACAACTTTCAGATTAATAACTGAGTGGTTAAATTGAATGCTTGAATTATATGGGAATTGAATTTCCCATGAGTATGCTACATGGGGGAATTGCTAATAAACTAGTATCTTCTAAAAAAATGCATGTGTAGAAACAAATAACGCAACATATTTTAAGAAAAAAAGAAGAAGATAACAGGAGAGGAAGAAAAGGGGAGTATGTCAGAGGGGGAGACGAACCATGAGAGATGATGGACTCTGAAAAACAAACTGAGGGTTCTAGAGGGGAGGGGGTAGGGGGATGGGTTAGCCTGGTGATGGGTATTGAGGAGGGCACGTTCTGCATGGAGCACTGGGTGTTATGAACAAACAATGAATCATGGAACACTGCACCAAAAAACTAATGATGTAATATATGGTGATTAACATAACAATAAAAAATTAAAAAAAATGCATGTGTAATTTTAATATCCTTTAGTGCTGATTTTTCCTTTAAATATAATACTAAGGTACTATACTGAATAATATTTGAAATAAAAATAAGTATGTTTTACAAACTTTTGGATTTTAGTAACCTTTAAAGGAAATTTGTTTACATGGTTATTATAAGATTTTTAAAAATGTAGTCTTATTTTATCTGTGTCCAAAAACCAGTAATGAATTATAGAGAATATCTTTCAGTAGGAAGAGTATATATAATTTTTTATATAATTATCATGAGGGTTACAGTTAGAAATTTACCCTGTGTTAAATATGAAAACAGGAACACACTACCATCAGAATGCCGTGTTTTGTGTGAGGCAGTAATTTTTGGATGTACAGATTATAGCATACTATATTGAACCAGCTGCACTTTTACCCCATTACTGGGGGCTAATTACTGGTCTGTTTTCTTATTTAGGCCCTTACATCAGTTGTAAATTACAGAGAACCCAAGTCTGTTTGCAAAGCACCTGAACTGGTAAGTTTTGATGGTTGCTTAAAAGTAATCTTACAGACAATCATTATTAGAGAAAGAAAACTGAGGAAAGCATCACATTAATTTGGTTTTATAGTATCTTTCAAAAAAAAGATGAAATTAAATTATTAAAAATAAAAATGATTATGTACATTGTTTATAATTTGCCATTTATTTAAGGAATGCAATCAGCCATGTATTAAAGCCTTTTTTTAAAGGAATAACTGAGGGAAAATACTCCATTTCACAACGTTTGGCGTTTAAAGCATGTGTGCTTTGGAATAATTTGCATTACTTCTCATAGGGATTTTGTTTTATCTGAAATCTAAAGGAAGTTGTATGGTAAATTTTTGTTAGCCTTTACAGGAAATTTGCTTACCAAGGTTGTTGTAAGATTTTTAAAAAGTACTTGTTTAATGTAAAAAATACCAGAGCCTCTCAAAACTCATCTAGATATTCTTTTGAAACTTTTATTACTTATATCAGTGCTTTATTGGGCTCTACATGTTGATTAGATCTTTTTTACTTATTTCTAGTTTTTTTTTTAACCTTATAGAATATATTTTAAGTTCTTTGGGGCATATTCATAATTTTTAAGACATAAGCTTTAGGATGGCAAAGACCTTACCCATTGATCTTATTTTGTATTGTTGCCACTTTGCCTCCTTTGAGGCATGATATGTACAGAAGGGCCCTATCTAAGATTTACTGTCAATTTCTACTTGAGCTTGCTAAGTACTGTGACAACTTATTAAAGAAGTCAGCGAAGGGGATGACCGAGAATGAAGTAGAGGACAAACTCACGAGCTTCATTACCGTTTTCAAGTATATCGATGATAAGGATGTTTTTCAAAAGGTAAGTTGTTAATAGAGAAGCTTTATTTGTGTTTTAGTCAGCTTTGATTTGATTTTGAACTTCAAATCATCAGAAAGAAAGTAATCTTTAAAAATATTTTTTAATACAGTTCTACGCAAGAATGCTGGCAAAACGTTTAATTCATGGGTTATCTATGTCTATGGATTCTGAAGAAGCCATGATCAATAAATTAAAGGTAATTTAAGCCTTTGATCTGATAATGTCCTAGAAATTATTCCATGAGCACATAAAGATACTCATTGGAGCATTATATGTAGTAATGAAATATTTCATCAATAGGAGACTGGTTAAAAAATATAGAATGTATATTCATGTGGTGGGATATGCAAATACTGTATTGAAAAGACAGAATCTCTCTATATTGATTTAGAATCATCCACAAGATATAAACAATGTTAACTTTACAAAAGACTTGTATTACTTAATGAATGAATACAGCTGAAGTATTCCTTTAAGTACAAGCTTTGGAGTGCAGTTGAATTTCAGGTCATTTTTATGTCATTTTGGCATACACACTGATGAGATAAATAGCTGATTCATATTTATCATGAGTTAGTAGTTGATAATTTCTACATAGTAGACATTGAATATACCATGTGGTCCTTTTTAAATATACCAGTCAATAGTTATCTTTTGATTTTTAAAAATAATGTAAACACAAAGCATTTTATATCCCAAATTAGAGATCCAAATGTTCTGAACTGGTGATGACAGAGTTTTGAATAATTTCAAGGAAGTGGATTTCTTCATTATTCAGTAGATGGTATTAAAAATATGCCTAAGTACCCTCCTTTTTAAACTGACTACTGACTCAAATATGCCTAGTCATCTTTCGTGTGTATTTGATCCTATATATAAACTTTATAAGGTATCTTACATATAATAATGGAGCATTTTGTAGTGTTGAAATAAGATACATGGATTTATAGAAAAGTTTTTATTTTAAAGGGAAATTTATTGTTTTATAAATCTGTATTTTCATTTATTCTGCATTGAAAAGGAAAAAATCTTTGAAAGGTTTTGCTTTGAATAGCTGCTTTGGATTATGAATAATATAGGCCTTTGGAGTAAATATATAAGCAGGACCTTTGACCATAGACCTATCAGTAGAAACACATTCTTTTTTTTTTTTTTTTTAATTTTATTTATTTGACAGAGAGAGACACAGCTAGAGAAGGAACACAAGCAGGGGGAGTGGGAGAGGGAGAAACAGGCTTCCCGCGGAGCAGGGAGCCCGATGTGGGGCTCGATCCCAGAACCCTGGGATCATGACCCGAGCCAAAGGCAGACGCTTAACGACTGAGCCACCCAGGCGCCCCAGTAGAAACACATTCTTAATAATCAGTATGGTTTTTTATTTTTCTTTTTAAATCTTATATTTTTAAAAACTTTTTCTTTTACAGCAAGCCTGTGGTTATGAGTTTACCAGCAAGCTACATCGGATGTATACAGATATGAGCGTCAGTGCCGATCTCAACAATAAATTTAACAATTTTATCAAAAATCAAGACACAGTAATAGATTTGGGAATTAGTTTCCAAATATATGTTCTGCAGGTATGAGTATGTGTTCCATTGTGGGCATTTATTTACCACTTCAAATATTCTGATGCAAAGGATTAATGTATGGATGCCCGATTACATTTCTTTCAATCAGTGGATGGTAGCTTCTAAAGTTAACATGTTATATTGAATTGGAATGAAATGTGTCATGATAGAAATGTTGATGGGTTTTATCAACATTTTGAGGAAGGTAAAACAAAAAGGCGTTTTAGTCACTTAAATCATTTTACAAATTTTCATTTTTAAGTTAGGTATTTATTTGTTTAACTTCTTTCCTTCTAGGCTGGTGCATGGCCTCTTACTCAGGCTCCTTCATCTACATTTGCAATTCCCCAGGAATTGGAAAAAAGTGTACAGATGGTAAGTTTGCAGGAAATATGTTATAAGACCAAAGAAACTTTAATAATTGTCTTCATGTTATATTACTTTAAATATTTTTCCAAAGTCTTAAGGCCTCATATGATATAAAAGTATATGCACAAATGATAGTTTGTCTGCCTGTAGGAAGTGTTAAGTTAGTGTAGTTCCTAATATTAAAACTAAAATGCTAAGGGTGTGTCATACGGTTCTTTATCAAAGTGTATCTCTTATTTTTATTAAATCAGTTATCTGCTCTTAAGCAGTTTTAAATTACAGAAATTTTGGTATTAGAAGAAAATTTAGAACCCAGTACTTAAAATAGTCATTTTCTAACTTTTCATTTGAATTTGGAGCCAATTTTGTGCCCCCACATTTATCCCCTATAATAGTTATTTTTATTTCTGGGCTGTAATTTAGGTAAGTATTGGAATGTGAAATAATCTAGAAAAAATGCTTTAAAGTGTGACTGAATATAAACCTTACAACGCTTACCAAAAAGCTTTTAAAGAGACTATATCTTTACAGCTTTATTGGGATATAATTAATATACCATGTGTCCTAGCCTGTTCAGGTTCCTATAATAAAATACCACAGACTGGGTAGCTTATAAACAACAGAAGTATATTGCTCATAGTTCTGGAGGCTGGACACCTGAGATCAGGGTGCCAGCGTGGTCACGTGAGGGCCCTCTCAAGGTCACAGACTTCTTGTGTCCTCACATGGTAGAATGGGCTGTGGGGTCTCTTTTATAGTAAGCACTAATCCCATTCATGAGGGCTCCATCCTCATGATTTGAGCACCTCCCAAAGGCCTCACCTCCTAATACTATCATACTGGGCATTAGGATTTAGTATATGAATTTGAGAGGGACACAAATGTTCAAACCATAGCACTATATAATTCATTCATTCAAAGTATATAATTTCAGTGATTTTTAGTATATTCACAGTTGTGCAACCACCACACAATTTCAGAACATTCTTATTGCCCCAGAACTATCTCTCTAAAACCCCCTACCTATTAATAGTCATTCCCCATTTTCCCCCAACTCCCTTCCCCACTCCTCCCAGCCCTAGGCGATCTACTTTCTTTCTCTGTAGATTTGCCTCTTCTGGACATCTCAAAGTCTTACCATTTGTGACTTCATTCACTCAGCATAATGTCAGGGCTTATCCCATGTTGTAGCATGTATCAATAGTTAATTCCTTTTTATTGCCAAATAATATTCTATTGTATGGATATACCAAATTTTATTTGTCCATTCATCAGTTGATGGACATTTGGGTTGTTTCCACCTTTTTGGTATATGAAAATGCTACTGTGAACATTCATGTACAAGTTTTTGAGTGGACATGTTTTCATTTCTCTTGAAACTAACCTTTTTTAATTTCCTAACTCATCAAAAGAGGTTTCTTATCTCTTGACTGGATGGAAGTTTGGGTAGCATTTTTTTCTAAAGAAATCTTCATTATTGCATTTGGGCAGTAACTTGAGGTTGAAAATGGTATTTCATTACACTATTCCCTACAGATGTTTGCAATGGGTAATTTGAGTCATTTTTTAAAGTAAGTGTGTTTTTTGTTTCTTTCAAAATAAGGATTATAAAGACAATAACACAGTGTAGGCTCTGGAATCATAATTTCTGGTTTCATATGTCCTGCCATTTACTATGCTCTGTGACTTTGGGCAAATAACTTTCTGATATTTCTGATGTTAGGACTACTCAGAGTGTTGATATGAAGATAAAATGAAATAATGTAAAGCGCTTAGCCTGGTGTATAGTAAGTACTCAATAAATGGTAGCTGATACAGAAGAGGTAATAGTTATAGTAGTAGTGATAATAGCAGAGTATAAACAACCAGGTAGATTTCAAGATACCAAGCATAAGGTAGACTTTCAGACTAGGAGTCTAACTTAAGAACTTCTTGAGTCTTCTTTAGAAAGGCATGATAGCACAACCATCTTAAAACCTGTATGAAGAAAAGCATTCATTTGGGTGGGCAGGTTATTATGGATTTTGTAAAAAGGATAGATGCAAGCTAGGGGTAGGAGATGGGGTAGCCAGGTAAGACATTTTGATGTACTCGTCTTTAACAGTACTAAAACTTACTTCTTAAAAGAACCTGAGTTTTTGAATTGCAATTAAGGCAGAGAATAGGTGCTGCCAGAAATAGTTTCCTTCTAATTTTATGTTGTGGTTCTCTCTCCCCTTGAGTTAATCATTTTCCATTAACAGTTTTTTAACCCCTTCAACTTTTATTAATGTATAACCTTCATCAGGTTTCAGTTTCATCATTTGCAAACAGGAAGTGGGTTCTTTTCTGACTATAAAATTATGATTCCAAGAATATTGTCCTCTCCATTTGGATTTTCTCTAAATACCAGTAGAGGGAGTTTGTCCTTCTATTTTTTTCCTAGTAAATCCAAGTGTTCAGTTACATAGGACTCAAAATTCATCTGTGTACTTAACACTGTACATTTTCACATATAAATTAATTCATCTTGCCTTAGTGATGATTTATATGTTTTATATGTTAATCTTAAATATAGCAGTTTATCAAAAATGACTTTCATTTTACACATATGAATCTTAAAACTATGGAAATGAAGCTTTAATTAAAAGTAATTTATTTTGCATATTAGACCAATAATCTTCATTGTTGTATTTCTTTTGTACCTGGTCTACAAATCTGAATAATACCGAAGAAATATAAAGTAGTGTGTATTAATGCAGCTCTTTATTAGAAGTAAATATGAATTGTTTATTTTTAAGGCCCTTTGAGTTCTAATTAATACTCTCAAATGGTATTTAAAGAATGGTGTCCTAGCCTGACTATTATTTATTTTAAAATGAGAAGTTTAGGCAAGATATATTTTTTACTAATAAACTTTGGTAGCATAATTGTTTAATGATATAATGAAGCAAGGTTTTATAACTTTTGTCTTTGAATACCAGATGAATTTATAATGTTTCCATTTGGTACTCAATCTTTTTGTTCTTGACTAGTTATTTATGAAAATCTTTAATCAGATTTTAAATTTAAGGGTAAAGGAGTGTTTTCTGTTGGCATATCTGTTATTATCAATAAAACTTTATTGATAGTACTAGTTGTTAGGAGTAGAAAGAGGCAAAACATTGCCTTCAGAGCTTGGAATATACATCCCGATGCAGGGCTCGATCCCTGAAATATACATCCTTGCACTTAAATAATTTAGAACATTTTAAAGTTTGGTTTTCTCAATTTCAGAATGTTTTATTTTGCTTTTGTCCACAAAGTCATTATAAATGTTTCATAATTAAATTAGGAGTTATATAATAGTAATTGAATTTTATTGACACCTTTGAAGGTTATTAATTAGTCAAAGCCTACTTCTGGGATCCTTTCATGACATTATTTTTACTTTCATTTGTCTAGATTAGATCCAGGCAGAAAATCCTAAGTATTTCAATTGTTAGTTATTTCCTGTCTATCATGCCAGGGACTTGGTGGATTTGCACCATTGGAGGGAAGGCATGCTCAGCAAGTTAGCTTACCAGGACTAAGCAAACTTGGAATAGACTGCTGAAAAAATTCACTAATTCTCTTGGCTGGCAGGTCAAACATTGCTGATTGCTTTATTGAAACTTTGTTTTGGGAGTACAGAAGGTTAAGTTTGATACAATTAAAAGCTTTAGGTGTAAATATTACATGTGGCACATTATGCTGAAAGTATGTCCACAATTCTGAATTGTGATTTGATGTGTTTGCTTATTTTTCAGTTTAATAATGAAATTGAGTGTTTCGGGTTTTGTTTTGTTTTGTTTACATTTCGGTATCATTTTCTCACTATATATTTATGTTCTGACTCTTTAAAAGATATTTTTTGGATTGATGTCCTTCAATTACACATTCAATTCAGGGAAAGAGTTTTTTAAATTTCAAAGCAACGTTAATAGAATGTTAAATTGTTTACAGTAATATCAACAAAAGATATAAAGATGAGTACTTTGAAGTTTTGTTTGTATTAGTGTTTGGCTGGATGTGGAAGTTAAATTGTAGATACCACCTTATAGGTAACCACAGAAATACTAACCTGTCACTTCAGCAAAGGCATATGTTGGCAAATAGGAAAATAGAAATGAAGGTATGATTTGCATTTTCATATTGAAATTTATATGATGGTGTTTTTGGTCAGTAATTAGTATTTATAAAGTCCAAATTGCTATCATTCAAAACTGATAATCATTGACTATCTCATTTCTGAATTTATACAAAAAGTCAAATGTGGAGGGCTGTGGTTTAGTGGAGAGAACCCTGGACAAAGTTGTAAGTGAAAAGAGCTGCACTAATATTTGTATGATCTTGGTCAGGGACTTGCATGGATATGCTTTCTCATCTATAAAATGAGTAAGTGTACCAGATGGGTTATAATGTCTTCTCTGACATCAATTTCTTTTGTGTAGTAATAGCTAAGTAAGTTATGTTATAGTAGCTGAAAATACTTTTTTTTCTTTTTTACAGTTTGAATTATTTTACAGCCAGCATTTCAGTGGAAGGAAACTGACATGGTTACATTATCTCTGTACAGGTAACATGCATTTAATTATATCTAGTGTGGTGAAATTTACCTGATAAAAGTATTTTAATTTAGGAAAAGATTTCTTATAGCCTAATGATAGTTTTTTTCCCTAATGATGGCTTTTAACCTCTTTTCCTCTGTCTACCCTGCTGGTTATCATTAAAGCAACTATTAATGAAGTTTAAGTGCAGCACTTTTTTTTTTAAGATTTTTATTTGTTTATTTGAGAGAGAGCACACGCAGCGGGAGGGGCAGAAGGAGAGGGAGAAGCAGACTCCCCACAGAGCAGGAAGCCTGACGCAGGGCTCAATCCCAGGACCCTGGGATCATGACCCAAGCTGAAGGCAGACGCTTAACCAACTGAGCCACCCAGGTGCCCCAAGTGCAGCACTTTTTTAATAGTGCTTTATAAATTTATTCTGCTTATATTATTACTGCTTATTAAGAAAGTTTCTGAATTTTATAATAGTTTATTACATTTCTGTAACACACCAGTTTATCTAGACATTAGAAATTTTATCTAGAAACCAAGACTTGACAGGTCAGATACACCTAAAAAACTGTTTTCTCTAAATATGTCAGAAATCCTCAGAAATTTCTTTAACCATTATAGCATCATAAGGATATTTAACCATTTGATTTTTATTTGTGGTACTGTAGTGAACTGCAGTAATAAATGCTTTTTCCAAAATGTCGCAATTAATTTCCAGTAGTTTCAGTTTTAGAAAAGTTTAGTCAGAATCCAGTCCTTTGCTTCTTTTTGGAACAGTGGGGTCCACTTATTTGATAGTAGGATTAATACCTGAATGATTGTAGACTGTGCAGTTGCTCTGAGTTGCCTGAAGATGTTAGCCAAAGCAAACACTCAAATTCTCTCTACTTTCATTAAAGCTATGCTTTGAAAGTACATTGAATCAACTTTCCTTTTGTATAAGGAAAGGGTATATATCTCCTAGGAATGGCATGAGAATATTTGATCAGTCAGGTGCCATAACCTTTGTTAGGAAATTCTTTCACTCACATAAGAGAAATTTCATTAAGAGAAACTTCATCTAAGTAATTTCTTTTAAGTGCCATTTATTTGACCACTTTATATTTGTAATATAATGTCTCATTATGTTAGTACATATTAGTATATAATTGGTACATGTAATATATACTTATACAAGTTTATCTTTATTAAATTGGGCATTTACATTTTTTTCAGCAGTTTGTGAAATAAAGAGATATGATATTCTTAATAAGTGGTCAGTTTGTACTTGGCCTTTAGTTTTACATGTTATGAATTTTTTCTATTTTCATTTAGTAAATATAATTGGTTTTAAGGGGAAAAAATTGCTCAACCAGTGTTTTATTTTTATTTATTTATTTATTTATTTTTAAAGATTTATTTATTAGAGCGAGAGAGAGTGCACAAGTGGGAGGGGCAGAGGGAGAGAGAATCTCAAGCAGACTCCCCGCGAGCAGGGAGCCCGACACAGGGCTCGATCTCACAACCCTGAGGTCATGATCTGATCCGAAACCAAGAGTTGGACACTTAACTGACTGCACCACCCAAGTGCCCCACTCAACCAGTGTTCTAGATAACTAAAAGAATTTCTAATATATCTTAATGTACTTGAATTTAATTTAGTTTTACTTACCCTGAATGTCTTGTGGAGTTTACTCTCTTTGTTTTTCTAATTACCTCAGCAATAATCAGCCTGTCTCCTAAAGTATTTTAATGAGGGGCTCACTTTTTTGGTGTTCAGCAACTAATTGTATATGGAAATAAAGAAAAAACTATATACATAGTTTTTGCCATTGGAATTTGACCTGAAAAGTGTTATCAGTAACACCTTAAATAGGAAGGAGATCAACATTCTTTTCCTGTTTTTGAACTGTAGTAAATTCCCAAGCTGGTCCATAATAACCAGATTTTTGGAGCTCATTTGTTCTTTTTTTTGGTCTGTCTTTAGTGTTGTGTACATGTGTCTTAATTAAAGCCAAAGAGCTTATTCCTTTGGAAAAGAGATGTTAGCCTTGTAAATTCATTTCTTGTTTTGAATCACTGAAAGCACTGAAAATACCTGAGATCTATCAGTGAAGCCATTGGCTAAGGTTTTATTTTGGTTTTGTTTCTCATTAACAAAAAGTTCTCAAACACCATCCACCTTTAAGATGCTTGTTCTGGTGTCCCCACATTTGTCATGAGGCTCCAGGGCTCCTTTAAAACATTGGCTCTGATTCTGGACTGATCACTCAGAGTTCTGTTTCTCGAGAACCCCTGTCATTCATATTTACACATGTAATCAGAATTACTCTTTCCTAGTCCATTTCCACATTTCCAGGTATTTTTTGTATTGTAATCCAAGAGTCTTTACAAATGGTTGGAGATGGGGTATCAAGTGGTATTTGGAGGAAGTTAGAATCAGAACATGTAGGGTTATTAGCCTATTACGTCTGTAACCTTGAGCAAATTACTTAACTTCTCTGAGCCCATTTTTTCATCTTTATCTTTGTAAAATTCATGTATCAATTCAGAGAATCATCTTCTTTGTTCCTAGTACTGCTGTATGTTAAGTACAGATAAAATACAGAGGCCCAGCCCTCAAAAAACTCACATCTAATGGGAGGACAGACAAGTAGATAATTATGATAAATGTTTTGACTGTTGTAATAGAGAGACAAGCCCAGGGTATTAGTTTCCCTTGGATTGGTGGTAGCAGACAGCCACTGGTAAAGGAAAGCTTCTGAGTAAATAACATCTAAACTTGATTTTCAAGTGTGAATAGGACTTAGCCAAGATAGGCAAAGAAGGATGTTGAGAGCATATTACCAACAGAGGTGAGAATTTTAAGAAGTAAGCAACTATGCTAGGAGATGTGACAGAGCTACTGAATGAGAGAACGATGAAAATTCCATTGGATTTATGACTAGGATATTGGATAGAATTATTCTGAGAGAAAAACTGGATGAAGAAATAAATACGGAACCCAGAAATTTACACTGTCTGGATATAAATCAGTTTTATTTATGGCACATCAAGATTTTGTAGGAATCCTGTCAGCTGCTGAGAGAGAAGTTGAGAAATGAATTCAAGGAAGGTAACACTTCCTTGGTTAATACATAAATATGTAGATAATATATAAATAATACATATAATTAGATCGCACTAGCAATTAGTGAACTGTGTCCTATAAGTGTTATTTGCCAAAATGAAAGTCACACCATATTGTTGCGCATACCTTAAAAGGTTCTATTCTATCCTTGACTGAATTCTTTTCATTATTGATTTCAAGTACTTTAACAGCTAAAATTGTGAGGGCTTTTTACATTATCTAATGTCCAGTCCATATGTAGATTTCCCTGACTGTCCCCAGAGAGACTTTATTGCCTGTTTTTAATGTAATCAGAGGTCACTAATTGCGCCTGGTTATAGTGTTTTCCCGCTTCTTTTCCCTACCACTTCTTTCCTAACCCCTTTTAGCCCTCTTGACATACTTTTTTAAAAAGACCAGACAGTGTTTGGATTTGTCACATTATTTACTTGTGATGTATTTTATTTGTTTTCTATTGCCTGTACTTCTCTAAATTAGTATTTCTAAATTAGGTCCAAAAGTTTGATTCTATTCAAATTACATATTGTCAGCAAGAATACTTTTTATTTATTTTTTTTTAATTTTTTTTTTTAAAGATTTTATTTATTTGAGAGAGAGAGAATGAGAGATAGAGAGCACAAGAGGGAAGAGGGTCAGAGGGAGAAGCAGACTCCCTGCCGAGCAGGGAGCCCGATGTGGGACTTGATCCCGGGACTCCAGGATGACCCGAGTCGAAGGCAGTCGCTTAACCATCTGAGCCACCCAGGCGCCCAGCAAGAATACTTTTTAAATGGCAGTCCTGTATACTTCGTAATGCATTACATCTGAAGGCATGTAATGTCAGATTGTCCACTATTAGAGAACTAAAGTTGGTAAGGTGGTGACCACCAGATCTCTTCATTGTAAAAATACTCTTTTCCCCTTTTCAATGAACAGTTGATCCAAGGGGTGATACCGAGGTCCCATATGAATACCCTTTTTCAGGAACAACCTTACCTAATGGCTTTGGCACCCACTGATGATCATGGCCTGAATCAGTTATTCCATTACTGGCTGCAAATTGGTGATACTATATCATTCATTTGGCATTTAGTAACTGACATTCTTCTGTAAAGAAAGGCTTTCCCTTAGAGACTAAGGAGCTGTCGGTAATAGGAGAGTAATTTGGGTGAAACTATTGTGAGTTCTGCCTACTCATTACTTCCTGTAGTTGTAAATATCTCTTCAGTTATGTTTGGTGTATTTTTTGAAGTAAGTGTGTATCAGAATGCTTTATTCTAGTTTGGAGTTTCATCGAGTTTGCTAACCTATTCTGCAGATTAAATGACCTGTTTTGTCATTTTCCTTTTCTGTTTACATGGCAGTAATTAAGTGAATCATCAAATTAGAGATGTCCTTCCCTGCCCCACATGTGCCCTCTACCCTTATCCCAGTCTGTTCAACTGTGAGCTAATAGAATGGTGCTGAAAGGGGGGCAAGAGGCCCAGATACCCCTAATGCCAACAATTAAAAAATAGGAGGGGCGGGGAAAGGGCCTTAATATGGTACTAACTAGTTTTCCTGGTGTTGCAGAATGAACTTAATAACTAAATGACACTTTGACCCTTTACTGGCATTGTCTCCTAATGCTTCTTGGGTTCTGGTGGTGATGAAAGACTATTTGGTGTGGCAAGAAGCTCATTCTGGGTCCCAACCCATGACAGTATATTATAGCACTGGATCTGATATATACATCACTGGATGTGTGGCCTGATGGTCCTACTTCATCATCTACTTGCTTGACGCATTGTTTCATACTTGTTTCTGACATATGATTAAATAGTCCTTGCACAAATGATACAATTTATGTGATATTTTGCTTTTCACCACATTTCCCAAACTTAAATGTTGAGATGAGAGTCCTTAAAGTATTCTTTGTACTGTTGGCAGGATACTCCTGATGTTAACTTTTTACTTAAACTCTTTGTGCGAATTGATTATTCTAATTAATATATTAAACCTCCTTTCATGAAGATTCAGAGACAAATTTTTTCTTAAGGTGTTTCCAAATAATTGTCTGAGTAACTTGTTTCTGAAATAGATTGAGGCAGAATGAAAATTAGAATAGGCATCTCTCTGATAATAAGTTAGTTGAATTGACTTCATATCCTTTAAAATTTTTTAATTATATATGTATAAATCAAAGCACAAAATCTTCATCAGAGTTACTAATTACCACTAATAGGGAGAAAGAATGTAGCCTCTAGGGTAAGTTCATGTGAAATACAGCTTCCTTGAGTTAAAATGTAGAGCTCTAAAACCAGATCTTGTAGTGGTTTATTTTATAATCTGTTAACAATCAAATAATTCAGGGTGTGTGTGTATGAGAGACACAGATAAAGAAATACCGTCACTAAACCACAGCTTTATGCTTTAGGAAACAGTTTGTTGACTTGCATTAGCTTTTTATTTTACATGTTATATAGTGCATACATGTTTGTCATACTGTTTGTTACAAACTTTTCAGTGTGCTCTCTCCTTGGGATGTTGCAGAACCATAGTGTGCCTAAACCTGCTGTATCATTTATAGCTTTCAGGGTAGTATAGAATCTATAACTTTTTTATTCTATCAATTATTTCAGCAAAATAATGAATCTGTCTTTTTTGTCTCTCCTTCCATTTGTTTGCCCCTAGGAAGTTACTTGGAAGAATAATGTTTGTATATGAGACAAAATAGCATTGTTAAATTTTAGCAGAAACTGTGGGTTAGACAGAGCCATTGGAGAAGCATCTCCTGTATACTTGTAGACCTCCCTGAGTGCTTGAACGTTGCCAGATGGAGACAGCACATGAGGCGGTTATTTGTCACAAGCTGTCATTCTCTCCTTTTGTCTGTCTATCTGTCCATTTCTCCTCCTACCCTCACCTCCTCATAACTGCTTTTTCTTGCCCAAGTCATAGCTTTTCTAGTAACATTTAAAGACATTGTTACTTACTGGTAGAGGTATGATCATTTAATTGTGATTTATACTGCATACTCAAAACTAATAGCTCTCCCTCCAGCCCCCCAAACAAACAAACTGATTACACTGCTAGCAAGAATGGCTTCATAGCAATTTAATAAATCCTTGGTTCATTCTCCCAGGAGAAAGTAGCTGAAATAAACAATTATTACTCAAGTAATTTTGAAATGTTTCTTTGAATGATCAGTTTATTATCAACAATTTTGTTTTAATTGTAGGTGAAGTTAAAATGAACTATTTGGGCAAACCATATGTAGCCATGGTTACCACATACCAAATGGCAGTTCTTCTTGCCTTTAACAACAGTGAAACCGTCAGCTATAAAGAGCTTCAGGACAGCACTCAGATGAATGAAAAGGAACTGACAAAAACAATCAAATCATTACTTGATGTGAAAATGATTAACCATGATTCAGAAAAGGTATGGGGTAGTATTTCAAGGAATTTAAGCATTATAAATATATCTTTTTCATGAGATGTTTGCAGTTTTTTAAAGTAAGATAGTAATTGGTAATGTCCTTTGTATTTTGGAAGGCACTTGAGTCAGCTAACAATGCTGCAGGCTCCTTACAACTATGAGCTTCTGGAATCACAGAGAAGTTGGTGCCTATGTGCCCTTCATAGTTTGATTTCATTTGTCCCATACTGTGACAGTGTACTGAAAATTGTGAAAGAATTGCTATCAGGTGGATTCTGGTTATTTGAGGTTAAGAACTGTAGCGTATTTTTTTTCATGTGTTTAATTGATATTTATTTAATTACATGGTTCTGTAATAGGAAATGACCACCTATTGATATTATTTGTATGCATATTTGGCTTGTGTGACCATCCTAAATGCTCTCAGTCTCCTGGCCCTTCATTCCAGGACTCAACTAATAACCACCATATGGTTGTACTATCTGTCACAAGAATAGCAAGCCAGTAATATACTTCTTTTCTTTTTAGATTTTTTTTCCTAGTAACAAATTTTTGTTATTATTACAGTATATCTTGGATATTTAAGTGGTTCAAAAGCAATAGATGTGAGTTAAATCTAATTCATTTTGTGCCTATAAGAAAAAATTCTTGTAAATGAGGTATAATTTTTATTTTGGTGAAGTTAATAACCTACTATTTCTGTCATCAATTCATTTAATTGATGTTTGAGAGGCGGGAGGGCAGAGGGAGAAGAGAATCCTAAGCAGACTCCCGACTGAGTGCAAAGCCCAACATGGGGCTCAATCTCATGACTCTGAGATCATGACCTAAGCTGAAACCAAGAGTCAGATGCTTAATTGTGCCATCCAGGCACCCCTAATTGATGATATTTTTTAGCTTGTAATTGAATAGCTTTAAATGGCATATATTCTGAAATTCAAATGAAGCTTTTCTTAATACTGAGAAATAATTGATTTTTCTGACTTCAGCATCCTAACAAAATACTAAATTCTTAATATTAAGATTTTAATTAAGTCAATTAATTAATTGTAAGTTAAGCATGAATTTTTTAAAACCTAAAGTTTAAGTTTAAATTTGCAGGCTAAATTTTAAGGGCTTAAGAAGTTGTATAGTTTTCTAAAATGTATTACTTTTGCTGCCCAGGAATGTACAAAATATAGTTTGCTTGTTTGCACGTTAAATTTTAATTATGAATCTGACATTCCTTAGCAGAACTTCTTAGCTTAGTATTGAGAATGAGTTCATTTGCCAAGTGTTTTTTGATCCTGCTGATGAGAAAACTCACTGTATGATCAGAGTGGCTTTTTAAAGCCTGATAGAGAAGTTATGAATATAAAAATTGGCTTAACTTAACACTTGAGAAAAGGCCACTTGCTTCAGGTAGACTGAATTAAAACATGAGTTCAAGGGTAAACTTCATCAGAACCACACGAGGGTCATGTGTGCCGCTGGAAACTACTTGCTTCTGTCATCCAGTTATTTATAATCTGTATTTTGTTACTGCAACACTGTTTTTTAAACAATTTTTTTAAAGATTTTATTTATTTATTTGACATAGAGAGACAGCGAGAGAGAGAACACAAGTAGGGGGAGTGGGAGAGGGAGAAGCAGGCTTCCCGCTGAGCAGGGAGCCCGATGCAGGGCTCCATCCCAGGACCCTGGGATCAAGACCTGAGCCGAAGGCAGACGCTTAACGACTGAGCCACCCAGGCGTTCCATGTTACTGCAACACTTTAAAAGACATTTGGTTGCTCACTTTTTCAAAATGGGGTGATAGAAAAACTCTGAGCCTAGTAGTTCATAAGAATTAAAATGTTAAATTCTGTTTAAGCCAATGAGCTTTTGACTGTTTATCCAGTGGTTAATAATAGTTGGGCCACGAGATAGCTTATTTCTAAATCTAAACAGATTAAAATTCAAGTGTAAAATTAGAAAAGAATTGTTTTTTGCTTCTTTCTTTCTTTGACAGAAGACAGGTACTTTTCTCTTAAATAATCTTTATAATGTAAAATGATGAGAATTTAAGCCTTCTTTGGTCATTTAATTTCATGGCATATTATTTGCACAACTCCAATGATTTTACTTTTTATAAGTATAAATGAATTATTTTTAATTGTAGGAAGACATTGATGCAGAATCTTCATTTTCATTAAATATGAACTTTAGCAGTAAAAGAACAAAATTTAAAATTACTACATCAATGCAGAAAGACACACCACAGGTAAGTGATTTTTAATGTCATTTCTTTTGGAAATATTTAAGCATTGAACTTGACAAGTGGTAACTGAGATAATGCAAAACTTTGCACATCAAAATTGATAATGTGGTACATTTTTTTCTGGTTTATTCTCTGAATTTATGAATCTTGCAAACAAAACTGCTGCCAGTATTTTAGATTGTAAAAATAGTAATATAATGGGTATCTAAGGAAAAAGGTGTTGCAGTATAGTCATACTTACTTTTAGACTATATTAAAATGTGGAGCATTGCTTGCATTCTTCACAAAAATTCCTACCTTGAATAGTAATATAATCTCTCACATTTTTCATTTGTAAAATAAGGGAAAGCTTTATAACATTTTATTCAAAGAAAAGTTGTTAGAAATATTTCTCAAAATTTCATGTGCAAATGAACCACTTGGGATCTTGTTGATACTCACAGTGTAATCTAATAGGTCTGGAGTGAGGTTCAGACTACCAGATGAGCTGGTTTGCAAGGTGAACATCTACTGTTGATTCTTTTAACTCACTAATGCTTATTGCTTTGTTATGGGATAGCCTGGTAATGTCTCTTAAGTTTCTTGATTACCTTATATGTGCCACCCTATCCTTGGGCATGGGGCAGAATGCAAAGTTATATAAAATGTTAGGCCCTCTCCAGGAATTACTCCCCCATGGGGAGACTGATGGTTAGTTAATTGCTAATTAAATTTAAACCCTAAAATGTTTGCGATCCCATTTTTCTCTGGAGTAATGAATAGTAATTTGTAATATTTGGATTATAGTTTATCTTTTATTTTTTGAAAGATATTTATTTATTTGAGGGGAAGAGGGGCAGAGGGAGAGCGAGAGAGAATCTCAAGCAGAAGTCTTGAAAATCACTGCTCTGTGTCATTTAAGTTCTACTTTATTGCCTGTTTACATTAAATACATTTTACAATAGTGTTAATTTTTTTAATAACCTTCCAACTTTAACCCAAGAAATTATAAATAATTGACTGTAGGTATTCGTTTGGTAATGGTTATGTGATACTGGGCACATGATAACTGTGTAATTTGATGCTCGGTATTGATTGGAAATTTATGTAAACTCACTGATAAAATCAGTTATGAAAGGTTCAGTGACTTAATGTCTCATTTAATTTTTTTCCTCCCCCTGTGAAACAGGAAATGGAGCAGACGAGAAGTGCTGTAGATGAGGACCGGAAAATGTATCTCCAGGCTGCTATAGTTCGTATCATGAAAGCACGAAAAGTACTTCGTCATAATGCCCTTATTCAAGAGGTAAAAGGAGGAGAAGCCCTCAAGGTTTTTTGTGGTAACGGGTATTATCAATGAATGGATTAGGAATGTTTCTTTGTCAAAATGATACATAAATAATAGGATTCCCAGATAGCGTATAGAAATGCCTCATTACTTAATGAAAACAGTTACTCACTTATAATTTCAGTATTAAATTCAGGTTTGCTTTGGCTTAGATTTAGAGGTCTAAAGTTCACCAATATTTTGAGCCTTCTGTCCAGTTATTGAAGGAAATCGATGATTTCAAATATTCATTCCATAAATATATGAGTGTCTACATGTGATAGAGTGCTGTGCTAGTCATTAGGGATGTGATGCAGAGCAACCCAAGATGTGGTTCCTGCCCTTTCAGAGTTCACCTTCTAATAGGGAAGAAATACATTATTGAAATAGTATGCAAGCAAAATATAAAATTACATTAACATGCAGTGGAAAAGAGCTACAGTAGTATGAGAATGTACACAAAAGTACTGACTTAGGGGATGTTGGGGAAAGCTTTCTTGAGAAGGCGTTAGTTCAGCTAGGACTTGGAAGGTGAGTGAAGTTTAAATAGAAGCTGGGGAGTGTGGATGCGTATTTAGATAGATGAATTAATTTATAGTTTAATTTAGTTATTTATGAATATTATTGGATTTTGCTGTGTCTGTGTTCTGTTTTGTAATTCCTTCACAACAGAAACATTAGGCCTTTTCCTTATTTTGCATTAAATTTTTTTTGTCATCACCATTGATCTAATTGTTTCCTCTCTCCTTGTGCACTGACATCTGAGCTTAAAAAATTTAATAATGTTCATGGCATTCACTTGCTTGATGTATCACATCCATCCATTTAGAATGATTTTAGTCATTTTAATTAATACGATTTTGTAACTACTTTATATTTTTCCCATATGGATTAGGTCTGTTTGATGGAACCTCAGTACATTTGAGGCACTTCACAGCTGATTGGTTAAAAGTAATTATTTATAGCTGACTGATTAGCAGTAGTTTGACATCCATGTCTCTCTCACACAGGTGATTAGCCAGTCAAGAGCTAGGTTTAATCCTAGTATCAGCATGATTAAGAAGTGTATTGAAGTTCTCATAGACAAACAGTACATCGAACGCAGCCAAGCGTCAGCAGATGAATACAGTTACGTAGCGTGATGTCGCTCTCCTCTAGTGTGGGTGTGAGAAGATCATTGCCATCACCATTTGGTGTGTTCCTGTGGGAAAAAGCAGGCCTGTGCCTCCATAATTTGGTCATTTGGCAGCCCCTGTTTTTCTGCTGTTTACAACATCACCAGTGCCACGTCATGAGCGTCAGAGAAAATGCCTAGAGATATTTCAAGCTCATGTCATTATGACATTTCTTAAAACTTTATTAAAAGAATGAGTGAAGTATTGCTGAAATGTGGAAATTTGGTTGGGTACCATGCTTTTTCTCCCTTCACGTTTGCAGTTGATGTGTTTTTTTTTTTTTTTAATGTATCTTAAAGGACATAAAATAAAAAACTTAAATATTGTAATATGACAGATAACCTAATAATTGTATCTACATTAAAATGACAAACATGATAATGCTGCTTGTCAAATAAAAAAAATAAAGAAATAGAATGCCTTTTTTTATGTGGATGGAGTATCACACATAATAGTATATATATAAATGTTCATGAGTCATCATAGCAGCTAATGCAGCTTTAGTTGCATTTTTATCCAAATGGTTTAATTCACTTTTACTCCTACTTAAGTCCTACGTGAAAAATGTCTAGATTATTGTTCTTGAATGCATAATAATGCATTCAACATAAAGAATGTTTTATTTTTATGGATTGGAACTGTGTTGGATTATGAGCATTTTGAATGTCGAGGATTTAATTCTATCAAGAGTTTCTGGTGATAGGCTTACACCACAGAAATAAAGGACGAGGAGAATATGTGGTGGCCTCAAGTCTGGCATAGAAAGAGTTTCTCATTCAAAAGTTGTCTTCTGTTTTCATAATACATTAATTCTAATATAGACAAATACCCCAACTCTCTCAAATACCTCCCTTTCTACCTTTCTCTGGGTTATAGGAGATCCTGTGATACCAGTGTATTCTTTCCATTCTCCTACCTATATATTACCCTTACACACCCTAACATTTTGACACTAGATTCACTCTCACAAGTCATAGGTGCGCTTAGCACTGCATAACCTAAATACCTTTTTTTTTGTCTGTATGGTGCATTACACCAGGTGCCACTTACATATGGACATGAAATTCCACTATTTTGTTTATTATATATATATATATATATATATATTAACAGCAGTATTAGAATACTCTGGTCTATTGTATTATCTATCTATTCCACCACCACTATGATACACATAATGTAATTTTTTTAAGCTGGAATGTTTTAATGCATATCCCACATGAATCATTTTACTTACAGTACTTCAGTTTGTGTCTCTGACCGATAAGATCTTTTTTAAAAACAACAAAAACACAACTATAATGGCATTATTACACCTAACAATAATTACTTAGTATCATCTAATATGTGGTCCATATTCAAATTTGTTGCAAAATGGCTTCTACAGTTGGTTGGTTTGATTGCACTTTTTCTGACTCCTGTCTCTTTAAGTGTTGAAAAAAATCTACTGAACTTCCAATGACTTACTTATATACTGTATTTCTCATTTTACCTTTCTTCCTAGAGAGGAAGTAATGGCAAACCATATTAATATTGTACATTCACTGTCAGAAAACAAACCTTTGTTTTGATAACTTGTTGATAAAGTTTCCAAATTGATTCCTTTTTTTTAGTATTTATAAATGTTAAATTAAGTCTTATCTTGATATCTAAATCGTCAAGAAAATATATTGAAAAATGGACAAAATACTTGTGCTGAGGTCTACAGAAATGACTGGCAAGAGTTTTCTTCACATCTTTTTCTCATTTTACCTGAAAGGAAACATTAAAGATACACTTGTGTGTGAGGAAGAAGAGGCCAGACACATTTGACCAAGTCTCCATCTGAAAGGGAGCAGTGTTTCAAATGAAGTCTAGCACACACCTTCCACTGAGGAGAATGAAGGGAAGGTTACAGTCTGGTCAAGTTAGGTCAAGCATTTGAAGTCATTACTGCAGAAGACCCTAGCACATGGCCCAGAGCACTAACCTGGCAGGCCCTGTGGGCAGAGGGGGTCAGAGCTGAAAAAGGGAAAGAAGAGGAAGGAGAGGAAAGGCTTCTCTGTGCTTGATCTTGGAACAAAAATAATGTGAGCAAAACTTTCAGAAGCTTTTAAAAAATTATTATTAATACTGAGATAGTTAACACAGTGAGTCAGTGATAAACATTTTTCAGCCAGACAGCATGCAACTTTTGTTCACACTCTGTCCTCTTTGAAACCGGATTATTTTAATTGCTGCTGTAGGTTTATTCTAGGGGTTTAGTCCAAGATTTTATGACAGTTTGCTTTACTATAAACAAGAGAAGAGATACTTCTGGGGTTTGTGTTTTGCTTTATTTATAACTTACTACCTTTATAGGATTTTATAACCTGTATATGCTACAATGCTATAAAGTTTCTGTTAATTTTTTTAACCTTTACTGAGTACAGACTGTGACTGGTGCTTCCTCATATGTTATTTCGTTTGAACTTCAGATAATCCTGTTAACCAGGCAATGCTCCTCTCTCCTAGATGAGGAAACTAAATCAGGGGTTTTCCAGGAGTCATTGCCAGAAACTGCAGAACCTGAATTTAAATCCCAGTCAAAATTGTGGACCTAATAAATGCAGTCTCTCTCTCTCTCTCCTTCTCTCTCTCTCTCTATATATATATAAAATAGCGTATAAGATAGAAGTAACTTCAGTTTTTACATAAAGAATAGTTTTTCCTGACTTTAAAGAATAAAAATTTGTTTCTAGGTGATTTGTGAGAATCAACGCTTCCTATTTTAGTTTCTTAAGATACTTATTTAAGAAGTATATATACATTGTTAAACAGCTTATAGCTGATTCGTGGCAAAGGGTACTTGCAAATTTAATATCTTACATTCACATGTACAGCTATAGAACATTTATTTCAAGTATATATACTTAATGCAAACGTGTGTTCAGTTAAAATTTCTCCAACTATGTAGTAGCAATAGATAATTTATTAAGCTCTTAATTTTGGTTTCTAGTACACATTCTTGGTTGAGCAAGGTCAAAGTAAAGATGTGAACTTTTAAAGTACTAGTCCTAAGGGCAGCTGTACATAGACTGTAACTAAATGAGTAGAAATAATATGGAGAGGCCCACTGGTTGAAGTTCATGAAGCATATCTGAAGCTGAGGCAATTAAATTAGGCAATTCTTATGTGAGATATACTACCCCATGGGCTAGAATTCATTAAGGTAGGATTCACTGATGGGGAGAAAAGCCCCTTTCATATATAGTGACTATACAACAGGAAATTCTAAGGATCTTTCCTTCCCCTGCTCTCCGTCCATAGTTGAGCCAATTCACCTTTCATCATCTAACAAACATGTACTGGTGCCACGGTATTACGTGGATGTGCCACGGTATTACGTGGATACAATCGTTGCAATGACAAGCAAAAAAGATATGGTCTGTGCCAACATGGAGCTTTTAGACTTGTAACAATCAGTCATAAATATGCCATTTCTAATGTAAGTGCTTGCGAAGGAAAACCCTGGGTACCTTAAGGAGAGTTGCATAAGAGAAGTTAGAAGGGCAGAAAAAGCGGGAGAGCATATTCTAAATAGTAACAGCAAAGATCCTGAGGTAAGCAGCAGCAGCCGTAACCTAAGAACCAAAGTACCTGTATGGCTAAAATACGTGGCTTTTATGCAGGGCAAAAAAAAAGTTGGGTGGTAGGTGCATGAATATTCATTTTATTATGCTTTATAGTGTACATATTTATATTTTTTCTTTAGTGTTTGTGAACTATTTCAAAGTACTGTTTGCACATTTCAGTGGAAAATGGGTAACCTGCGTTAATGTGAAGAACAGAGTCTAGAGGGCTGATGATGGATAGTGTGGATCCTAGGAGACCACCGCGAGGTGAGCAGTTACGGTGGTGGTGGCAGCGGCCATCTCCAGAGCGATAAAAGTAGATGAAGCTGACATGTCTTCGTAATGCGTTGGGCTCGGGTGAATGACGAAAGGGATGAGTCAAAGATGGCTTGTAGATTTTTGGCTTTCACAACTCATGCAACTTAGTGAGTTAGAGGAAGCCTGGAACAGGACGAGGATGGGGGAGGAACATAATGAGCTTGGGTATAACACCTTGCATCTGATGTGCTTTTGAGATAACCGAAGGGAACAGGCAGTTGGTTCTACAGCCTCAAACCGCTTTGTAGAGGCTCCTGCCCTGAATCTTGGAAACCATTCCCTAGAGGCTTTTTGATCCATTCTCATTTCCTTGACTCTTGCCATGAATTCAACAATGTCCAGGTTAAATGTGGTTAGAGATAAACATTTATTGCCAAACAAATGTATTACATACATTTTGAATCATAAAAACAAGAATGAAAAGGGATGAGAATATTTAGAAGTTTATACCCATTCTAGGATTTGTCTTTCTGTACTTCGGTGGGTGGTCTTTGTTATCCCACTTTGAGGCAAGGACACATTTATGGTAGTGGGGTAATTGAGCCAAAAGTTAATCTGCCATATGATTATTTCTTATATTCACAAATCTCTGTCAGCTACTGGTTACACACTGCCCTTGAGGGAGAAATATATCAGTGTTTTGCATTCCCCTGACAAGCTTAACGATACCATTTTTCAGCAAAAAGAAGGAACCTTTGGGAACCAACTTGTGGGAAAGAACTTGAGCATGAAAGGAAGGGTTTTTCCATTTTTGTTTATTATTTTTCTCCATTTTTAGTAGCTTACTCTTTATAGTTACAGTAGTTGAAGAATTACAGCTTGTGTTAAGTTAGCAGTCCTGGGAGCAGGTAAAGTTAGTGGGTTAGCCAAATTGATATTTTCCTTGGAAGAACTTTGGTGGTGTAGGGAAAAGATGAAAAATTTCTGGTTTTATCAACTAGCTCATGAGACTACCCCTAACACTGCACTCAGTCATCTGCTGAGAGCCTCAACTTCTTAAAGTGGGTGGGTTTTACCTATTTGTCTCTTAGGGAAGAAAGGACAGACATGATAAGCAAAGATCTTCTTTTAGTAGTAGTAAACTGGCTTAGCATAAATTGTAACTAATATTTGGCCCAAGGAGGCCACTGATACAGCAGAAATATTCAGACATTAAAGGAAAAGTTGAATGCTGAATAGAAAAAAAAAGCTGTTTTAGTGTTTTAGTTTATATAGTGATGAAGCGACAAAATTTAAATCTGTGCTATGAAGTAAATATCTGAGATTCCTTGTTTAGATTGTATATTTTAAAATAACCATCTCTACATGTTGACAGTCAGGATGAAGATCTCCAGCCACTTGGTAAATTGGAAATGTATGAGAAGAAATCAGGTGCCTGCTCTCCCCACTTGTAAACTATGTGCTTGACCCTGTTTGGGGCCACCTTGTCCACTGCTCCACAAAACAGGGAAGAGTGGCACTCAGAGTAAGGAAGAGGTGTCCATAGCCTAACACCCCAACTTTTTTGTGCTTTCACTTGCATTGACCCATGTCTGAATGGAGGGAGCCAGTATGCATTACACAGGAGATTGTCCATTTAGGAGGCCAATACTAGCTCTGAAGAAGTAAGGCTCACTGCTGGCCCAGTAATTTAATTTCCAATCTGAGGGGCGCCTGGGTGCCTCAGTCGTTAAGCGTCTGCCTTTGGATCAGGTCGTGATCCCAGGGTCCTGGGATCGAGCCCCGCATCAGGCTCCCTGCTCCGCGGGAAGCCTGCTTCTCCCTCTCCCACTCCCCCTGCTTGTGTTCCCTCTCTCGCTGTGTCTCTCTCTGTCAAAAAAATAAAATCTTTAAAAATAAAATAAAAATAAATCCAATCTGATTAGATCCAAAAGTTTGGAGACCTAGGGGAAGAGCTTGAGGCAACTAATCTGGGATTCTCTGTGAAGCAGAGATAAAGGAAGAACCAAAGAGCTACCTGATTCATTTTTGTCCCTAGTAGACTATCAAACCCATCAGGAATGACTCATAAAAGGGCAAGTAAGTGGCCAACTAAGGAATCTCATGGAACACAGTGGAGCACAGTAGTAGAGTGCTATGGTTTCTGAAAATACACTAGAGAAACACAACGAAGTGTGATATGAACTGGGAGTTAGGGTAAGTCCTCTTCTGTTAAGTGTTTATTTGCTGTGGACATGTATGTTCATTTTTATGAGAATGATATAATGTATTTAGCTACATATTGAGTAAGTTTACTCTTACTCTACTGGGTTGGATAGTGCCCCCCCACCCCCCAAATTCATATCCCCCCAGAATCTGTGAATGTGACCTTCTTTGTCAGTAGGGTCTTTGCATTTGTAATTAAGTTAAAGTGAGGCCATCCTGGGTTAGTATGGGCCCTAATATATTGACTGGTGTCCTTCTAATTAAATGGAAATTTGGACACAGACACAGGAAAGAAGACCATGTGAAGACAGAGGCAGAGATTGGAATGTGAAGCAACAAGCCAAGAACACCAGGGATTGCTGGGGACCACCAGAAACAGACAAGGAAGAGAGCACCAACATCTTGGTTTTGGACTTCTAGCCTCTAGAATTGTGAGTGAATAAATTTTGTTGTTTCAAGCCACCAAGTTTATGGTGCTTTCCTATGGCAGCCCTAGAAAACGAATACAGTTCCCTTTATACATTTTTTCAATGGGTTTGTTTAAAATTTTTTTCTGGGCTTTTAATATTTTAAATAGTTTATATTTTAGTTAGGAGATTACACTTTCATATAAAAGCCAATGAAACACAAAATTTTCCAGTTTTTCCTTAAAAAGACATAGAGAAAATAGTTCCCCAAGAATCACCATTTACCAGATGATGAATATGTACACAAAAAGCCAAATGCTCTCCTGCAGGTATGATTGGTTAGCATATTTGGGTAGTTAAACCTTGTATTCAATCTGATGTGAACCTATAAACTGTACTGCTCTCCGGACAGAGTCATCACTTCTGCTGCATCTCCATGGAAATCATATTACTGATCCCACACATATCAGGAGAAAATGAGGAAGACTTGGAGCAAACCCAAGTCCACTATAGTTCTTACTATAGTAAGAACTATACAAAAAAGGCCTCAGCCAATGGTATGTAGCATCCTATTTGTGTGTGAAGTGTGGCACATACTGTGAAGAAACAGGAAAAACTCTGGTTAGATCCTAGCATGCATCTATGGTCATGTTCTCTAATGTAGGAGTGTCTCTTGGTTCAGTCCTTGGACTTTTTCTATCTACATCAACCTTTTTTGGTGATCTCGCCCAGTGCAATGGCTTAAATTCTCTCTATATACTAGTGACATCCAAAATAACCTCCAGTCCAGGCCTCTCTCCCACATTCTTCAGAAGTGTATGTCCAATGACCAACTCAATCTCCATAGTTGGATGGCTAATGAACGTATCTATGTTAGCATACCCAAAACTAAACTTCTGGTCTTCTGCAACCCCATACGTGTTCTACTTATAGCCTTTCCCATCTCCATTGATGGCAACTCCTTCCTTCTAGTTTCTCAGGCCAAACCTTAGAGTTTCCTTTACTCTATCTCTCATATCCCACTTGTTGACTCTGCATTCAGAGCATATTCAGAAAATGGCAGATGGATTGCACCAGAGACAATGACAGTATTCTGGCAGAGCAGCAGATCTGTGTATCAAGGGGTAGGCTGCAGATAAGCATATCAGCATGACTGGAGGCAAGGGACACTCAGCAGTATGGACAAGCAGAACCTGCATCAGCAAAGGAGTCAGTAGATATCAGGGCCCAGCTATGAGTCTGGGAATGTGCAAGCCAAGACCCAGCATTTTTTATAACAGAGATCATGTACAAGAAGCAATACAAAACCTCAGTTAACCCAAGTGGAGCCAGCCTAAAGGTCTCAGAAATAGGAAGAAGTTCACTCACCAGAAATGGACACCAGACAAGCCTGAACTAGCAGTGCTGGACTATATATCTCTTCTCCTGCAGGGATTTGGTCTGGAGGCTGGAATGGGGCTACACCTGCAAAGGAGGTCAAGAGGCCCCAGTTTGGAGAGACTGTGAGATACTGGGGTGATAGTAAAGCTGGCCTAACACATTCTAACAAGATTACCAAGGAAATTTGTTTCTGATACACTCTGATTCCAAACAAGAAGGACAGACAGTTGAGTGTATGTACTGAGGACCTAGAGATGATAGTTCCCAGGCTTGTGTCTTATGGGCCCCAGTAGGATTAATGCACAGCGTTAGGTTGGAGCTTAACAGTCAAATAGTTAAACCTCATACTGAAAAAGCCCCTTCCATATGTTTTTGGCTTAAATGAAATAGCTTTGTCTTTCATGTGCAGCAGAAATACCCAAGGAGACACCTCCAGTTCTCCAGGTTAGAGTAAACATTCTAGATGTTCCCTTTGTGAACCAAATGAAAGGAACCTCCAGAATCTCCAGAAGAATTGGTAACATGAGAGACAACAAATGCTGCCTGGTTTGGTTCCTTTTTCCTAGAAAGGAAAAGACTGAGGGCCTTTTTCTTGACACCAGGCTGAAATTGCTTGGACAACCAAAAATCTGCTCTTCTAGAATTGAAGTATTAAGGTTTCTATGCCACTGTGAATTGAGGGGTCTGGAAAAATCTCTGACCAAAAACACCTTCCAAACATCACCCTCACCTCAGTGTCTAAAATTTCTCTATTCAAGACTCCTTTGGATTTGAGTCAAAATTCCTGGTTATTGTGCGAACTGGTTTTCTGGGAGGGCTCACGCGTTTAGAATGTCTCTGCTTTTCCACCAGATGAACCCAACAAGTTATATGTCTGTCTGCCTAAAGGAGTCAGGTCACAAATCTTGAGCTGTGGTTGGAAGGAGACCATCTGAAGAGTTCTGGAGGTGGGAGGATCAGCCCAAGAGACTGTCAGAAAAAGGCAGGGACACTGGGAGGAAGCAGGAATTGGGGAAACAAACGTTTCCCATGGTGCTCTGCTAGAGATCTTTATCTCCCTTTGGTGGTTTGAGTTCTGGCAAATAGAGGCATTCTTTGCAAGAAACTCAGACATTCAATTATTGGGATGAGTTTTTACTATTTTGGGACATGAAGTTTTGTCCCTCCAACTAGAGTGTCATGTTTTCATGGCAACTGGTGTGTGTTGGTGTGTGTGTGTTTGTGGTGTAATATAGGGTAAGATGATAGAGTGACTAGGAATGGGTCACAGAGTGCTAAATAAGGATATTGAAACAGAAATGATTCTATAAGGAAAACCCCAATAATAGCCAGAAACTAGAAGTACTAAACTATCTGATCAGAGCCATGGCCCACACATGTGTCCCATTTGGGGCAAAGGGGAAATAGGGTACTTAGAGCATTCTCAAGATTTCATCTTATTAGTGAGGGAAAGGAGGACCTTGGTGTAGGGAAGTAGTTTGTACGGTGTTTTTGGTTTTACATGGAATAGTAAATATTTGTTTATGTGTACTAGGTGTAGGATGGTTACCCTAGTGGAATGGAAAATTAGAGTAAAACTTGGCATCTCTCAGGTAGCTAAGGAATGGCAGAAAGACACAGCTGTTTGTTGCTCCATCCCCACTCCCCAGTCCCATATTCATACACTGGAAATTCTTCATTTCCTTGGCCAAGAATACAGAAACTTAACATAGTGAAGAGACCTTACAGAACCAGAGAAGTTGTGCATTTCAGTGCAGCTAAAATCTTGCTTAATATGAGAGGCTCAATTCTATGATACCTTACAACCCTTTATTTTTAGGACTTGCAATCCTGTTCAGGAATAATTTATACAAACAACCCTAATACTTCTATTTCATGAATGAATACAAGTGAAGGTCTGCTGGTTTTTGAACCAAAATCAGAACCATCAAGTCCTTGCCTTGGGACCAGAATCAGTGCCCATGTATCCCCAATAGCCCCCCCACACACACCAGCATTCTTTCAGCTGGAACACGACTTGCCTGCAAATCTCCAAATTAACAAGAAAAAAAGGGGAGATGAGAAAGGAGAATGTGATCACATCAGCAAATTCAAGGAAAGGAAACAACAATATAAAATAAAGAGTAAACAATAGTATGAATGGATTAAAATCAAGTACTCTTACTCTATAATCTTTGTTACACTAAATGTGATAAGACTGAATCCCCTATTATATTGGAAGACAGACATTGTAACTTATATGTTGTTTATAAGAAACATACTTAAGGGGGACCTGGGTGGCTCAGTCACTTAAGCATCCGACTCTTGTTTTCAGCTTAGGTCATGAACTCGTAGGTGGTGATATTGAGCCCCACATCAGGCTCCACGCTCAGCAGGGAGTCTGTTTGAAGAGTCTCTCCTTCTGTCCCTCCTGCCCTCAAATAAATAAATCTTTAAAAAAAATTAAAAAATGTGCATTCTACTAAAACACATGCACACACTTAAAGTAGTAAATGTAGGGTGAAAATAAAGGAATAGGCAAAGTTATCCTTGGCAAATGCACGGGTGGGGGAATGGTGGTGCAAAGTTGCCACTTAACCTTAGACAAAGTAGTATTTAAGGTTAAAAATAGAAAATAAAATAGAAAGTGGCCTTATAATAAAGACAGACTTTATGAAAAAGATAGAACTAGTATAAATCTGTATCCACCAAACCACAGTAGCTAAATGTATAAAGCCAAAGAATAATTAGAAATGCAAAGAGAATGTAGTAAAAATGTGATTGTATTGGAAATCTAAGAAATAAACTCTGTATGGAAATTTCTAAACATACATAAAAGAGGAAAGACTAGTGTAATGACTATGTTTTCCAATGTTTTCATCACCCAGCTTCAAAGATTATTAACATTATAAGAGACTTTAATGTATCTTTCTCAGAATGGCCTGTTAGATAAAACAGCAAGTAAAAACGGAGAGAAATTGAACAAGATAATTAATATAGTTTAATAGATATGCAGTTTCATATACAGAGAATTTTGCATTCAACAAGTTGTGTGTATGTGTGTGTGTGTTTTGGAATAAGAGTATGCCTGTGGTTTAACAAAGATCAATTACAAAATGAAATTAAGAAAATAATTCAATTTACAATAGCATCAAAAATAATAAAATACTTAGGAATAAATTTAACCAAGGAGGTGAAAGACTTGTACACTGGAAACTACAAAACATTGCTGAAAAAAAAGTAAAGAAGACCTAAATAAGTGGAAAAGCATCCTATGTTCATGGATTGGAAGATAGTATTTTTAAGATGGCAATACTCCCCAAAGCAATATGTAGATTTAACACAAACTCTATCAAGATTTCAACAGCCTTTTTTTTTTCAGAAATGAAAAAGCCAACCCAAATTCATATGGATCCAGAATAACTAAAACAATCTTGAAAAAGAACAAAGTTGAGGAACTCATTGTTCCCAAATTTAAACCTTATTACAAAGGTACAGTAATTAAGACAGTATGTTGCTGGCATACAGATAGACATATAGATTAATAGAGTAGACTTGAGGGCGCCTGGGTGGCTCAGTTGGTTAAGCGACTGCCTTCGGCTCAGGTCATGATCCTGGAGTCCCGGAATCGAGTCCCACATCGGGCTCCCTGCTCAGCAGGGACTCTGCTTCTCCCTCTGACCCTCCCCCCTCTCATGTGCTCTCTCTCTCTCATTCTCTCTCTCAAATAAATAAATAAAATCTTTAAAAAAAAAAAAAAATAGAGTAGACTTGACAGTCCAGAGAGAAACCCTTACATTTTATGGTCAATTGATTTTTGACAAGAGTGCCAAGATTATTCAATGCAGAAATGATAGTCTTCCAAGCAAATGGTGTTAGGAGAACTGGATATCCATATGCAAATGAATGATTTGGACCCCTACCTCATACCATATACAAAAATTAACTCAAAATGGATCAAAGATGTAAATGTATGAACTTAAAGTATAAAACTCTTAGAAAAAAAAATCGGGTAAATCTTTATGACCCTGGATTAAGCAACAGGTGTTTTTTGTTTGTTTGTTTGTTTTGATAGGACACCAAAAGCATAAGCAACCAACAAAAAAATAAATTGGATTTCATCAAAATTTAAAACTTCTCTGTCAAACAACACTATCAAGAAAGTGTAGGGGTGCCTGGGTGGCTCAGTGGGTTAAGCACCTGCCTTCTGCTCGGGTCATGATCCCAGGGTACTGGGATCAAGTCCCACATTGAGCTCTCTGCTCAGTGGGGAGTCTACTTTTCCCCCTACCCCTCCCCGACTCATGCTTTCTCTCAAATAAATAAATACATAAATTTTTTTAAGTGTAAGTTGATAAAAGATGTAATTAAGGAAAATGGTTTAGCAGGAAGACCCTAAGCTCGGCTCATCCCATGGATACAACTAGGTAGCACTCATGTCAGTGCAAATAACCCCAAAACTGACTCAAAGACTGGCAGAACAAACTCTACAACTAAAGGTAGAGAAGAGGCCATATAGAAGACGGTAGGAAGGGCAGAGACACTGTTTGGGAACAAAATGAATTATGGGCATCTGTGGCAGGAGGGAACTAGGGTCACAGCGAAGGGCAAGAAACAGACTGTCACACTGGGGAGCCCATATGGGGAAGATGAATCCCCATAACATTTGGCTTTGATAGTGAGAAGGGCTGAATTTTGTAAGTTCTTAAAACCAGCAGGATTTAAAGGCTGGAATTCTAAAAAAATTGGTGTGCTCAATCTAGGAGAGTCCAGAGGGCATTAGGAAGTGGAGTCCTACCCTTAAAGAGACAGCATGATATAGAGTCAGCAGAATTACCGTGTAGAAGGAGCAATTTGAAAAATGCCTGGATCACACAGGAGGGAGAGTGATTTGCTCATCTCAAAGCATGTCCCAGAGAGACGGATCATGAGAATACTCCCCCCCCCCCCCCGCCCAGGAACAAAAGAGCTGACAGGTGCCATTTCCCTCTCCCACCCCCCAACATAAACACACGGCCACCTGCAAGAACCACCACAGTGCCCACACTTGCTGCCTAACTTGCTTACACCAAGCCCTACCCCTATGCTTCATTGAATTCTCCCTTCCTAGTCATGCTTGCCTCCATCCCGGCACTGTGGGGCCCCTCTCAGAGAAGACTGGTGCAAACCTCACCAGCAATGGGTTTCCTGACCCATGACTTTTGTGGGGCCTCAGTTCTAACAGTGGTGGCATCAGGTCTCATTTAGCAAGCAGACCAGTGCACACCTTTTTAAAATCTGCCCCACCCAGCCAGGTACCAAACACTGCCCAAAACAGGCAGAAAGAGCCTCTGCAGATGAATGAACTGAAGGAAAAATCAGCTAGGACTCAACAGTAGGGCATATACAGCACACATAGGAGACACTTCCTGAAGTGCCAGGTCCTAGGGAACGGGACACTGCACTGTAGGGCACTACAGGACATCTTCATAAGGACATTCAAGAGCAGGAGACTTAGCTGACATTTCTTAACACAGAGAATGGACACAGAGAGTTAGGCAAAATGAGAACAGAGGAATATGTTCCAAATGAAAGAACAGGACCACACCACATCAAGAGACCTAAGTCAAATGAATATAAGTAATACACATGATAGAAATTCAAAGTAATGATCATAAAGATACTGGACTTGAGAAAAGAGTAGAGGCCATCAGTGAGATCCTTAACAAAGAGATAAAAAAAACCAATCAGAAATTAAGAACACAATAAATGAAATTAAAAATACACTTGATGGAATAAATAGCAGGCTAGAGGAGTAGGAATAAATTAATGACCTGGAAGACAGAGTGATGGAAATTAATCAGTGAGAACAGACTTAGGGAACTCAGTGACTCCATCATGCATAAAAACACTTGCATGATAGGCGGCCCAGATTAAGAAGAGGAGATAAGGGAGATAAGGGAGGAGAAAAACTATTTGAAGGATTAATAGTTGAAAAATGTCCTAATCTGGAGAAGGAAACAGATATTCAGATCCAGGACGCACAGAGATCCCCAAAAAAATCAACCCAAGGAGGTCCACACCAAAACACACATTAATTAAAATGGCAAAAAGCAGTGATAAAGGAAAAAATAAAAGCGGCAAGAGAAAAGAAGACAGCTACATACAAGGGAAACTCCATAAGGCTATCAGCAATTTTTCAGCAGAAACTTTGCAGGCCAGAAGGGAGTGACATGATATATTCAAAGTGCTGAAAGGGAAAAAATCTGCAGCCAAAAAAACTCTATCCAGCAAGGCTATCATTCAGAATAGAAGGAGAGATAAAGAGTTTCCCAAACAAAAGCTAAAGAAGTTCATGACCACTAAACCAGCCCTACAAGAAATATTAAAGGTAACTCTTTGAGTGGAAAGACCATAAATGAGAGTACGAAAAGTAAAAGACACAAAAGAAGTAATAGTATTTCTATAAAAAAAAGTCAAAGGATTCATAAAATAAAAGATGTAAGATATGACACCATATACCTAAAACGCTGGGGTGGAGAGTAAAGAATGGGTTCAAACTTAAGTGACCATTAACTTAATATAGACTGCTATATGCAGAAGATGTTATATACAAACTGAATGGTAACCACAAATCAAAAACCAGTAACAGATATGCAAAGAATAAAGAGAAAGGAATCCAAGTATATCACTAAGAAAAGCCAGCAAACCATGAAAGAGAGCAAGAAGAAAGGATCAGAGAAAAACTACAAAAACAACCATAAAACAAGTAACAAAATGGCAATAAATACATATCAATAATTACTTTGAATGTAAATGGACTAAATGCATCAATCAAAAGACATAAAGGAGACACCTCGGGGGCTCAGTCAGTTAAGTGTCTGCCTTTGGCTCAGGTCATGATCCCAGGGGCGTGGGATCAAATCCTGCATCGGGCTCCCGCTCAACAGGGAGCCTGCTTCTCCCTCTGCCTGCTGCTCCCCCTGCTTGTGTGCACTCTCTCTTTCTCTCTGACAAATAAATAAAATCTTAAAAAACAAAATACATAAGGTGACAGATACAAAAACAAGACCCATCTATATGCTGCCTACAAGAAACTCATTTCAGATCTAAAGACACCTGCAGATTTGAAAGTGAGGGGATGGAGAAACTACATGTTTCTTTCTTTCTCCATGTCTTTAATATTTCTTGATATCCACGCAAATGGATATCAGAAGAAAGCCAGAGTAACAATACTTATCTTGGACAAAATACTTTACTTATTTATTTTAATTTTTTAGGGAGGGAAGAGGTAGGGGCAGAGGGACAGGGAGAGAGAGAATCTTAAGCATGCTCCACACCTAGCACCCAGCATGGATCCCAACTCCAGGGTCAATCTCACAACCCTGAGATCATGACCTGAGCCAACATCAAGAGTTGGGCACTTAACCGACTGAGCCACCCAGGCGCCCCATCAGACAAAATAGACTTTAAACAAAGACTACACAAGAGACAAAGAAAGACACTATATAATAATAACAAAGGGACAATCCAATAAAAAGATATAACAATGGTAAATATTTATTCACCCAACACGGGAGCACCCAAATACATAAAACAGTTAATAACAAACATAAAAGACCTAATTGATAATAATACAATAAGAGTAGGGGACTTTAACACCCCGCTTACATCAATGGACAGATCATTCAAACAGAAAATCAACAAGGAAACAGTGACTTTGAATGACACACTGGCCCAGGTAGATTTAACAGATATATTCAGAACATTCCGTCCTAGGGGGCACCTGACTGGCTCAGTCATTGGAACACACGACTCTTGATCTTGAAGCTGTGAGTTTGAGCCCCATGCTGGGTTTAGAGATTACTTAATAAAATAACATAATATAGGGGGGCGCCTGGGTGGCTCAGTTGGTTGGGTGACTGCCTTCAGCTCAGGTCATGATCTTGGAGTCCTGGGATCGAGTCCCGCATCGGGCTCCCTGCTCGGCAGGGAGTTTGCTTTTCCCTCTGACCCTCCCCACTCTCATGCTCTCTCTCTCTCACTCATTCTCTCTCTCAAATAAATAAAATCTTTAAAAAAATAAAAAAGAACAGGAGCACCTGGGTGGCTCCGTCGTTGAGCGTCTGCCTTTGGCTCAGGTCATAATCTCAGAGTCCTGGGATTGAGTCCCACATCGGGCACCCTGCTCAGCAGGAGGGCTGCTTCTCCTTCTCCCACTCCCCCTGCTTGTGTTCCCTCTCTTGCTGTCTCTCTCTGTGTCGAATAAATAAATTAAAAAAAAAAAATCTTTAAAAAAAATTTAAAAAATAAAAATTGAAGAAAAAAAAAAACAAACTTCAACTATGCTGCTCCTCATTTTTTCATGTTTGTAAAATAAAAAGAATATGGTCTATGTGACCCCCGCAGACACACGGAGTGATTAAAATCCCACTTCTGGCTGACTTACCAAGCTGGCAAGCAGCAAAGCAACATAGAAACTTGGTCAAAGATTCCAGCTCTGTTCTCTTCCCTGACCTAGTAGAGAAACCATCACCCTGAATCCTCCACATTCCAGGGAAGAAAAGACTCCAGGGCTCTAAATGATGAGTTATATTTTTGTTGTGATCTAGCTCCCTTTGAGGGAAGAAAATTAAGAAAAATGATCATTTGTTCAAGGTTTACCCTTTTTCAATGACTTTTCATCTTCTTATAATTTCAAACATGCAAAAATGTGAGCATAGTATAGGGAACCCTGTGATGCCCCTCTCTCAGATACACCAATTATTTACATTTTGCCCAATTTGCCTTATTATTCATTTTATGTAAACATTTTCCTCCTGAACAGATTGAGAATAAGTTGCCGACATTATCCCTCTCCCCAAATACTTCAGTGTATTCTCTCTCATGGAACAATAATCAGAAGCTAGAAATTTAACATTTACATACTACTATCTATTAAGAAATCCATATTCAAATTTGATACTTTTCTCATCCAGAATCAAAGTCCAGATCATATACTATCATTTCTGTTAAGTCTATTTTAATCTGGAAACATGTCTCAACATTTCTTTGTCTTTCTTGACCATATTCTTGAAGAGTAGTAGGCAGTTTGGTGGATGTCTCTGAGAAGGAGAAATGGAGCCCCTGATAACCAGGCGCTGGCTGGCTACTGTCATTAGGCCCCAGTGGTGTTCTGGGCTGGTGGGGCACTCACCAGAAGGTCTTGGTGTTCTCCTGTTGAACACCAGCAACCTCACAGAACACCCACAGCACCGAGGCCACTCTGTGACCGTGCTGGATTATGACTAAAACAAAACTAGCCTATAATCATGTCTGAACACAGACAAAACATGACCATTGTCAAAACCACAAAGCACCAAGTACCTCCCTCTCTGGCCAGTATGAAGGACTGCTGCCTTACCAATTACAGCTTTAGCCTGCCCTCCTTATAAACAAGATTGTTAAGATGCCCAGTTCAACTCACTCCTGCTTCTTGATAGTATCCAATCCAAAGCAAAGCCCTGCTTCCTTAAGCCCTCCTCCAAACCACCCTATCAGGGCCCAAGTCCTAGAAGTGCTAACACCCTCTGACTGAGGGCCCACATCACAGAGTGTGCACTCTCCCTCACCCAGACTAGGACGAGAGCCAGCTCATTCAATCACAGACATGCTCCTGTCAGACTTTGACGCAGGGCATCGACCCCCTCAACTGGGGCTTGTTTGATGTTTCCTCATGATTAGATTCAGGTTAAGGTGGGGTCTGCCAGGCTTCTCCACTCTAGTTATTATTTTTCCCTTTGTAATTAAGAAGCAATTTGTGGGGATATACTCTAAGACCATGTCAAATATCCTGTTACTCATTAACCTGTCATCCACTGGTAAGCTTGATTTCTTGCAATAATGACTCTGGATGCAGACTCTGCCTAATGCATAGCCTAGCTGCTCAGTTTCTTTGTTGCAGCAATACTGCTGTCCCCGATGCTGTGATTGATTCAAATTTTGGATTCACAGAAAGGTGTAAGGCCTGACTTCTGAAAGGGACTGTGGTCTTAGGCCCAGTAACACCAGACTTGTTTGTACAGTTTCCAATGAGGATGAAACTGACCTTAAAAACAATATTCGGTGTAGTCTGTGTTTTCAGGGACTTGAGAATCTGAAAACACCTCTTTCGAATCTTTGTCCCTTTAGCAGGAGAAGAAAAGAGTGAGCACTGCCCAGGTAAGTTTCCTAGACAGCTGGGCACTGAGAACCACCCAGTGCCCCACCCTGAGTAAGGGGAAGTTTCAAGAAATGAGTTTCACCAGGATGGCATATCACTTGGGGAGGACCCGAAGCAGGGGGCTCCCCAGGCCCAGCATCAGGTTTCCTGGCTGGCCAGTCTGTTCCTCAGCCCTCCCACCCTCGTTTGCAAAGGCAGCTGATGAAAGAGGGGAGATGGTGCAGATCTCAGCTGGCAATTCTTTTGTCCCCCCTCTTTCCTGCTAGTCAGGAACTGCTAGCCCACCTGCCCTCCCCCCCCCCCCCCCCCCCCGCCAGCCAGCCAACAGCCAGAACCACTGGAACTTGTGCAGGGAAGAGCCATCCCAGGGGACAACAGGGGCCCTGGGCGGAGCCAGCAGCCCCCTGCAGTGCAGGCTTAGGAACCCTCCCTCAGCTGCCTCAGTCCAAGCCCAGGGACCCCTGATCCTGCCACTAGGAGGACTTGTCACTCCTTGCTGTAAGTCCCATCACTTCCCAGGTAAGCTTCCAGGAATCAGGAACATTTCTTCCTCCATTCTCCTCTGTCAGTCGTCTGGAGCGGTTAACTCTTTGCTTTTACTCGTGTGGTAACTACTGGAAGATGAACACGATAAATAGGGGAATGACCTTCAATAGTCCCATTAGTTAATGTCACACCTTGGCTTAAAATGTGAGGCAAAACGTGGTGATTACAAATTATATGCTAAGCGTGGGAGCCTGGGTGGCTCAGTTGGTTAAGCAACTGCCTTCGGCTCAGGTCATGATCCTGGAGTCCTGGGATGGAGTCCTGTATCAGGCTCCCTGCTCAGCAGGGAGTCTGCTCCTCCCTCTGACTCCCCCCTCTCGTGCTCTCTCTATCTCATTCTCTCTCTCAAAATAAATAAATAAAATCTTTAAAAAAAAAACAACAAATTATATGCTAAGCGTGATATGTGGACATTGTTTTCCTTTTTGTCCCTTGTTCCCATTCACGGTGGTGGAGCATTGTGATCTGTCTGGCTTTCTTTCTTTCTTCCTTTCTTTTTCATTTATTTGAAGCAATCTCAAATTTACAGGAAAGCTGAATACAGTACAAAAACCTCTTCTTTTTCCTCAATAATTTGAAAGTATGTTGCTGACCTGTTACCTCTAATTATTTAGAGTTACCTCTAAATACTTTAGCATGTGTTTCCCATGAATGAGGATATTTCCCTATACAACCTCAATAAACCCCTGGAAATTAGGAAATTGACATTACATGTTACTACCACCTAATCCTCAAACTCCATTTAAGAATGACCCATTGCTCCAGTTATGTCCTTTATAACAAAAAGATCCAGGTCAGGATCACTTGGGGCATTAAGCTGCCATGTCTTTATTGTCTCTTTCAATTTGAAATAGTTTCTCAGTCTTCCCTTGACTTTTAAATCCTTGACACTTTTGCAGATTATTGGGTCAGTTATTCAGTTACTGAATGCTCTTCAGTCTGGGTGTGTCTGATGTTTCCTTCTCATTTGATGTAACTTTGGTTATTGTGTATCTTTGGTAGGAGTGTTGCACAAGTGATGTCACGTTTTCCTCATGGCATCCCATCAGGTGGCCCATAATTCTGATTTGTCCCATAACAGGTGACATTGCCTTTGATCACTATGTTAACATGGTGTTATGGATTGAATGTTCGTGTTCCCCGCCCCCACTCCCCAGGTTTATGTTGAACGCTACCTCCAATGTGATAGTATTAGGAGTTGGGGCCTTTGGGAGGTAATTAGGATTAAATGAGGTCATGACGGTGGAGCCCTCATGAATGGGGTTGGTGCCTTCATGAGGGTCACAAGAGACTTTACATCATGTCTTTGCACTCCACTATATGAGGATACAATGAAAAGTCAGCAGTCTGCAACCCAGAAGAGGGTTCTCAACAGAACCTGACTGTATTGGCACCTTGATCTTAGACCTCCAGCCTCCAGAACTGTGACAAATGAATTTCTGTTGTTTATAAGCCACTTAAACATGGTTGTTTTGTTGCAGCAGCCTGAGTTGACAGAGGCAGGTGGTATTTCCCAGGCTGTAGGGTTACTCCTTTCCCTTTGGAATTAGAAAGCATGTTATGGGCAGGTGTTTTGAAACTACGTAAATACCCTGTTTCTCACCAACCCTTTATTTATTCCCTTACTTATATCAGCATGGACTTGTGGTTTCCTATTCTATTCAAAGGATTATAATTCATTATTAGCATTTATTTGGATGCTCAAATTATCCCAGATTTGGCCAGGCTGAATTCCTCCAAACTGGTCTCTGTGTCTTTTTGACATGTTCCCCTTTTTAGAGCACTTCTTTATTTTCTTTATTTTCTGGGACAACAAGATGTTTCAATCTCATCTGTACTTTCTGAGTTCAGCCCTAGGATCAGCCACTTATACTAAGAGAAGATCTGGCCTTTTTTCCTAATCATTGCACTGGGACTCAAATTCTCATGTTGGCTTAGAGGTTTCCAGTTATATTTGAAAAGAACAAAGAGAAAGCCAAGGGTAAAACCAAGTCTGATATGCCCAAATGGAGTTACTGCAAGACACAACTATAGAGAATGAGCTGAGTCAACAGACCCATAAATGACTCAGACTCATCATGCAGGTACTTTCCTAATGTGGGGAATATACAAGCTAGCAGATCTAGGGTGCTTTGATTTAATTTTAGAAAATAATTTGGCTTGGGGTGGGTTTTCAACAGCCAGTTGAATACACCTCCCTTAACTGTGGTCCAAGAGCTCTCATGGGCCTGAATTGTGGGCTAGAGGGACCCTAGAGTCAGTTTGGTCATCCCTGGACCAGACCATCCTTCTCTTGAGAAATCTGGTGTAATCTGGCCCCAGGGAGACAGGTTCCTGGGCAGGGACAGCAGCCGACTCTGCCCTGGAGCACTCTCAGGCATCGAGCTGCAGCATCCTGGCACCCACAGGAAACAAGCCCAGCTTTGTGGAAGTTGCTGTCCTCAGGACTGTCTGTCTCCTTGGTCACAGGTCAGTGTCCTATGGGAGCAGAGCCTCTGCCAGCAGATCACCCCCTTCCAGGAAGCCTGGCCCAGAAAGCAACCTCAAATCTCCCATCTCAAACAGATTTTTACATTTTAATGTGGCTGGGACATGTTCTAGGTCAGGGACTTGTTTTAGAAATTGGGGCTAGGGAGTTCGTTTTGACAAGGAAGCTCTTCCTCCCAAAAGTTTAGAATGTTTGCCTGGGCCTGCACTAGGAATGGCAATCCCTCGTTCATAACTGGCTCCCACGTGTTTCCTTCTCTCTGAATGCCTGTTCTTACCCTTTGCCTATTTTCTATTGGGTTGTGTTTTCTCACTTATTGATTTTTAGGAGATCTTTATGTATATTTGGTAGTAATCTTTTGTCAGTGATGTATACTGCAAATACCTTCTTCCAGTATATAATTTTCTTTTTACTTTCTTTAGGGGATCTTTTTTGTTTGTTTTTTTAGTTGTGTGTTTTTATTTTTTATTATGGAAAATTTTAAACACGTGAAAGTCTGAAGTATAATATAATGAATCCCCAGTACCCAAAGCTTAATAATACACCACTTGTTAACAGTTATCAATGAGTGATTTGAATATTTTGGGTAAAAAATATTATTAAGTTTATTGATGTCAAGTTCGTCAATATTTTGTTTTATCACTAGAGATTCTTGGGTCTTATTTATTTTTTAAATAGAATTTTTCTTTTGGGATAATTTTAGATTTACAGAGGAGTTTCAGGGATGATGAGTAGCGATTTCCTGTATCCCCCTGACCAGTGTCGATTTTCCCTTCCATTATCATATCTTATCGCGGTACCATGTTAACGTGGAGAAACCAACACTGGAATGTTACTATTAACTAAGCTCCAGACTTTACATAGATTTTGCCAGTTTTCCCAGTAATGCCCTTTTCCTCTTCCAGGGTCTTATACAGGAAACCGCAATGCATTTAGTTGTCATGTCTCCCTAGTCTCTGGTATAGGACAGTTTTTTCAGTCTTTCTTTGCTTTTTGCACCCTGACAGTTGTGAGGAGTACTGGTCAAGTATTTTGTAGAGTAGGGCTTACTTTAAAATTATGCTTTACTCTGAGGTTAGAAAAAGTCACCTATGGTTTCTTCTAAATGTTACATTTTCTTTCTATTGACATTCAAGTTCTTAATCTATTCAGGATTTGTTTTTATGGTAGGGATCCATGTTCCTTTTTTTTCCAGATGGATAACCTGTTTTCTGTCATTGAGTAGTTTTCCTTTCCCCTGAGGATTTGCCATGACCCCCTGGTCATATATTAATGCCCCTCATATGTATAGATCTGTTTCTGGGCTCTCTGTTTCATTCTATTGGTTGCTTTGTCTCTGTGCCAGGGACATCCTGGTCTTAATTACTGTAGCTTTCTCATAAGTCTTTATATCTGGCAGAACTAAGCTCTTCTGTTTCCTCTTCTTTTCAGAAGAGTTATGGATATTCTGAAGTGCTCTTCCTTACACATTTTAGAATATACATTTGCTCTTCCTCACACACTTGTCATGTTTTACAAAAACAAACACGTAAACTCTGTTGTGGATTTTGATGGGAGTTGCATTAAGTCCATAGATCAGTATGTGAAGCATGACTCTTTCAAGTTAAACTTTCCTGACCGTAAACATACTATCATTCTCTTTATTTGGGTCTTTTTAAAAGTTTTTCAATAAAGTTGTATAATTTACTTTGTACAGGGTTTGCATATCTTTCATTAGATTTATTTCTAGGTTTTTGTTACTATGAGATGGTGTTTTCTTAAAAGTTCAATTTTCTAATCGGTCGTTGCCACTGAATAAAATGGAACTACTGTTTATATGCTGATATCTATCAGCTTGCCAAACTTTCTCCTGTTATATCTAGTAATTTGTTAATTCCTTTCAGTTTTCTATGAAGACAAGTATCATCATAAAATATTCTAATTTTCTTTCCTCCCTTTTAGTGCTTATGACTTGAATTTCCTTATTGTGCTGGCTGGGACATGTTGAATGGACCTGGTGATCGTGGGCATCTTTCTCTCCTTTCTGACTTTAAAGGATACTATTCCTACTATTTTTTTAAAAAATTCAAAGCTATATTTGTCTCATGAAATGAGTTGGAGAGTAATCTTTCTTCTTCATTCTCTAAAAAAGTCTTTATAAATTAGAATGATCTATTCTTCAAATAGGCAGACTTGCGTATAAAACAAACTGGGCTTGAAGTTTTCTTTGTGGGGAAAGAGCCCACTTCTGACATCCATCTTATTGTTTATTTTGTTTTATTTATTATTTTTTTAAAGTAAGCTCTACACCAACATGAGGCTTGAACTCATGACCTCAAGATCAAGAGTCACATGGTCTACTGACTGAGCCAGCCAGATGTCCCCCATCATATTGTTTAGAAATTTTACAAATGAAAACCTATATATGACATTCATTTTTCTAGTAAAAACAAAAAAGACTCTGCTATTGATCAAGATATATATAAAAGAGAGAAAAAAAATCCAGGGGAAAAAAGCATATATGTGTAGTGAAGTTTTTGTAGTAGCTGACTCTGCTGTGTGGCTATTAGGTTAAATGTTAGTTGACCGCTTTTGAAGAGCAAGTTTCCTGATTAAAGAAACTGACTTCTGCTTACATGCATCTTAAACACCGCCCCCCCACACACACTCACACACATTTACATATTGTCCTTGCCAAAATACTTTAAAGAAAATTAAAGCACTTTAAAGTAAATTAATTCTCTGTGTGTGGATTTTTTAAAAATCCACTTTGTGATCCCAGGCTGCTTTCTTTTTGATGCCAAGTTAATGTCTAATCATTTGCCTTCTGACTTGCTGAAACATGAATACCTGGAAAGAAAAGCTCTCAGTGGAGCAGAGATTAGCTCTATGAGAAAAAGGAAGAAAGACAGGAGTCTATAGCAAGCCTGAGCAAGTTTCTTAGCTCTCCTTTAATATTCAGTTGTTGAAGAACAGATTGAACTCTTGCTCCCAAGGATAAGATCAGCATTTTGGAGGAAATGTCAAAAATTTAAGAAATCAGAACCAAGCCATGATTAATCATTCCTTCAATCCTGTAACAGTTATCGCCCACCTCCCACGGGCAAGGCGCCATGATAGCAAGGATATGAAGAATAAATATGAAACCGTTCTTGCCTTCAAGTAACTCATAGTCTGATAGGATTAAATGGATCATTAAAAATGCACAGGTTATTATGGAAGGTGAAGGTGGGTGCTCGAAGACAGCTTCCTGGGGGAAATGATGCTCTGGAGTATGAGCTAAGCCTACAGATGGTTCATGGTTCAAGACTTTGTTTTCAGTAAAGGATAAATAATGGCTCTCTTCTACTATTAGGTGTGAGTTGAACAACCTAATACCCCAATCTTGTTGAAGCCAGCAAAAAAGTTAGACAACATATTTTTTTTAAATCTTTTTTAAAATATTTTATTTATTTGAGAGCGAGAGAGAGATCCCAAGTGAGCAGAGGGAGCAGCAGAGGGAAAGGGAGAAGCAGGCTCCCAGCTGATCAGAGAACCCAATGTGGGGCTCGATCCCAGGACCCCGGGATCATGACCTGAGCCGAAGGCAAATGCTTAACTGACTGAGCCACCCAGGAGCCCCCAAAAATCTTTCTAAAAACATCAAGGAACTAAAAAGATAGTGGAAAGTTATAAGGATAAGATCCAAGATGAAATAGGAATCCAGAGAATTGAGTCTAGCATTTGTGACTGCTTTTGCTGAGAAGACATTTGCTGGCCCAGAAGAGGTGGCTGAGTAGCTGAACAGCATTGCAACAGCCTTCCAGGGCTAGAAGGACAAACACCGGACTCAAGGCATGGTCAACAGTGAGGATTTTGTGTAACCCCTTGTGCTTAGTGCTGGGCCTTCAAGGGTTGTACCCTGAGAGTAAAGGAAAATCTGTAGTAACTATATTACCTGCAGCCCGCTCTTAAGTCCTCTGGATTGTCTAGAAAATGTCAGTTGATATTATGTTGAGGTAGTTTTGTATTGTTAGTATGTTTAAGACCCTGGCAGAAACTTAAGTAAGACATGTCTGAGAAAAGTAGCATCTATGCTTTGTCACAACTTATTTCTATAAATAGTTGTAAAATTGTAATAAGCAACACAAAATCAAACATAATGAGGGGATGAGGCAAATAAACAAGAATCAGTACAAATGCAGACACTAGGAACAGACTCACAGATACTCCAGAAGTGGTTACTAGATGCAAACTGAAATAACCATGCCTGTTACGTTCATTAAGATAAAAGCCAATCTTAAAATTTTCAGCAAGAGGGGCGCCTGGGTGGTTCAGTTGTTAAGCGTCTGCCTTTGGCTCAGGTCATGAGCCCAGGGTCCTGGGATCGAGCCCTGCATCAGGCTCCCTGCTCGCAGGAAGCCTGATTCTCCCTCTCCCACTCCCCCTGTTTGTGTTTGCTCTCTCGCTATCTCTCTCTCTGTCAAATAAATAAATAATCTTAAAAAAAATTTTTTTTCAGCAAGAGAAAAAACACTTCAGCAAGAAACTATAACTATAAAAAGTGACACTGCATGTTTGAAAAAGAATTGTATCTGTCAGGATCCAAATAGGAGAGAGAAACCACGTAGTAATTTAAGCAGGGAAGAGTCCAATATAAAGAACTATATACTACAACAAAGGATCAAAGTAATGAGGGATTGGCTAATAAGAAATAAAAAGAACTCTAATAATATTGAAATAGCAGATGTAAGGAGAAATCACTAATCCTTGAGATAGAACACCCATGGAAAAGTCTTCTCCCACTTCCAGAACTGAGATTCTGACCTTGTGGAGAGGCCATGGCTAACTGTGGCTCAATGGATAACAGCAATCCCTGGGCTGCTGCACTGGTGGAACCTGTTGGAATTATGCCCTCTGAAACTTGCCAGAAATCTGCACTTTGGGGTGCTGGGGGTAGCTGGTCACCAGGAAGGGTCCCACTAGAGATGCTCTACTACAAAACTGCCAGAATGGGGAGAACTGGACACACTGCTGGAGCCAGGTGCTAGGGAAGCTACAGTCACTGCAGAATCCTAGCCCTGGAAAAGCCATGTGCTCTGCCAGAGCCTACTTATTAGCCTAGTACACTGGAGCCAGGCAGCAAAACCCTTTCCCTGCAGGGTCTCTCCAGCCATCTCTACCAAGAAAGCCTCAGTGCCGACTGGCATGAGAAAAAAAATACTTAAGGGGGCAAGATCTATTTTCACAGAGCAGTCCAAAAGGGTAAATTTGGAGCTGAGCGATAATAAATCAACAACCAGAGCAAGAAACAAGAAGAAATTCTATAACTCAAAAACAAAATATCCTCAGTTAAGAAAAGAGATGTGTGTAATAGTGCATTAGGCACAACTGAAGAGAGATTTAGGGAACTGGAAGACAGATCAGAAGGAAGGAATATAGAGAGGGTAAGAGATATTTATGATAGAGTTGGAGGGTTCTAAATATATGCTGGCCAATGTGATAGCCACTAGCCAAACATGGTTTGGTTAGTGAATTTAAATGAATTACAAGTAAATGAAAATCTAAAATTCAGTTCCTCTATCACACTAGCCACACTTCAAATGCCCACGAGCTCCAGCACAGATACAGAAAAGTTCCATTATTGCAGCAGGTTCTATTAGTGTTGGATTAAATATTGGCTTAATCAGAATCTCATACGGGAGAAAAATGGAGCAGAAACAATATTTGAGGAAGGTTGGCTGAATAATTTCCAAAACTAACAAAAGACATCAAGCCACAGGTTTTAGAAGGCTAGCAAATTATAAATAGAATAAGTAAAAAAGAAACCCCTTACTCAGACCTAGAAAATCTTTAGGAAAACCAAAGACTTAATGGTAGAGTTAGTTGAAAGCCTTCCCTTTGATGTTAGGAACAAGACAAGGATTACTGTTCTCACCACTTCCATGTGACATTTCTTGGCCAGTGTAATAAATCAAGAAAAGGAAATCAGAAGTATAAGAACTAGAAGGAAGGCCAAGGTGTCACGTTTGAAGGCCACATTATTATGTAGTTATAAAATCAAAGAGAACTTATAAATTATTAGAATTGGCAAGTTGGTGAATGCAAAGTCAGTGTTCAAAGATTGAAAAATAAATTTTAAAGCATATCACTTTTAATGACATAAAAAATGGGATAAACTAAAAAATCTTACAAAAGATATGTAAGATCTCTATATAGAAACTATAAAATTGTATTACAAGTAACTAAAAGGAGCTAAATAAATAGAAAGATATGCCATATTAATGAATCGGAAAACTCAGTTACCATAAAGCTATCACATCTCCCTAAATTGATGTGTAGATTCAGTGTGATTCCCTCTCAAGAGATGTTTTTGACAATCTGTCTTAAAATTGATATGGAACTACAAAGGACCAACAATAATCAACACTCTACCTTAAAGAACAGCATGTTGGGAAGGTTTGCTCTTCCAAGTATTAAGACTTATCATAAAATTATATATTAAGTTGGGGCACCTAGGTGGCTCAGTCGTTAAGCGTCTGCCTTCGGCTCAGGTCATGATCCCAGGGTCCTGGGATCGAGCCCCGCATCGGGCTCCCTGCTCCGCGGGAAGCCTGCTTCTCCCTCTCCCACTCACCCAGCTTGTGTTCCCTCTCTCGCTGTGTCTCTCCCTGTCAAATAAATAAATAAAATCTTTTTTAAAAAATTATACATTAAGTCAATATTGTATAGGTATTTAGTAGTAGAATAGACTAGAGATCCCAGAAACAGATCCTGGAATATACACAAATACAGGTTTTGACAAAAGTGTCACTGCAAAGCAGTGGGAAAAGATTCACTTATAAATAAATGATCCCAGAACAACTGGTCATCCAGAAGGAAAAAATGGAACTCTGCTCTTACCTCATACTGTACATAAAAGTCAGTCCCATTCAGGTTGTCAACTAAATATGAAAGGCAAAGCAATGAAAATTTTAGAATAAAACATAGCAGAATATCTTCATGACCTTGCATTAATACTAAAATTCCTTTAAAATATTGATACATCTGTGTACCTTAAAATTCAGAACTTCTGTTGATGAAAAGATACTATAAAGAGAGTACAAAAGGCTAGCCACAGACTGGGAGAACTACCCTTGTATCTGACAAAGGAGCTTAAATCTAGAATATTGAAAGAAGTACTGTGAATCAATAAGAAAAGGACAGATAACCTAACAGAAAAATTGGCAAGAGACTGAACTTTACAAAAGCATAAATCCAGATGTTCAGTAAACATTTGAGATGATGCTCAACCTCATTAGTAATTAGGAAAAGAAGAACTTAAATCACAATATTATACCACTACTCACCCACCAGCCAGAATGGCTAAAATTTTAGAAACTGACTATTCCAGAATGAAAATTTTATGCATTACTGGTGGGAATAAATTGCAACAATCCCTTTGGGAAATTGTGGCAGTCACCTAAAATTGAAAATCCTCATACCCTGTGACTCAGCAATTCTACTCCTAGATATATACCCTGCCCTGAAATATGCTCACAGAAAAGAAAAAGATGTATATGAATGTACATAGCATTATTTGAAATCGCTCGAGACTAGAAAGAACCCAAATGTCCATCGACAACAGAATGGGTAAGTGGTATATTCATGGAAGAAATGCAATGAAAGTTGTATTCATTGAAAGCAGTCAATGATCAAGACAACTGTGTGTGGCAACATGGATGAATGGGGTCAAGAGGCAACCACAGGAACAAAGAGAAGCTTCCCCTGAGCTAGAGAAAATTGACCACAGCAAACAGAAAAGGCATCAGATGGAGGTTCCCTCAGTCCCTAGGCCCCAAACCTGCAGTCCTAGGTGCTGCCACGTCCACTACACTTCTCTTTCTTGCAGTGAAGAGGGTGTTCCCTTTCTCATCTGTCCTATGTTCTGGATCCCTTCTCATTTCTAAGTCTTCAACTCACCTTCTTGATGGGAGCCCCCTTCTCTCCCAGGGTTCCTTAGCTCAGCAGTTATTTCTTTGTAATTAGTTTCCCTGCCGAAGTGTGAGCTCCTTCGGGGCAGATACCTCATCTGTCGGGACCATCCTGCATGGCCGGAGCTGCAGAGGACCTCGGCACATGGAAGAGGCTCAGTGACCACAGGCGTTTGATGGATGTGTGGTCCCACTCTGCCTTGACTGACAATGTGGCACTTAGCAACAATCTTACTCTTTCCTGGGTTCCCATCTCTTCACCTGTGAAGGAGCTCTCCTCCAGAATTCCAGGATTCTCTGCTCTCTGGAACTGGCCCCTGTGCATACTACCCAGAATGCTAACCAGTAGATATTCTTCCCACCTTTCTTCCTCCACGCTCTTTCTCAAAGGAGGTACTGAGAATTATCTGAAGCAGAAAAGCAAGAGGGAATAAGCTAAATTTAACTGAGTATCTACTATGCGCCAGGATCTGTGATAGGTTACCTGTATTTTTTTCTCCTGGATTTAAAAAATAATGTAAATCTCAAAACAACCTTTTGAAGTGGTTGTCAATATCCCTTTTTTGCAAGTGCTTGAACTGAGGTTTAGGACAGGTGAGTAATTTGCACAAGGTCACCAGCATGTGTCTGGCAGACCTGAGAATTGACTGGCTACAGGGTTGCTGCCCTTCCACTCCCCCTGTTTGCCTCCCCTGCTCTGATCAAAAGGTGTAGCGTATGTGGAAAGACTGTCAACTACGTCATCAGACTCTGGCCTGTGTTCGAAACTGACTTCTACTTCCTACAAGCTGTGAGGCCTTGAGCAGCTAACCTAAAATCTCTGGGCCAACCTGGCTGGTATTAACACAGCTTGGGGGGAGGCGGGCTGCAGACTAAGCCCAGGGGCAGGTTTCACAGGGCTGGGGTTTAGGTGTGTTCAGCCTCTGCCCTGTCCTGTCTCTGAGTCTGAGAGGCAGCAGAACAGTGGATGCCTCAGAGGCAGCTGGTTTACGAGGGAGGACCCACCTTGTCTGCACCGAAAACTCCAGGAATGGAGAAGAGAGTCCGGGGGTCTCTGGTGGAGTTTCCCAACCCCTGAGCCGCCCCCACTGTGATGTGCCCCTACAGCGTATCAGACGCTACAAAGTCCCCCTCCTCTGACCCTTGGGGCCCATTTCCACCATCTCCTCAAGTTCTACCTTAGGCAGCACCCATCTCCTGAGTCTTGCTTGGATGTCTTAGTTCAGAAAAGGCTGAAGTTTTCCCAAACAAGGTCTCTGTCCCCTCGTTTCTACTCTTCCTGGTTTAATGCTTAACCTCTTTTGTAGATGGTTGCTTTGGCCTCCTTACCGGTCTCCTTCCTTCCGATCTCTTCATATTGTTCTCCCAGCCTCTTCAGATCAAAAGTTTGCTCATTCTTCAAAACTCAACAACGATGCCATCTTCTCTGATCTCTTCCACCCGAGTTAAAAGCTCTTGACTGGAAATCCTGCAGTGGCCTTTCCCACCTTTATTATGGCATTTGTATTACAGCTCTGTGGGTTTCTCCTTTCCCACACAGCAGACGGGAAACTCCTCGGGGGTGTTGTCTGTGTCCGCCCCCGCCCCCATGCCTGTCCCTCACTAAGTGCTTGAGTGAGTGAATAAATGAGAGACTAAAGAATTGGTTGTTCTTTTAGTGGTCTTGCTTCCTCTTCTCCACTACTGAGCAACTTCAAACTGCACTGAAGCTCCTTCCCGCCCTTTGTTTCTTTCTCTCAAGTTTTCTACTAATCACTCCCCTCCTTTCCTCTACTATTCTTCTCACAGCCCAGCACACCACACACAGAGTGAGGGGCTCCAGCCAGGGATGCTCTGGAGATGGCCAAGTAACATGCATGGAAGGTTCCAAAATTCTCCAGCTGGTCTGTAGTTCCTTAGACCTCCAGAGGCAGAGTTCCTGGAACCCGTTGAGACTTCTTATCTAGAATGTACTTACTCTTAAGAATGGAGCTCCCAAACCTGCCTTCTCCTCTTGTCTTTGAGAGACAATCTTGTGGAACTTCTTTTTTCCTCCTGTTTGGTCCTTCATTGTTTCAATCAGAAGGTGCAATCTGGGGAGAACTTATACCTTGGTCTCTGAGGACGTGCACATAAGGTGGCATTCAAAGCATTGCACCTTGCTCAAGGCAGGAATGTCCTCAGGACACTTCCTCTCCCCCACCCTCCACCCTGATTTTCAAAAAGAAATGGTGAACTAGAAAGAGTTGCTTTGAGACCGAGTTATGGGAGCCCAAGGCCATGGCAGTCTGGCCTATGGTCACTGTAGGCTCCCATAAGTCATAGAAGTTGACAGTAAGCTCTCAAGGAGAGTAAGAGAAAAGAGCATGTTCGTATTCTGGGAAAGGGATGGGCAGAGTATTGAATTACAGCAGAGCATTTCCTGAAACCATGGGGCTGGGGTCTGACTCCAAGCACCTCCCAAAAACCTGGTCCCCTGGTCCTGCTCTATTCAGGGTCTACTAACGTTTGTGAATCTCTGCTTCTTGGTGGAAGGAGGGAACCTAAAACCAGGGCATCAGCCTCCGTCCTGGGCCTGAGATCTTGGCCTTCACATTAACTATGTTTTTGCCTAACCTACCTGTATCTGGAGCCTTCTTATAGGTTTGACTCTGTTTACCCAAATGGATCCCCTGTGCCTGACTGATTCTCCTTTAGTTCACAAATCTTGACTCTGAATTTTCCCAGTATGTGCTCATTTGAATTGAACAGACATTCCAAGGGGGTTGTGGTTCTTGCCTTCAAGAAGCTTTTAACTTTGGGGGCACCAGGGTGGCTCAGTTGATTAAGTGTCTGCCTTTGGCTCAGGTCATGATCTCGCGGTCCTGGGATTGAGCCCCACGTCTGGGTCCCTACTCAACGGGGAGCCTGCTTCTCCCTCTGTCTCTGCCCCTTCACCAGCTTGCTCTCTCTTTCTCTCTCAAATAGATAACTAAAATCTTAAAAAAAAACAAAAACAAAGAACAACTTTGTAGTGCAAAGAAGATACTTCTGCAAAAACTGAAATGTAGAATGTGTTGTTTCAGCAGACGGAGAACAAAGTGCTACTGGAGCCTAGATTTGTTCCAAACGAGTAGAGGGAAGAAGGGAAGGGCAGGTCTGGGAAGGCATTTTGGAGGAGGTGGCATTGAGCTGGGCTTGAAAGATGAGATGGGCTTCAGGAAGTCCAGATGGTAGAGAAGGACCCACCTGTTGGGCAAAGGGAGGGCATGCTGGGGGAATCACCAGCACTCTGCTATGGCTCAAGTACAAGTTGAGAGAGCGACAGAGAGAGAATTACAAAGGAAGGTTGAAATGAGGTCATTGAGGGTCTGCATGCCAAGCTCAGAAGCCTAAATATTTTTCTAGAAAAATGTTGAGCCAGAACAGAATTTTGAGTCAAGAAATGCCCAAGTCTTGGGACACCTGGGTGGCTCAGTTGGTGAAGCGTCTGCCTTCAGCTCAGGTCATGATCTCAGGGTCCTGGGACTGAGCCCCACATCAGGCTCCCTGCTCAGCGGGGAGTCTGCTTCTCCCTCTCCCTTCCCCTACTGGTGCTCCCTCCCTCTCTCTATCTCTCAAATAAATAAATAAAATCTTAAAAAAGAAAGAAAGAAAGAAAGAAAAAATGCCTAAGTCTCAGTCTGGGAGCCATTTAATCCCCAGTCACTAAATCTACATCCATAACCTCTTTAAAACCCACCCAGGTCTCTCCATCCTTAGGGTCACCACAGTCTTTGTTCATGTCACCATCTTCTCTCACCTGGACGTGTGCCGCGGTGCCCTACCTAGTTTTCCAGGCTCCAGACTCCCCGCTGCCATGGCTGCTCCTGATGTATTCCCCACCAGCAGCCAGACTTGGCCTCTATCAGAGTGCAAATCCAATTTTGTCAGTTTCCTGCTTTGAGACTTTCAAGAGCTTCATGTTACCCTCAAGATGAAGCCAAAATTCCTTTCATATTCCACACCTGTCCCTTCCTGTCTCTTGCCGCTCCTGTTGCAATCTCTAATTCTGCAACCCCTTTCTCCATGACAATGCCTCCTTCGCTCATCACCTGGACTGACCCTACAGGTGGTGGGTCAAGGTTCAGCTCAGGTGTCACCCTCCCGGGGAGCCCGCTCTGACACCCACCCTATCCTCTGCTTTCTTCAGCTCCCCAGGCTTCCTGTTGTTTTAACACTTATCACACAGAGTTGAAATGGTCTGTTGATTTATCTTCCTCCCACTCTGTTTTATGATACGATCTGTGTTCCCACAGAGCAGGTACTTGGAACTCAAAAAGGAAAAAGTTTCCTCAAAGGGATGAATAAACATTCACTTCCTCTCTGGACTGATTTCTCCTGGCCCCCACAGCCCCGACACACGCTGGATGAGTTATGTGCTCCTGTTTCTTCTTCTCTTCTTCTTCCCATTGTCGTCCTGCCCCTAATTCTGTCCAAAGAGGTGACCACTGTGGTGCAACAGCTATGTGAAAACCTGGAGTGAGGTATCCAACCGCTAGCAGCAGTGGCCTCTGGAAAGCAGGACAAGAGTTGATATTATATTCTTTCCATTTCTCTTTAGTTTATTAAATTTAGTATATTTTATAATGGGAAATCTTTTTTTTTTTTTTTTTTTAGCAAGGAAGATCACTAGATGGGGATTGAAAGAGCTTGGTTTCAGTCAGAATAGCACAAGAGTGTATATAGTAAACTACCATCTGTCTAAAAAAAGAAAAGCAAAAGCCATATTTATAAAAGCTCTCTAGGAGGCCATATAAGAAATGGACATTACCAGTCAACTCCTTGGAGGGGAACTGGGAGCCTGGGACCTGGGGAGACAGACTTTTCACTCCATCCCAAGGCACACTTTGGATTTTGAACCACGTAAATGTATTATCTATACAAAAAAAGAAGTGTAAATTGAAAGCAGCTGAGCTTAACTTCTACCCCACCAGATAACTTAGGAAACCTCACTTTCCCCATCTGGAAAATGGAGAGAACACGCCGACTTCACAGGGTTGTTGCAAGGAGTGGAAGGCAAGGGGGTGTGTGTGGACAAGGCAGTGAAGATGCGAGGCACCACACCCAAGCAAGGACAGGCTGTGGCCTTCTCATTCCATGCGTCCTTCCGCCGGCTCACCCCTTCTCATCCTGCAAATGAAGCTGTCAAGGCCAAGCCCTGTGTCTGCCAACACCCCCTCTCCCCCGCCACTGGAAGTGCCTAACTTGGCCCTCCGCCTGTTGGAACCCAGTTAATAACATGAAGGCAAAGCCACACTTTGAGGATCTGGGCATTTCAAAGCAGCCAACAGCTCTTTTTGTTTTCTCAGGCTCTCATCTTGCCAGCTAGTTCCACACATTAGAAATATTTTGGGTCAGCACTGCAGTTTTCAACCATAGATTCATTTTGTTTCATGACTACTTCCTTATAATAGCTCTGGGGAAAACTGCACTGGGCCAGGACCCAAACCACGTTCCTGGCATTGCAAGCTACGTTCAAGATGGTGTCTTCGGTTAGTAATCATAAAAGACGTTGAAATCTCCTGCAACTTACTAGGAATTGGTCTGGAAAAAAGAAGGACTGTTTGGGTTGAGTTTCTAAAGGGCTGTCATCACCGTGACCTTCAAGCTGTTGGAGGCAGGAAGAGGAGCTTAATTTACCATGTTTCTGCCTGTTCAAATAGCCCTGTTTTTCTCTGCAGCCCTGTGGATTTTTTTTCTCCTGGATGTGGATGTTTATTGGGTATTGATGAGACTTGTGATGCCACAGAAGTACTTTCTTTGTTGCCTGGGATAGGGTTACCAAACTTGGCAAATAAAGATACAAGACACCAGTTAGGTCAAAATTCCAGATAAACAATGAAATACATCTTTAGCCTAAGTATGTTCCGTGCAATATTTGCATACATACCCTGAAAATCTGTCAGTGTGGACCTAACGTTAAGCTTTATCTGAGTGTTCTGTATTTTATCTGGCATCCTTGCCTGTGAAGGACACAGGGAGAATCCTCGTTAGCTCTACAGAGGAGACAAGGGGCCTATTTCTCTTGCTGTCTGGCCTGGTCCTCTTTCTTTAAACCAGCCCTGCACCCCTGGGCCACAAGATCAGAACCCAAAAGGGCCAAGACCCCAGCATGCTTGCTTTGTCACACCTTCTCTCTTGAGCACCTTGTCCTGCATCCTACTTTCAGAGTAATATCTGCTCTCCTGGTTCCTGCCTTAGCCCATGTTCTCCTGTAGGCTCCTGCTCTGCCTGGACCTTGTCACCATCCCATAGAGCTCCCCTGGGTGGCCTTACACCCTCTTCAGCAACAGACCCACACTTCCACACAAATGTCTTTTGCGTCCATGCTGAGGAATAGTTCAGCCTGATTCAGGGCAGCCCTGAGACCCTGCTCTGGCTCCAGGCTCTTTGACCCGGGCTCTCACCCGATTTGTCCTGTCCTCTTAAGATGAATCTCCCTGGATCCAACTCAGAGAGGAATTTGCTCTGACGTGGCCCTATGCTCCCTTTCAACAAAAGGCCATGTGAATAGGGCCATCTGACCAGCTGGAGGTCACCAGCATGGTGTGCAAAGATGCCCCCTGGGTCTTAGTGATGTCTAACATTGTGCTTCAGAGGACATAAAATACCAGAATCTATGTTGGTTTGCTAGGACTGCTGTAACGAAGTATCACAAATTTATTCTCTCACAGTTCTAGAAGATGGACGTCAGAAATCTCCTTCTGAAACCTGTAGGGAGGAATCCTTCCTTGCCTTTCTCTGACATCTGGCGGATTGCTGGCCATCTTCCTTGGTTTCCAGACATATCACTCCAATCTTCCATCTGTACATGGTCTTCCCTCCCCCTGTGTCCTGTCAGCCAAAGGCTGTCCATGGACATGGATTTTAACCAAAATTGGTTAGTTGCTAATAAATAAAAATAGGAAAAGCTGACACAAAAATCTGGACTTCTGTAGGCCTTTGTAATTGTGACCACAATGTAGGCTTTGTTAGAGAGCAGGTGACAGACTTGTCACACACGAGTGCAAATGAGTTTGTCATTTCCTTTCCCAAGAAGAAGCACAGAAAAAGGCTGGAAGAGACAGGCTCTGGGCCCTTGAGGTAGGACGTATGGGGAGGCTGAAGAAGGGCTGAGCAGTGGGCACTGAAGCGGGTTTGGGGCTGGGTGTTTTTACCTGCAGAGCTGCACCTCAGACTCTTTCCTCTGTGGCACTGGGCACCGATCCCGACACTCAAGTCAGCTGTTCTCACTCCTTCCAGACCTCTGCACCACCAGGGGTCCAACTTCTCAAGGATTTCCTATTTCTCTGGTTATTTCCTCAGTCATGAGAAAAGGATCTTTGAAGGATATTTTTGGAGACTTTGATAATCCATACAAGTTTTGGCTAAGGAAGTGTTTGTTGCATGTTTGATGCATATTTCCATCTGATTTCACATGGTTTCTGTGTCTCTCCTCACCCTGCAAGTTAATTAGAGTTCAAATTTTCAGTAATATTTCTCACATGGGCAATTTTTGTACTACTTAGAGCCTTTGCTTGAGAAGAGTTCCACAAATTGCCGTCTGTGTTTATTTTCCTGTTTATAGAGCAGAGCGTGCACATTCTTGTGCCAAGGCAACACTGTAGCTAAAACTCTACTCCTTAGTTTATTCAAAATTTTGATTTTCCTGGTTAAGAACCATCACTTTCTTACTTTTTTTTGAACTTCCACTACTGACACATAACATCTGGCTTTTTTAGGACTATTTTCTATAAAGCTCCTCATCTTTTTAAAATAAACTTAAGTATAATATCTACACAAGCTGAAAGTTATAATTTCTTCACGAGAGTTGGAATGAGAAGAACATGCTGAGTTTTGGGTGCTGGGTGGTCAGCAGATCAGGGTTTCTGGGAGTCCCAAAGTTCTGGGTTTATGATGTGGCTAGATGCACTCAGGTGACGCAGTGAGGTGGACATCACAATCATCCATGGGCTGGAGGTGGGACAGCCAGAGCTCTGAGCCCAAGGAGCTTGCCCAAGGTCACTCAACTAGACGACAGCAAAGCCAGACTCTGAACTCGGGTCTCTTTCACGTCAAAGCTTAATGCTTCACAAGCGTGCCCTCTAGCCTTCCGGCCAGATGACCACCTGCCATGCACCTAACCACTCAAGAAGATCTCAGAGGGAGCACACTCTTTTGTGGGGAAGGTGGTGGTGGTGGGGAGTTAAGAAGACACATTTTTACTTTATTTGCTCATGTTTTATTCGGCTTTGATCCATTGCCAATTTATTACCTTGGTAATTTTTAGGAAGCGATAAAATATGAAAATCAATCCATCAATAAAAATAAGGATTTGAAGCCTAAAAGCAAATTAAAGACATGGAGGCTCAGCAAAACCACATTCCCCCATGTCATTGACCTTTATCATTCTTATACATTTTTGAGAAGAGTTGAAAGTGCCATTCTAAATCAATGGACGTTAAGAGTATGGTATTAACTTAGCTGGGTTTTGTCTCATATGTATGACTGCTTACCTCCTGACTTTCTGGAGTGTCTTTTATAAATATGCATACACAAAGGATGGCAAGCCCCTTCGGAACACCGAAGCTCTGTTCTCGTTGCACCATTTGCCAACTGTTCTTTGTGGCATCTTGTGCAAATTGTGTAAATATCCTCATCCTGGTTAGGCATTGTTGGATCTGTTGGGACATTGGAAATCAGAACAGATCTCTCTCTCTCTTTTCTCTTTCTTTTTTTTCTTAGACAGCTAAGCAACTGAAAAACAATCAGGAAATAAAAGTTATACTAGAAAGGAAACATATAGTGCACTGCTTAACTCAACAGTAAACATTTACATTGTTAGTCTAAAATAGATTTAATGTATCAATATATTTGGAAAGTGAAAGGGGAAAAAGGAATATGTGGTTGTGTTAAATTCACAAAATCCTGTCAAAACATTGGCTCTAAAGTTAACATATACCGGAAGCATCGGCTAAAATGGGGAGGCGCTGCGGGTTTTCATTGTAAGTCCGTAATCCGTTATTGTTGGGGTTCTTAGTTGAGACAGCTGAATCCACTATAGCTTTTTTTCTTAAGAAGACAGCAAGCAGTTTATTAAGGAATAGCTATAGCTCCAAGAATCATGGGAGGTCTGAAGAGGGAGACTCTAGGCTGTGCTTCTGCAGTGGTTCCCAGAGCCCGACTGCAGAAGCAGCCACCGAAGGAGCCACGGCCTCTACCACGCCCGGGGGCCGCCACCCCGAGGCCCACAGCCCCAGCTGTCCTCAGCAGGACGAGCCTGACTGGCAAAATGCAGCCCCGCACCCTGCCTCCTTCCCCACTCGCTCAGGTCTCAGTCGAAGGTACCGAAAGGCCCAGGTGACAGGCAGAAGCCATCTCGCGTGGCCCTCTGCCGGGAACCATAAAGGTTCAAACAGTCTGGGAAGGTAGGTTTACATGACATGGAACTGTTCAAACAAATTTTTTTGATTTTTTATTGTTATGTTAATGACCATACATTACACCATTAGTTTTTGATGTAGTGTTCCATGATTCACTATTTGTGTATAACACCCAGTGCTCCACGCAGAACGTGCCCTCTTTAATACCCATCACCAGGCTAACCCAACCCCCCTCCTCCCCTCTAGAACCCTGTTTGTTTTTCAGAGTCCATCGTCTCTAATGGTTCGTCTTGTTCAAAAAATTTTGTTTTGCGTCCAAGTACACATATTGCTCTGATGAAAAGAAAAAGAATTTTAAAAAAGGCTTTGTGATCCTTAAATAGGGGACTTCTGGTGTTGTCAAGTACTTTTGTTTAAAAAGATAAGCTGACATTTTCAGGGGAGGCAGGTGGAAAATTACCTGAAGGGTTGGCTTTTATCTTGCTCCTTTACTTGAAGGGATTCGGAGTAGCCATCTTGCTGGCTCCAGTGAAGTAAAGGGTAGGCAGTGACTACGTCTTTCCTCGGAAGAGAAAGGCATTAGGAAAGCCAGTGCCGCCTTCCCTGCAGTCTTGCTTCAAGCTCATGCTCCTGCCCCCCACTACTTCTCCAGACCCCTTACATCCAGATCTGTATGGACATTTGAAGCTGGACTCTCCCAACAGCCGTCATCGGCAATGGCGCCGTGTCTTTAGGCAGATAGCTGAGAGCCCAGCCAGGGACCGCCATCCATGGAAGAAGGAACAAGTGGCACATGCTCAGGGACATATCGATAGCAGTTGGAGCTAAACAAACCTACGACCAGTCCAGTCCTAAAGCTCAGCCAAACACAACGGTGTGGGAACCTCTGTGATGAGCGAAGCCTGCGGCGCGAAGGAACGAAGGTGGGAGGGAAGAGAGGCGGATTCGTCATAGAAAGCGCTGAGCCGGCGTCACCCTGGCGCTCTGCGGGGCCTGCGGAGAGGGACACGCAGGAGGCGACTGGCCACGCGCAGCTGCAGGTCTCCTCACACGTCTGGCTGCCATGCCAGTTGGGTCAGAGACTGTGTGGAACATAGAGGGGAAGCCAGGAGGAGCTACAGGAATGCTTTTAATGACATCTGCAGAGGAAGGGAGGACCTTATAAAGCAGTTTTACATTTAGTTAAGGCATTTTCCCCCCAGTTTTAATGAGATATGATTGACATCTAACATGGTTATCCATTTTGGTGTACAACAGAATGATTTGATATTTGTATATATCGTAAAATGATCACCACTGTAAGTTTAGCTACTATCCATCACCTCACACAGTTACTCTTTTAGTCACAAATTGAATTGTTGGCAAGTTTGTCTTTGATGTGCGCTGTGTTTTACCTGTTGAAGGGCACTTCTGGACACAGATGAATATTGGGGAAACCTGCTTCCATAGTGGAAACATTGTTGCAAATGATGAAAAGCACTTTTGTGGAGAAAGAAAAAAGCCGGGAGGAGAGACAGGGAGAGGGCCTCTTTGCCCCACTGCCTTGGACCCAGCACAGAGTGGGTATCCGGGTGGGGCCAGGAGCCCACATACTGGATTTGGGGAGCTCTTTCAGGCGGACCTGGACTCCCTGAACGCACACAGCCAGAGAGGCTCCGGAGACACATGGGGTCCCTGCTTCCCACCATCACCCAACATCACCCACCATTGAGGGACTGAGGCCGGGGCGCCTGAGCCATGCCCCTCACAGTGCTGCCCTGGTAAGAGGGAAAGCCTGCAGCAAAGAAGGCTGACCAAGCGGTGCCCAGTGTGACCCATACATGAAATCAAAAAAAGAGATTTTTTTTTTTTTCCAAGAGAGAAAGCTAAAAAGAAGCATGCTACCATGAGACCTGGGTATAACCAGATATGTTCCTTGTTCCCCAGATCCTGCACACTTTGTTGGTTGATTACTCACCATGGCCGGGTTGTGGATCCAGGCTTTTCTCTGGGGAGTTGGGCAATCACAGTGCTGAGGGTTAAATAAAGAAGCATTGCACCCATGGGTACCTCTTAGGTGGCTCAAAGGGAAAAGAGAAAGCAGGGTCCTCCTTGTGAAGATGACAATGGACTAGAAAAAACCATGTTCGCGGAGACCCTGACTAACGGGGGGGGGGGATTATGCATATCAAACCTCCCGTGTCCTTTCCTTTATTCCGCCCCACCCCTACCTTGCTCAGGTCCCCAAAGCAAAAAACAACATAAGAGCGACAATGTGGCTAGTTTACAGAGAGAGTGATGAACAAAAATTCAAACAAGATTTTCCAGTCTGCCTGGACCCAGCCCTAGTTACGCTACTTGCTAAGTGGTTAAATCCATGATTCCCAGCCCTGGTTTGAGGACACCCCCGGGTGTCTATTTCAAGGGCGATTGCGAAATACTGAAAATAAAGTGATTTGAAGTCCCTGCAGTTAAAAACAAGCTCACACCCTGCGTTCTCTAAACGCACCCACTTTTAGGAGGGAAAGAGATTGAGAAATCCTGTAGACAAAACTCATCTGTCCAACTCCAATAGCTGCTCCAGCAATCAAAATACCACTTTATATTTGGGTAACACTTTATGGCTTTGAGGGCACTTTTTGATTACTGGGTTGTGACTGTTCTAGCCTCAGCATTGCATTGAGGTAGACTAAGAGATGGGGCCCTCCTCCAGCACCAAGCCATTGCTGTGTACTAGCGCACCTGTGAAATTTCAGTCTGTCAGCCGCTGGCCGAGGCGACATTGGGAGAGAGGTGGTAGCACAGGCCTGGACAGCCGTCGAGCAGCCGGGCTGGGCGGACAGCGCAGTGAGGGGCCCTTGTCAGCCAGGAGGAAGGGGCAGGAGGCAGCTCTGGGCTGGTTTGCCCACTGCGCTGAGTTCCTCTGTAGCTTAAAATCCCAGGGCCGCAGCCTGAGCAGCTCACCAGGTCCGGAGGAAGGAGCCCTCACCCAGTACTTTCCCTGGCCAACAATGTAAATTAGGATGGTTACCATTTTTGTTTTACAGTGGGAACGGGAAGTCATTAAGTCCCATGTAATTAGGCCTTTTCGAGGACTGTGCCTGCCCGTGCAGTCAACTTTATGGCTGTTTGTCTGGATGTGTCTCCCCTGTACCATGTTCCTGGGGTTCTGGGGGGGCCTGGGTGTGGGGAGTCCTCTCTGGAGCCCAGAGGAGATGGCGGGTCGGACCTGCGTCAGTGCGTGGGACCAGAAGCCTGCACGGTGAGGCCGGCTCCTCTCAGTAGCTGCTTTGGGTGTTCACGTCAAGGCCTGCAGAACACTCCACCTTCCTTGGACTCAACTGCAGTGACTTCTGTCATTTTTAAAATTCAAGACGAAGACACTGAGCCTCAGAGCATCAGGTAAGAAGGCAAAGGAACCAGGAGGGTATTATGCTGAGCAAAATGAGTCAATCAGAGAAAGACATGTATCATATGACCTCACTGATATGAGGAATTCTTAATCTCAGGAAACAAACTGAGGGTTGCTGGAGTGGTGGGGGGGTCGGGAGGGATGGGCTGGCTGGGTGATAGACATTGGGGAGGGTATGTGCTATGGTGAGTGCTGTGAATTGTGTAAGACTGTTGAATCACAGACCTGTACCTCTGAAACAAATAATACATTATATGTTTAAAAAAAGAAGAAGTAGAAGGTAGCAGGAGGGGAAGAATAAAGTGGGGGAAATTGGAGGGGGAGATGAACCATGAGAGACTATGGACTCTGCGAAACAAACTGAGGGTTCTAGAGGGGAGGGGGTGAAGGATGGGGTAGCCTGGTGTTGGGTATTAAAGAGGGCACGTTCTGCATGGAGCACTGGGTGTTATACGCAAACAATGAATCATGGAACATACATCAAAAACTAATGATGTAATGTATGGTGATTAACATAACATAATAAAATTAAAAAAAAAAAGACGACAAAGGAGCCTACTTTCTGGGCCACTGTCCCCAGAGCTACTTCCCTCGCTGCTGAGCACCCTAGTTAACAACCCAAATGACCCCCATTTGGGAGTGGGGGTCATTTCCTGGACGTGACAAGGCACTTGGAGACTGAGAGAGCAATTTACCTTTGCTAGGTTCTTCCACTGCAAGTATACCCCAGCAGTCCCACTAAGTTGCTAATGTAAAGTTGCTACAGGACTTTACAGGTTCCAAAATGCTTAGTGGTGATTAATTATTCAGTCCTCCAAGTGGCCCCATGAGACAACAATGTGCTACTGAGGGTACTTATCCTGTGTTGGCAACTAGGGCAGTACCTTAGTTACTCCTCACAGACGGTGGCGGGGGGGGGAGCGGGTACTCATTTTCCTATTTTGCAGCTGAGGAAATGTGAAGTCAAGTGAGTACTGAAGCCTGTGAACAGCAAGGTCCAGACTGAAATCTGTGTCTGTTTATTCCAAAGTTCACCCTCCTGCCGGCCTGGAACGCTGCCCCTCTGGAGAGTCCCTACAACAAACCTGTGTTCACAGAAACATGGGCTACTCCCGTGGGGGCATCTGCACCCATGATGTGGGGTTGGTATTTATTTTAAGACAATAACATGGAAATGGGAGTATGGAGAGCAAACCTGGCTTGTTTTTTGTTTGTTTGTTTTGTTTTGTTAAGATTTTATTTATTTATTTGAGAGAGAGAGGAGAGTGAGAGAGAGAGCCTGAGCCCAGGGGGAAGGGGCAGAGGGAGAGGGAGAAGCAGGCTCTCTGCTGAGCAAGGAGCCCATGTGGAACTGGGATCATGACCTGAGCCGAAGGCAGATGCTTAACTGACTGAGCCATCCGGGCGCCCTGCAAACTTGGTTTTAGACCATAAATACAAGACAAAAATGGACAGAAACAGTATTGTAATGGAGACACAACTTGGCCAGGTTCAGGGAGGACTTCAGCTTCATCAAGCAGAGATTTGTTCCCTCTTCCTGCCCCTGGCATCACCCCGCTCAGCTCTGGGCCCACCGTGTTCCCTCCTTCCAGAAAGCTGAAGTGGGTGTTTTGCTTGTGGCTGCAATGCCCCAGGCCAGATGACTCAGGGGTCCTCACAGGAGTGCCACTGGGCACATGGCCAAGGGCAGAGGGACTGCTCAGTGGGCTGATAGGACCAGCCAGAAAAGTGAGTGAAAGACATCACTAATGAGGGTTTGGCTATTTGTCTCCAGAAGTCTAGCCCAAAGGGTATACGGGGTGTTTAAAGAATGAATTAGAATTGAAAACACAAAAATGCCTTTTACAATAGTCCATGTAACTACAGGTCTGACATTCACATGCACTATGTACAATTGTACTGAATACAGTTTCCCAATCCATAGGTGATATTAGGCAATTTAATAATTTTGACAATCATATCAGCTGTATTTAACCAACACATAAAGCCACAGATGCTCCTAGAGTTTGATGTAGTTTATTTATTTATTTTTTTAAGATTTTTTTTCATTTATTTGAGAGAGAGAGACAGATAGTGACAGAGATAGTGAGAGGGAGCAGAAGCAGGGAGGAGAGGGAGAGGCTCCTGCGGAGCAGGGAGCCCAGCTCGGGGCTTGATCCCAGGACCCTGGGATCACGACCTGAGCCAAAGGCAGCCGCCCAACCGACTGAGCCACCCAGGTGTCCCCAGTTTATTTGTATTTTGGGGAGTTATAGCTAAAGCCACATAAGTACCTCAGGATTCGCTTTATCAACTCAGGGACTGAGTGTTGTGTTATTTTATATTTTACTCCAAAAAAAACTGGAACTAAGAAAATTTAAAATAGAAAAGCACATTTCAGAATAATATTTGTATCTTTTATTTCCTCTTTAAATTGACCATATCTGGCTGTATACTCTTAACTTATTTTAAAGTTTTCCATGTGTAGTTAGATCTGAAAAAAAAAAAAGCATTCCTCAAGGTTACTATACATTATAGAAAATTACTGTCATTCTGTATTCACATTGACAATTACAAAAAGGAAAACCTGCGATCTAGAGTCAACTTCATTTTCCGCACTTGTCATAAAAGGCAAATGTCTACTTTCATTTGGGAAATGGGTTACATTTTATTTTTGTTTTTTGGGGGGAAAATGGGTTACATTTTTTAAAAATCAGATTCAAAGATGCAGGTAGTTTTCACTGTTTATATATGGCTTCAAACACTAAAGAATGTTCTTAGTGTTATTTTTTATCTTCTCATTTATTGGCTTCTATGATGAGGTTTAGGTGGAAAGAAAATTTCTGGAAATTACTTCATGAAAAATCATGTATCACTTATTCTTTAGTATGAATTTCCAAGAGTCAGGAATGGTCTTTAGATTTCAATTTTTCTACCTAGGTCCTGGCAGTTTGGTATAAGCATGTGATATTGGTTCAAACTATATATACTGTTTTATGATGATTCAGGCAAATTCGGGTTACAAGCATCTTTAGGAGGCTTGCAGCCTTTTGTTACTAAAGAATATAGACAAGTCTACACAGATCATTTCTGACGCTAGAGTTAACCGAAATGGATGGCAGCACTATACTTCCACTAGCTCAGGTTAAAAACTTTGCAATCATTCTTGACTCCTGTCTTTGTCTCACCTTCTACATCCAAAGCTACCAGGAAGTGCTTTTGACTCACCCATGGAATGTATCCAGAATCTTACCACCGCTGACCGTTTCCCCTGCCATCCTGGGGTGAGGCACTGGATTCATGCATTGCCCGCCTCTCTGCCCCTGTGCTGGTCCTCTTTCAGCCTATTTTTCACATGGCAGCCAGAGTGTCCCTTTCAGAACAGGAGCCAGTTGGTGTTGCTATCCTGCTCCAAGCCCTCGCATGGCCACACCTCACCCAGGGTAAAAGCCGAGGTTCTGCAATGGCCCCCCCGGGCCCACACACGGCACTGCCTTGCCTCTTGCTCCGAAGCTTCTGCCACATTCCCCTCCACCCCTCTGTTCCAGCCTCAGGGACCTCCTTTGTCCTCAGATCTGGACACACTCCTGCCTCCCGGCCTTTGCTCTAGCTGTTCCAGGATATTCATTCGGCTGGTTCCTTCAGCACTTTCAAGTGTTTGCCTAAATCTCCCTTCTCCGTGAAGCCTGTCCTGAATATTCACATTTAGGATGGCAAACCCCTGTCCACAAACTCTCTCCCGGAAACAGTGCCACATGTTCCTTATCACCTTTGGGCACGCTACACAATTTGCCTATTTATTATATTTATTGTTTGTTTTCTCCCTTTGCTGTAATGTACATTCCATGAAGGCAGGGGTCTTTGTTCTGTTCATTGATGCATCCTAAAACTCTAGAATAGTCCCTGGTCCATAGCTGGCATTTGGTAAATATATGTTGGAGGGATCAATGCGATGCCTCCGTCTACCTAATGGAGCAACATCATATGGCCGCAAGGGTGAAGGCCCCACCCCACTCACCCTCAGCACAGGCCATGGCTCAGTCACACTGAAGCCCAGGGTTCCAGTCTCCTCTTGGCTGAGTCTGTTGTCTTATAGCTGCATTTATGGAGTGCCTGTTAGCCTTTTGTTTTTCTTTTCCTTTTTAGCACCTTTAATTCTCACCATCCCCACCTTTAAAATCTTTAAAAACAATTTCAGTGTGATGGTAAATTAAAACATTTTTTCTAACATGAGTAATTTATTCTGATGTATGTGCTTTTCCAGGTTTGCAAGTGAGGCCAGTCTCATGATTAGACCACACATGAAGTCTTAAGCAGTTTGAAGGGACTGCGGAGGGCCCCAAATATCTTCCTTCTGGTGGCATGGTCCACCATGAAGTTAATTGGGGGTGGAGGGATTGTTATTGAAGTTTGTGATGACTTCCAACTAGGAGAGGAATATCCTGACTGTTCACTTATTTAGCTACAACCTAAATGGAAACAGTATGGAAACACATTAAAGAATGACAAAGTCAGAAACATAAAAATGCACATTATAGCAATAGCTTATTGACAACAGGTGTGACAGTCATACATACTATGTCCTGAGTACCGTGTTCCTCTAGACGCCCTTCAGAATGGAGTATCAGTGTCTAGTGAGGGAAGAAAGGGGAAGAATATATATGCCAAAGACCAAAAGGGCTGGAGGCTGCTGTGGTGGGCTCCCTCTGCCAATCTTCCTATGTTTCCTGAGGAGGGCTTGACTCTGGCTCTGAGGTAAGGCTCAGTTCAAGAGAATGAATGCTTTAGGACAGCAATCACTTACTAGAGAAAAAGAAAAAGCTCTGTTCACATTTTAAAAAATCACTTCATGACAAAGGTGAGTGAAAGAGGTTTTTGTTTGTTTTAAAGATTTTATTTATTTGAGACGAAGAGATAGAAAAAGAGAGAGCATGAGCAGGGGGAAGGGCAGAGGGAGAAGCAGACTCCCCACTAAGCAGGACTCTGGGATCATAACCTGAGCCAAAGGCAAACGCTCAATGGGCTGAGTCACCCAGCGCCCCAAGAGTATTTGTTTGAAGGATTTCCCCCATCTCTCTGACCTGGGAAGTTAATAGGAATGAATTCTCTGACCAGCAGTCTGGTATCAGTGCTGTCCTTCCTTCAGCCTTCCTTCCAGAGCTAGTGAGGCTGGCTGCTGTCCTAAAAGGCACAGGCCATAGACTCCTGTACGAATGAGGAATGGAATAGCTTTGGGCCTGGACCCTGCCTTTACTCAGACACACAGATTAGGAAGCAGTGGGTGAGGAAAATATTTCCCTCAGCATATGTGATCATAGTGCACAGAGCATAACCTCCTTTTCTCCCCTCTAGAGTCAGGAATGTACAGAGACTGAAGTGTACACAATGAAGGGGTAAACTCTATATCGCTGTACATCCGGGTTCCTAAGGTGCAGGCTCCTCCACAAGTATAACTTCTTGTGATATAAAAGGAAAATTCTTCTTGTTGCCTCTCCCTGCTTACATTTAGGGTTCCTGGGAGGTATGTCCACTGGGTCTTCACCACTGTCTCAGCCTGGCACAGGGGGCCCACTCTCCTTTGAAGTCACCAAGGCAGCAGGCAAGCCTGGCTGTGGCCCTCTGCTGGTCTGAGGCCTGCACCATTTCAGTTCCTACCTTCCTTCCTCACTTCCTTCCTTCTTTCCTCCCTTCCTTCCTTCCAGATTTTATTTATTTGAGAGAGAGAGAGTGTGAGAGAGAACACAAGAGGGGGGAGGGTCAGAGGGAGAAGCAGACTACCTGCTGAGGAGGGAGCCCAACATGGGGCTCGATCCTGGGACTCGGGGATCATAGCCAGAGCCAAAGGCAGATGCTTAGCCAACTAAGCCACCCAGACGCCCCACCGTTGCAGTTTCTTGAGGGCTTTAGATCCTTTTCCTGCTTCCCGGTGCCCACCAAGCCCAAGGCTGCGCAATGTTAGGGTGCTGGGGTTGAATGTGCCAAGGTCAGGTGAGGGTAGGTGGGGTCTGCCATTTGTCATCGGATCCGTATCCCATCTGGTGTTTAGGTGATCTCCTAAGGGTGCTGCTGTGGGCCAGGGATTCCCTGGACGCGTCAGGATTTGTAAATGTGGGACCTCATGTTATCAAAAGCTTTACAAATGACACCCCACTCCCGGGTAAGCCCAATTCCTTCCATCTTCGCTGAACTCCTCTGGAGAGCAGGCTGCAACTTGCTGTCTGCAGAGGAACCTCGGTTCCGGCAGCCCTGAGGGTCCGCTGATTTGACTCAGGGGTTCATCTCAAGGCCACTGGCAGGATTAGCACCCGGACAAAGCTCGCTGTTCCCAGGGTTCCCAGCGCCCACCTGCCTAGACTCGGTGGGGCGGGGTCTGGGGGTGGGTGGAGCCTGGACTCCTAGGTGGGCAGGGCCAAGGAGGCTAGGGTGGAGCCTGCACCGCAGGGCGGGGTCTCAGGCAGCACGCAGCAAACTAGGGTCAGAGAGCCGACTCAGATTTTTTTTTTTTAAAGATTTTATTTTTTTATTTGAGAGAGAGAGAATGAGAAATAGCACGAGAGGGAAGAGGGTCAGAGAAGCAGACTCCCTGCCGAGCAGGGAGCCCGATGTGGGACTCGATCCCGGGACTCCAGGATCATGACCTGAAACCAACTGAGCCACCCAGGCGCCCGAGCCGGCTTAGATCTTGACCTCTGCTAGGATCTGGTCAGATTGCAGGAAAGATCGGGTGTGCCAGTCGTCCTGTGTTTAATCCCATTCCTCCCCTGACACACAGATAAGCTAATTGGTTCCACCAAAGAGAAATGAGCTCCGTCAGTGATTCCAAGCTTTCCTCCCCTGGCCACGTTCCTGACCAATAGAGCCCATGAGACAGACACAGGCCCGTTAGTAATGAGCTGCTGTATGGGTGAGATGAACTTTACTCTCTGCTTTTCACTGTTTTTTGTGGTTGAAAAAAATCAACAGTAATACAAGATTATTGCTTTTTAAAAATCACAATAATGCTGAGGTCTACGGAATAAAAAAACAAAATCCCTCCCTTTTATCTCCTTTGCTCTTTACTTCCACTTTCCACAGCTAAGCACTATTGAAAGTTTGGGATCTCTTTCTAGAGGTTTTCCTGTCTGTTAAGTGTGAGTGCACACACAGTATGCATTAAACATATACGTGCTATCTTTTTCTTACATAAACAGGACTATATCTTACACACTTAGAACAAAAACAAAAGCACTGTATCAGGAGAGTGTTCCTGACAGTAGATTTGACCCATGTCATTCTTTTTAACCGGGGCATACCATTCCATAGTAGGGAGGCAACCATGAAGATATATTTGGTGGCTGTAGTAGTTTCCTGGGCTGCCATACCAAGTTATCACAGACTCAGTGGCTTAAAACAACAGAAATTTATTCTCTCACAGTTCTGGGGGGCTAGAAGTCCAAAATCGAGTCATTGGTAGGCTGTACTGTCTCTGAAAGCTCTAGAAGAGAGTCCTTTGCATCTTCCAGCTCTGGTGGCTCCAGGAAATCTTTGGTGCTCCTTGGCTTGTGCATCACTCCAATCTCTGCCTCCATCTTCATGTGGTCTTCTCTGTGGGTCTCTTTTCTTATAAAGACACCATTGGTTTTAGGGCCCATCTTCTTAACTAATTGCATCTGCAAAGACCCTATTTCCAAATAAAGGCACATTCTGAGGTGCTGGGGGACAGGAATTTGGGGGGCCACTATTCAACTCACTACAGTAATCGTAGGTTTTGGTGATTTCATGTTACTGCACATTATCTGTGTCCTAACCCCAACCCAGATGGGAGAATCATAACAGCCCATTCTTGAAGAACTTTCCATTCATTCTATAAACAAATATGGACTGAGCCACCTACTATGTGCTAGGCACCTAGATACGAATAAACCATGAACAAGACTGCTATGACCCCTGCCTCACACAGTATAGTTGCTCTGGGAGACAAAGCCTATGCCCATCACCAGAGACTCGCCAGTGCCTAGCACAGTGTCTGGCACTTTATAAGTAACTGTTCATGAAATGAATGAGTGAACGGATAAATGAGAGATACAGACAAGCAGGTATTAACAATACATAGTGATAGGATGCTATGATAGGAGAAGATTACAGGGCAGATGGTGCTATGGGGACAGCCAAAAGAGCAGCCATAATCTAGACTTTTAGGAGTGAGGGATGCTTTCTTGGAAGAAATAAGTCCTCAGTTGAGACCTTGATAAGGTTAGGTGGGCAAAGGGTGTGGGTGGAAAAGGATGGAGTGGATGTTGTAGGCAGAGGAAATGTTGATTTGGCACCTGGAGGTGCAGCAGATTGTGAAGAATCATCAGCTTGTAGGAAGGACAGAATGGCTCCTGAGCCGTCTCCATGGGAGACTAACGGAGACAAAGCTGCTGGGCCATCTAGAACAGTGCTGTCTACTAGAGCCTTCTGCAGTGTTGGAAATATTCTAGATCTGACCTGTCCAAGGTGGGAGCCTTGAGCCACATGTGGCTAGGGAGCACTTAAAATGAAGCTAATGTAACTAAGGAACTGAACATTTAATTACATTTAATTTTATTAAATGTTTAATAATTTTAATTTAAGTAGCTACATGTGCTAGTAGTTTTATATTGAACAATGCAGCTTGAGATCCTAATAGCCTAACTTAATTTAAAATCACAGTTTTTTCCATTTATTCAGCTTCTTCCTCAACCAAATCTTTTGTCAGATCTACTTTAGGAAGCCAAATGGGTCTGAGCTCTCCCTGCTATCCAGGTTAACAGAGGCTTTCCCAGACGGTGCAGAGGCCAAGAGCTGGCTGACAGAGGCAGCGTAAGGCTTTAGATAAGAAATGGATTAACATTTAGTAAATGTCTATGGTGATTTAGACACACGTTATCATTTTTTTTTGAAATACACACTGTTACTTTTGATCTTAAAAAATGAAATGTAAATATGCACCAACAGTGGAAAAAACCCATCGCCTCTGGGAAGAGTCAACAGAGGATCAGAGGTCAGGAGGTCAGGGGAGAGGAGAGCTTCTTTTCACAAAATGCCCTTTTCTGCTGTTTCATACAACATGAGTACACACTATCATTAAAAGTGAACCCAAAACCCAAACCAAAAACAATGGCTGTTAGTGGTGAACAGTGGCCGCCACAGACTGAAGGAAATGAGATTGCCCATAGGCGACCGGAGCCCGCCAAGCAAAGTTCAAGGTTGTTGAGATTTACTTGGATGCATTTACTGCAAATGAGATTTAAAAAGCTCACCATTTCCCAGAGAAAATGCTTCCCAGGTGTTGTCTGGGGATGTGCAAGGAGGCTCCTGAGGTCCCATTAAGAAGCAGGCAACTAAAATGTACCCGATGCTAAATAAGCCATGAGTTATAACTTGTTTAAAATGTCATAGGACAAGGGAAACTGAATCACGACTGTGAAAACGTGGTCCCAAGGGAGAAGGAGAAGCACTTGGGGATAAAGTTTCACAGGGTGACTGCAGGGACTCGCCAGAGCAGTGACCCCATAGGCTGGCCCGTGTCCTCTAGCGGGGGCCCCCTGGGCAGCCCCAGATGCAGCCTGCTGTCCCACCTCACTGCCCACCTGATAAGGATAGCCTTTAAGGCTATTGAATTCCTTTTGTTCTGTCTTTTATTCAGTAAGTAGCTTTTTCATCTTAATTTGCATTTCCAGTGAGGGTTCCCACTGGGGAGAGACGGCGATGACTTGTTAAAACAAGCACCGTCCTTAAGCATGGCTCCCATGGAAATGAAGGTGTTAACACTTGCCAATGCCCATATTCAGTCTTGAGTGAATTTGGATTTAGGGAGCTAGCACCAAGTATGGAACCAACGCAGGCTTGGAATGAGAGAAACCCAGCCCCCTACTCTCAGCTTCTCCACTCATTAATGTGTGATCTTGACCTTGTTACTTAACCTCTGAGCTTCAACTTCCTCCTGTGTAAAATGGAAATGAAACTTTGCAGAGCTTGGGTGAAAATTGAGAAAATATAGGCAAAGCCCTTGAGATAATGTAATGTGATAGACATTCGATAAATGGTTCTCTCTATACACATAGAGACAGAGAGACCATATATATGACCATATAAATCTATATCTATGACACAAGATTCCTCAGTGAGCTGAATGTGCAGGCCACCCTGGCCCTGGGGGACCCCTGGCATACGCTTCAACCTCTAAGCCCCTCAAGAATGCATCTGCCCACTCCCCATCAAATCTATTTAGGTTTGGGACATCAGATAAAGCTCTGAAGACAGAAGCCTGGATCTAGGCCTGGTTCTACCACGAGCTGGCTCAGTGACTGAGCAAGTGACAAAGGCTGCCTGGGCCTCAGGGTCCTCATCTGTTAGACGAGAGAGAATTGATCCAGATTAAACTTACCCTGAGATAATTAGTTGGGCCAGATTATTTCTAAACCTTTTATGCTTTGAGATTAAAAAGCTTTCCATGACAGAGGTTTAAAAATGCACATGCTTCTCACTCCAGGAGAGTACATCCACCTCCGATTTGGGAAGGGGGCAGTGCATGATTTGGAAGGAAGAACCAGGCTTCTCCCCATGTTTTCCTTCTCATCTGCTGAACTTTCCTAGCTCTCCTGTCCACTGCATCTGGAGACAGGAGAACCCTAGGAGGGCCAGCCTTTCTTCTCTTTCCTTGGGCATATCCTAGGTGACCTGTCTTCAGTGTGTATCAGAATCACCAGGGAGCTTTTTAGAATTGAGATTCTGATAATTTTTCCTTTCCATTCTGCTTCTGTGAGTCTGGGATGGAATCGGGAGTCACCCTAGGCAATTCTAAGGTGGATGGTCTATGGACCACCTTGGCCTAACCTCCCAGTACCTCATGTGGCTCCCACTCTGATTTTGATACGAGACGGGGGGGAGCAGGAGGCCCTTGCCGACTGACAATGAATGAAATCTTGCTCACTGCAGAGGGCTGAATGTGTCTGAATCAATGCCAATAGGCATTTCATGATTTGTCAACTGGGACAGCTGAGAGAGAGAGAGAACAGCACGGCAAACCACAAAGAACAAAAGGTGGGAGTCATGGCAGAGGAAAAGGAATCAAGTCAAAGACAGTAAAATGACGGGCTACATTTCCAGCGTGCCCACCTCCTCCTGGAGCCCTGCTTGCCTGGATGCTGCCTGCTGACTCCTGCAAGTGTGCCCCAGTTGCTGTGTGTGCTGGGGTCAGAGCAAGTGCCCTGGGCGGGAACCGAGAAGGCCTCGGTGGAGACATGCGGTCAGCCTGTGTTCAGGGCCAAGTTTGCGCCTGGCTGCAGGTGCCTCTGAAATCAGACAGCAAGTGCCTTTCAAGTTGTCTGCTGTCATGTTTGAAAATGCCTTTCCCTGAAGGAGAGACTGGCCCTTAAAGAAAACATTTTCTGACATTTAGTGAAATTTTTGCAACTGGCTACTTTGTTATCAGAAGTAAGATGTAGATGTTACTGGAAAACTAAATGCAGTGCAGTGGGAAGAGTTCACATGGATGTGATTTAGCCTCTTTCCCCAAAAAGGGTAAGCAACGAGGATCTAAACGGACAACAGGCATATGGCACATAAGGCGGGCGTGGAGCTACTGCAGCGAGACAATAGGATGCTCTGATATGGGGGAGGGGCCGGAAAGGGGGGGGCGAGCGGCCAACAGCATTGTATAGAGAAAGGTCTGAAAAATAAAGGCTGTTTCTTCTCCCTGAGTCAGTAAAGATCAAGACTGTGAGCTTCTGAAACTACCTCTTAGGGCTGAGCCCCGGCTCCTACACGAATTTAGACTGTTACCTAAACTCAGATCTCTGCTTCTGCACCTGTAATTTAGGACAATAGTGTTAGCATTTTCATAGGGTTGTTCCGAGCATTAAATCAGTCAGCAGATGCAGAGCCTGGCAGCTAGCACTCCCTGAACGTTAGCTGGCCATCATTCAGAAGAAGTGGATTATTTCCCCCAGAAGAGAATCCCTCTTTGGCCCTCAAGTCCCTTTGGTTAGCACACTGTGTCTCTCCTCCATTTTGAGCACAGCTTCCCGGAAGGGCGCCCATATACTCCATCTTCAGTGTGTTCCCTACCATGCTTCATGAGCCTGCTCCAGCCAGGCTTTGCCCCTGAAGACTACCATTGTCAAGGTCTCTGGTGACCATCCAACACTCAGTTTTTATTCTTCTCTTGACTGATCTGTAGCTCTTGGCATAGTCAATCACTTCCTCTTCATTACATGATTTTCAGTTGGCTTCAGGGACACTACACCCCTCTGATTTTCCTCCTATGTCCCTGGCTTCTCCTTTTGAGTCTCCTATGCTGTTCCTCCTCACCCCAAACTGCATATTGGGGTGCTCAGGGCAAGTCATTGGTCCTCCTCACTTCTAGTGATCTCATCTAGTCTCCTGGCTGCCAAGAGGGTGATGTCCCCTAATTTTATATCTCTACCGGAGACCTGCCCCCTGAATTCTGAACTTCATGACTGACTGCCCAGGTGGACAGGCATCTCAAGCCTGACATCTCCAAAACTGAACTCCTTAATACCCATCACCAGGCTAACCCATCCTCCCACCACCCTCCCCTCTAGAACCCTTAGTTTGTTTGAGTCCATAGTCTCCCCCGCCGATTTCACCCCCTTCATTTTTCCCTTCCTACTATCTTCTTGTTTTTTGTGTCTTTTTTTTAACATATAATGTATTATTTGTTTCAGGGGTACAGGTCTGTAATTCATCAGTCTTACACAATTCAAAGCACTCACCATAGCACATACCTTCCCCGACGTCCATCACCCAGCTACCCCATCCCTTCCACCCCCCACCACTCCAGCAACCCTCAGTTTGTTTCCTGAGATGAAGAGTCTCTTATGGTTTGTCTCCCTCTCTGGTTTCATCTTGTTTCATTTTTCCTCCCTTCCCCTATGATCCTCTGTCTTGTTTCTCAAATTTCTCATATCAGTGAGATCATATGATACTTGTCTTTCTCTGATTGACTTATTTCACTTAGCATAATATCCTCTAGTTCCATCTATGTCATTGCAAATGGTAAGATTTTGTTTTTTGATGGCTCCATAATATTCCATTGTGTGTGTGTGTGTGTGTGTGTGTGTGTGTGTGTGTGTGTGTGTGTGTGTATATACCGCATCTTCTTTATTCATTCATCTGTGGATGGACATCTAGGCTCTTTCCATAGTTTGGCTATTGTGGACATTGATGCTATAAACATTGGGGTGCATGTACCCCTTTGGATCACTACATTTGTATCTTTGGGGTAAATACCCAGTAGTGCAATTGCTGGGTCATAGGGTAGCTCTATGTTCAACTTTTTAAGGAACCTCCATACTGTTTTCCAGAGTGGCTGCACCAGCTTGCATTCCCATCAACAGTGTAGGAGGGTTCCCCGTTTTCCACATCCTTGCCAACATCTGTCATTTCCTGACTTGTTAATTTTAGCCATTCTGACTGGTGTGAGGTGGTATCTCATTGAGGTTTTGATTTGGATTTCCCTGATGCCGAGCAATGTTGAGCACTTTTTCATGTGTCTGTTGGCCATTTGGATGTCTTCTTTGGAAAAATGTCTGTTCATGTTTTCTGCCCATTTCTTGATTGGATTATTTGTTCTTTGGGTGTTGAGTTTGATAAGTTCTTCATAGATTTTGGATACTAGCCCTTTATCCGATATGTCATTTGCAAATATCTTCTCCCATTCTGTCGGTTGTCTTTTGGTTTTGTTGACTGTTTCCTTTGCTGTGCAAAAGCTTTTTATCTTGATGAAGTCCTAGTGGTTCATTTTTCCCTTGCTTCCCTTGCATTTGGCGATGTCAAAACTGAACTCTTGCTCTTTCCCTCAAAACTCACTACGTGGCACAACTTCTCATTTTGGTAAATGACAGCTCCATCCTTTCAGTTGCTGCTACGGACTGAATTGCATTCCCCTCCACCCAAAATCCACGTTAAAGCCCTAAGCCCCCATGGGACTGTATTGGAGATAGGGCCTGAAAGTAATTAAGTTTAAGTGAAGTTGTAAGGTTGAAGCCCTGAACCAATAGGATTGGTGTCCTTCTAAAAGAAGAAGAGACACCAGAGTTTTTTCCCCACCATTGAGGACACAGTGAGAAGGGAGCACTCTGCATGCCAGGTGGAGAGCTCTCACCAGAAACCAACCATGCTGGCACCTTGATCTTGGACTACCTAGCCTTCAGAACTGTGAGAAATAAATTTGTGTTGTTTAAACCACCCAAGCTATAGTATTTTGTTATGACAGACCAAGCAGATGAATACAACTGCTCAGGTCCAAACACTTAGCATCATCCTAGACTCCTTTCTTTCTTCTACGTCCTACATTCAATCTGTCAGCAAATCTTATCAGGTTTATCTTCAAAATACAGCCAGACTTTACCCACTATGTATCACCAACCTGATTCAGGCTGCTGGATTATTGCAGTAACCATTTTAGCTGATCTCCCTGCTTCAGATTATACCACCTCATCCCCATTTACTCTCAAAATGGCAGCCAGAGCAATACTTTTAATGGTAAAACAATGTGTCATGTGGCACCTGGGTGGCTCAGTCAGTTAAGCATCTGCCTTCGGCTCAGGTCATGATACTGGGGTCCTGGGATCGAGCTTCACGGCGGGCTCCCTGCTCAGTGGGAGCTTGCTTCTCCCGTTTCCTACCACTTCCCCTGCTTGTGCTCTCTCTCTGTGTGTGTCAAATAAATAAATAAAATCTTTAAAAAAAGAAAACTGTGTCATTTCTGTGCTAGAGCACCATTGGGCTTCTAGGCTTGCTCACAGAAAAGCCATCATCTTTTAAGATGGTCCACAGGGGGGCGCCTGGGTGGTGCAGTCAGTTAAGCATCCAACTCCTGGTGTCGGCTCAGGCTGTGATCTCAAGGTTGTGAGACCCAGCCCCATGTTGGGGCTCTGTGCTTGGGTGGTGGAGTCTGCTTGAGATTCTCTCTCCCTCACTTTGCCCCACCCACTCATGCTCTCTTTCTCTCTCTAAAATGAATAAATAAATCTTTAAAAACAATAAAACATAACACAACAAAATGACCCACAAGCCCTTATACCATGTCTACGTTCCCCTCCTTGCCACATCCCAAGCTCCCCCATCCCCTTTCTGACTTCATCTGCCCTCACCCTAGTTCATGGATTTGCTCAGGCCTGTGTCCTTCTCAAGAATTCCCAAGACTTCCAGGTCTTGGCTTGAATGTCGTCCTCTCCTCGAGGCTTTCCCTGACCCCTCAGTTTGGAGTGACAACCTCCTCACCCCCACACATACCCTGTCCCTTTTCCTGCTTTATTTTCTTCGGCACGGTCACCATCTAACACCGTCTATGGTTGGCTTGTTTGCTTGTTTATTGTCTGTCTTCTGCCATGAGAAGATGAGAACACAAGTTTTGGGAGGGTAGGAACGGTTTTCTGGGTTGTTCAGTACTGTGCCAGCCTGAGAACAGGCCTGCCGTGGAGTGCCGTCCCATAAAATATTCACTGAATAAATGACTACATGAACGATTCTTTATATATTTTTTTCAGAAAACTCAATCTTTTGAAATAAAGCAGTCTTTATTTATACAACGGTCTCTAAATAAAGATTTTTACTTTAAAAATTAACCCCACTGCTAATTAGTCCCACAACTGGCTGAATCAAGGCAGCCTGAGCCCCAGGGTACCCAGGAGCAGCAGACTCTTCATGGCCGGCCAAGTCCTACAAGGAAGAAAACAGCCTTAAATGCTGTATTTATAAACCTTAAGGGAAGACAACACCGAAACGGTATTTTTTAAGAGCACAGGTTGGAAGTATTAAAGGATACCTCTTTTTTAAAGATTTTATTTATTTATTTATTTATTTGAGAGAGAGAAAGAGAGCACAAGCAGGGGGAGCAGCAGAGGGAGAGGGAGAAGCAGATTCCCCGCTGAGCAAGGAACCCCACATGGGACTCCATCCCAGGACCCCGGGATCATGATCGGAGCCAAAGTCAGATGTTCACCTGACTGAGACACCCAGGTGCCCCCAAAGGATACTTTTAAAGACAAATTTTGGGGGGTATTTAGTTCACTCAGAAAAAACTCAGCCTTTTAACTTCCACCTGGTACCTGGGAAGTCTCCCTTTGGAACATGGGAAGCTTCCATTCTTCTGGTGTCGGAATACCTCTTGGAAAAACCATATGTGGGCTTCCAACAGTCTGTCTCCTTGGGTCTTACCTGTAAGGAAAAAAGAAAATTACCCAGAAAAGCAGTGGTTTCAATGTGCCCCCTGGCCGCCACGGGCCTGCTGAGCGCACTTTTCCAGGATGCCCGTCACAGGCAGTCCGGCTTTGGGGCTGCTTCATCTTTCCACCAGCCCCCCTCCCAGCCTCAGGATGCCCGACGGCTCTTACCGGAACAGCATGTTCCCAGAGCTCCTGCAGAGACCACTGACAGTTTTTGCCTCAGAATCCTCCCTTCCAGGAAAAGCCTTCTACCAAACAGATTGAAAATTGTATAAGGTCACAAAACATATTCTTTCTGACAAGAGGTGGCAAGAACATAACCACTGGTGAGCCGCCTGACCTTCCGCGAGGAGGGTCCTCCCCTTGTCCAGCTGGGGCCTGCGCCTACTTCTTTCAGGGCAGGAATTAACCCCGACAGCTTCTGCATCTCAGGCCAGAGAGTCCAATGTGCCCAGTGTAATAAGCCAAGCTGCCCCCCACACTCCCGATTGGAGTTGGTTATGGAGAGGCCCCACCCGAGCCTACTTTCTGCCAGACTTCGAGGTCTCATTGACACCAGTTCACCCCTTCAAATGTGGTGCTCTGGATGAATCCTTTAAAAAAGATTTATTTGAGAGAGACAACGAGAGAGTGCACACCTGCATGCAAGAGGGATGGGGGCAGAGGGAGAGGGAGAAGCAGGCTCCCCGCTGAGCAGGGAGCCTGACCAGGGACTCGATCCCAGAACCCGGGACTCGATCCCAAGACCTAGAAATCATGACCTGAGCTGAAGGCAGATGCTTGACAGACTGAGCCACCCAGCTGCCCCACCTGTACTCATTTTTAAAAACTTTCTGAAATAGGCTGTTAAGTAATTGGTGACTTCAACCCTCAAGGAAAGGGAGTAAGAGAAAAACATAATGGATGTTTACATAGCCTCTGTCTTCGAGAAACACAAACCACTTCACATCTAGGGGAAGTTTTCAGATACAGTCACCAGACTGTGCTTTCTGTCCCTTGATATAGGACTCCGGGTGGATAGAAATGATTTGTTTGATGTCTTTACCATATTACTTAAATTTGTCACATGCATTGGTTTAAAAATCCCAACAGCACGGAAGGGCTTCGTGAAAAGCTGCAAGGCTTTCTTCTGCCTCTCTCGAACTTCTACCCTCCACCTCTTCCCCGCTCTGGGCTTTTGTTTTAATTTTATGTCGTTATGGCTCACATCCATGTTCTCTTCTAGAAACAGCAGTGAAATCTGCTGTGCTCTATCTGTAGATGGATTCCAAACGTTTAAAACAAATAAACATTGTTTGACAGGTAAATGTCGTGGCCTTTGGAGATCCTCGGGTTCTAACTCTGAGGGCTCTGTCCACGTGCGATGATCCAACAAAGCTCTGGTGCGGCGCATCCAGTTATCTTCAGTTGCCCCCTTGGGGGTGGCAGGAATCACGCAGCCGTGACAGATCCCATCATGTACAGGCTCTTCCTTCTGCACGTAGCTACACGGCTTGCGACCAGGTTTGCAAGGCACATGGAGATATTGGGCAGTTATCTGTGGGGTGGTTACGAACTACATCTTGCTTGCTGCCTTGCAATAAACCTCTGGGAGAATGATTTCAAGGCTCAACCCTGTCCAGCTCACCAGAAGGCTCACTGTAGACTTCGGAGCAGGAGTTCTAGGACATATCAGCTGCAAAGATGGAAATGCAGGCTTCTGTCTAGATCCCCCAAAGCCTTTGACAGAAAAGATACTTTGTGAGGCAGAGGCAGAAATCCTTCCCATCAAACAATAGTTATCACACGCTCACTTTGAGGCCATAGGCTGGTGAGCGCCAACACAGCAGGAAAGCTCCTGGCTTTGTTTCAGGGGTTGTGGTCCTTTCAGAAGGACCCAGGTTTGATTCCTGGCCTTGCCCCTTCTGAGCTGTCAGTTCCTGTCAACTTAGTCTCTGCAAGCCTGTTATCTACGATATAAAGGGTGTCTGCTTGACATTTCCTTCAAGATAGAGAAACAAACGTGCCCAGTACGCTGTGCTATATGGACGGATTCAATATATAGCTCCTTCTTCTCCTTGCCTACTCTCTCTTCTTCTATTCTAAGTAGATATTCATGTTTTTTACTCTAGTTGATCCTATTTCAGGCAGGGCTGGGCCAACAGCTGCAGAATGACGTTGCCTTCAAGTGCATTTTTTCAACTAAAGTTTCTGGAAAGAATACCAGCTGTCTCTCCGTTCTGATTTCACTGGTCGGAATTTTTAACTTTCAAGATGTTGTACCTTTCCCAGGTAAGTTAAAAATAAACTCAAGCTTTTAAATTTCATGGCATGTGATACTATAACCATTGCCTTAATCTCAGCCAGTGCAAGTTTGGTGAGTTGGAAGGAGATTTGAGTGGATAAAAATTCTGGTATTTTATGATTATCTAGTAAGATGGAGATCCCAGAATGTATGTATGGGTTCCACATGAGGAAGCATAATATCTGCCTGGGTCTCATTTTAGTGTGAGGATTAATTTCTTGGCCAGGTTTTTTTTCATATATATATATATATATATATATGTATATATATATATATATATATGAGATTTTATTTATTTATTTGAGAGAGAGAGAAAGAAAGAAATAGCATGAGTAGGGGGGAAGGGGCAGAGGGAGAGGGAGAAACAGGTTCCCCACTGAGCAAGGAGACTAAAGTGGGGCTCCATCCCAGGACCCTGGGATCATAACCTGAGCCGAAGGCAGATACTTAACTGACTGAGCCACCCAGGCGCCCCTCTTGGCCAAGTTTTTAAAACATGTCCATAAGTAAGAAAATCTTTATATGTTCCTTCCAATTTCTGCTGAGCATGGATACATGGAAGTGATACCAGAGACAATGTAGTTACACCATCCATTAAAATTAGTGTGTGTGTGTGTGTGTGTGTGTGTACCCGCGCGTGTGTGTGTGTATACACATTTCCATTTAAAACCTAGTGACAATAATTGAAATGAAGGGACATCATTGATAGGTATCAATATAGACAAAGAGTACACTGAAATGTGCCAGCATCACTAAGTAAATTGTGCATCCAGAATTAGTGAGCAATGAAACTACTCTTTTGCTTTTTAATTCAAATTGATGTTTTCAAGGCATTTTCAAGCTTGCTGTTATTATAACAATTCAATGAAAATAATAGCCAGTTGCTCAGAGTTTGAACATCCAGGCACTGGCTTATTCTGGCCTTTTTTGGTAAATTTCCTTTTATGACAGTTGCTGCAAATCTTTTTTTTCTCAATAAAACTTTTATTTAGAAAGTGTTAGATTTACAGAACTGTTGCAAGCATAGCACATGCAGTTCTGGGCACCCTATGCCTAGTTCCCTCTATAATTAACATCTTACATTAGTACGCTCTATTTTTCACAAATGATGTACCGATATTGATACATAATTATTAACTAAAGTCCACATGTCATTCAGATTCCCTTATTTTTAAAATAGTGTCTTTTTTTCTGTTCCAGGATCCCATCCAGATACCATATGATTATTCACTGTCATGTCTTCTTAGGCCCCTCTGGCTGTGCCAGTCTCTCTGACTTTCCTCGCTTTTCATGGTCTTGACAGTTTTGAGGACTATTGGTCTGGCATTTTGTAGAATGCCTCTCTACTGGGATTTGTCTGATGGTTTTCTTGTGATTAAATGGGGGTTATGGGTTTTGGGAAGAAGGTCAAGTGCTGTTCTCATCACATCCCATCAAAGCTACATACTATCGACATGAATTATTGCAGCGGATGTGGACCTTTGATCATATGGCACGGGGTAGTTAGCGTCAGGTTACTGCACTGTAAAATTACTCTTTTCCCCCCTTTTATCCTCTTTTTACTCTTTTCAGAAGGAAAACATCTCTGTCCTCACTGAACTCATCCACAGCATAGCCTTCTGGTAGACAATGGATATTTATTTATTTTTTTAGAAGATTTTATTTATTTATTTGAAAGAGAGACAGAGAAAGAGAGAGATTGAGAACAAGAGGGGGGAGGAGCAGAACCACAAGCCGACTCCCTGCCGAGCAGGGAGCCCGATGTGGGACTCAATCCCAGGACCCTGAGATCATGACCTGAGCTGAAGGCAGACGCCCAACCAACTAAGCCATCCAGGTGCCCCAACAATGGATATTTGTTCTGCTGGGGTTCTTTTATGCAGTTAAGAGCATTGTCTAGTGTGTCTTTTAGCTTCTTCTGCCTAAGATTTGGTGGGTAGTGGTGGTCATATGTTGGTAGGAACATAGTGAAAAAAAATTTTTTCAACATAAATATTCAGCAAGTATAGAAGGTATTTCTGTGGCTCTTTAAGATTACAAGTATCATATTTTTTTCCCTATGCTACAAATAAATTCCCCCATTTTTAAAAGAAACAATTATTTCTCTACAGTGATCGAAATAAGTTATTTAAATAGCCTTCCGTATTCTTCTCTTTAAATGTATCTTCTGGCTGCTGAAGACTTACCATATTTCCTTTCCCATCTACGATAACTAGGCTGTCTGATGTGGCCCAGCACTTTCACTCTTTGTAGCCCAACAATTTCTGAGAATGGAGCCAGATCAGAGGGAAGAACCGACCGAAAGATGATTGAGAAGTATCCCATGACTCACCTTGTTTCTGTCATGTTCAGTTGGGGGTTAAGCAGAAGGGATTTTTACAGAGTATTAGATGGCTGAAAGAAGCATTTGGGCTGGAAGAAGCAGACTCTAAGCTGAGCTTCTAGCTCCCAAGGCCGGTCCAGCTAATCCCAGCCACAGAGCCATTGGTCCCACCAAATCAGGAAGCCACCAGCATCTGGGGGACTTGCGCCCTCCTCCACCCCCAGGTAACTCCATTCTTAATTCAAGTCTTGCATGAGTGCATCTACTTAGCAGAACGTAAATCCTATCTAAAACCCTAGCTGCTAGGGAGCATGGGAAATGTCCTTTCTTGTTCTAGCTTCCAGTAAAGGAGGCGCAATAGAATGCAGCTGGAATGCATGGAGAGTGAGCAAATCCCCAGTGTCTTGCAAACCACACAACCTTCGTCACATTGCCCCTCTGAGGGGTAGGGCAACATGAGAACAAGATTTCCTAGGGCCAGTGCGGGGAGGGGGTTGGTGTGTTCCAGAAGTCAAGGCCAAAAAACTCCTCTTGGGAAATGGAAGGTTGGAGCTAGTAGGTGAAGTGATTACATAGTCAAGGTCTTAGGTCCGGTCACAGGGTAAAGCACTAAGTGGAGGGTTGAGTGTCTGGGGTACCATGCGGTGGGAATCTAAATCAAGTGAAGGGCAGATAATAAGTGTTCTTTTCTGTATTTCCTGGGATTAATTGGTAATGGCTTCTTGAAGCACTAAATTAAGAATTTCTAGGTTCAGTGGAGAAGAAAGTTGTGATTTGTTAGTAGTATCTGCTATAGGCACAGACAAGGGTGACTTGAGTGTAAAGTATTTATCATCTTTTTCTTCATGGCCCTGGGACATCAGCAATAGAATTGAGCTTGTCATCCTCAAGCTCCTTGCCTATTCTGAGAAGAAAGAGAATGGGGAACTGAGAGCTGGAGGTAGTTGGAGATGACTCACTCAGAGTGAGAAAGCAAGAGGGGAGGAAAGGGCAGTATTGCAGGCTGTCTGTACATCTTAACTTTAAGGAACACTGTATGTATATTACAAATAATATGCAGCTATTCATCTGAAAGTCAACAATTCAAAGTGTTTTGGTTTTGCCAGTGGGACAACTAAACTATTTATTTAAGCACACAGAAAAGAGGGAATGGTAGTAATTGATTTAAATAATAGAAGTATCTATCTTGAGTTGATGCATAGTCTCCAGTAACATTGGTAAACAATGAAACCGTGTTGGCTTCTTTCTCAAACTTCCGACAGCAGCAAGATGGCCCTAGCAGCTCTAGTCCCACATCTTCCTAAACAATTTTAGACTATGGTGCAATGAGTTCAGAATTTTGCACACACAAATCTCACTTTTCAGTTGAATGAAGTGAAAGAACAATATGACTTACAATTTTTTAGACCTTCTTTTAGTGCCAAATGACTAAAACTAAAGTAGCCTAGAAATGGCTCCATAGAAATTAGCTCTGAATAATTATTAAGGACAACCTGTAACTGAATAAATATCCAAATCGGTTAGGATGCTTAAAAAATTGTTCTCTCACGTTGCTCAAGCAACCTACTCTTAATCTTATTTTTACTTTATGTTTTCTCGTTGTTGTCGTAGTTCTCTTCACTTGTTCTGTCTTATGCTCCTATGTGACCACAATCTATGAGAGAAATATCATATCATTCTCAAAATACCATTTTTATTTCAAAATATACAAGAACAATGCCATTTTCAAATACCTGCTTGGGGCAAAAAAATTAAACTGTGGAAGTATATGTAAAGGAATATATGAAGAAGCATGTAGAAGTACATATAAAGGGGTATATGAAACCTCCTCCTGCATACTCATTCCCAAAGGTAACCTGGGTGGCTCAGTCCAGTGGGCGGCTGCCTTCGGCTCAGGTCATGAGCCTGGGGTCTTGGGATCAAGCCCCACATCCGGCTCCCTGCTCAACAGAGAGCCTGCTTCTCCCTCTCCATCTGCCTTCTACTCTGCTTACTTGTGCTCTCTCTGTCAAATAAATAAATAAAATCTTTAAAAAAAAACAAAACAAAGGTAACCATAGTTAATAAATGTATGTATATATTTTTAAATCTTATCTACAGTGAATTAAGGTTTGTATTCCTTCTGATGGATATAGCCTTTACATTTTTTTCTTAAAGATAAATTTCCTTAATCTGTTTGCTAAAGTAACCAAGAACAACCCAACAAGTGAAAGGAGACTTTTTAAAAAAATTAGATTTATGTTCATCTACTTACCTACCTACCGGCACACACATACACACACACCGATAAGTATAATACAACCTTTTTTTAAATTATTATTTTTTAAGATTTTATTTATTTATTTGACAGAGAGAGAGAGAACAAGTAGGGGGAGTGGCAGAGGGAGAGGGAGAGGCAGGCTCCCCACTGAGCAAGGAGCCTACCCAGGAGCTCGTTCCCAGGACTCCGGGATCATGACCGGGGCTGAAGGCAGCTGTTTAACCGACTGAGCCACCCACGTGCTCCCCCCGCTTTTTCACAGATTTTATTTTAATATAATATAACCTTTAAAATTAACTAATGTAAACCCTTTTTATGAAGAGAGAAGAAATGATTAAATCATGGCATGTTTATACCCAGTCTTCATGCACAGGATCACCATCACTCATGTCCCGGAAGAAGCACGTGTCAGCTCAAGCTACTGAAGAAGGCTTTTCATATTTCTTGATGACGTTGTTATTGCTACCTACTCTCATACCTATCTCTCAATAAAGTGTTCATTACTTAAACAAGTAATGACTTAAGTTAGATGAAAAATTATCTCTTGGATTACATTTTAAAGAAGACTCCAGGGTGTGAATGATGGTGTAGTAAGTCATGCTTAACACATTATCCAGGACAAGCCCCAAGGCTCCGGGAGGCCATTAGGAATGAAAGCCCTGGGTGGTATCACTCGTAGCCTAGAGGCTTGTCTGTCTTTTGTAAAATTCCGAGCACATTTCCAGAGTCCTGAAAATGAAAAACAGCATACAGCTAAATCTTCCAAAGTGCTTCTCTAGATCACAAATTTAATTAGAGTCCCAGGAGCACCATGTCTGTCCCTGGATGCTTGGAGTGTGTCCTCTCCCCACCCATGGGGACCTCTGGAGGCTGCTGCCGCCCCGTGCCCTGACCTCCCTGCATTTGCTCACCTCCTTCTGTAGGCTGGTGCAGTTCATGGCCAGGCCCATGTCTAGGTTAGAGGAAGTTGGTGCTTCAATAGCAGAATACTTTGAAAGTTTGAGGACCAGTTTCGTAGGAACAGAAATTTGTCTGCTCAACCTAATATTTTATTAAAACATTTGTTCCCACCTACATTTAAAAAATTTATTTTATTTTATTTATTTATTTGAGAGAGTGAGAGAGAGAGCAAGCATGAGAGGAGAGAGTGTGGAGGGGCAGCAGGAGAAGCATACTCTCCGCTGAGCAGGGAGCCCCATGTGGGACTCAATCCCAGGACTCCAGGATCATGACCTGAGCCGAAGGCAGCCGCTTAACCGACTGAACCACCCAGGCCCCCCCCCCCCACCTACATGTTTTAAGAGAAGGCTCCTCTACCCTCCAAAATGTTTGACTTGTGGCTAATCCACATAGCTGAAGTGAGAGGTCAGTTTTGGCCTCCGTAGCTGTCTATCTCTGTGCACGCCCCAGGGCAGCCAGGAGGTCGCTTCCACTCCTTTTCCCGGAAGCTATCTACCGTCGGTTCTAAGGAGGCTGTTGTAAGCCTCAATTACAGAATCACGTCTGCTTGCTCTGGGCCCACTTTTAATATTAAAGAAAGGGCAGAATAAGAAATGGATATATGGTGCAAGGGGAAAGATCTAGTTGTTTCACTTAAAGCAAAAGAAGTTTGGATGGAAATAAATTCAGATTTTCTTCTTAAGATTTCAGGAATGTAGTTTAGAATCTCTCTGTCTTGGAACAGGTATTCCAACAGTTTCTTGTAAGATCTCATTTTCAACCTCTGACCACTTATTAGCCTCTAAAAAGTCAGGATTCTCGGGGATATCCTTTTCCTAAGAGACTAAGTTGATTTTTTTCTTTAAACAAAGTGAAGGGTTGCCAGCCTCCTTTGCTGTTAGTAGCTACCACAATGTATTGTAGTTGCAAAACTGTCTCCAGGACTCAGAATTTCTGTGAAAGTACCTTGACATTCTTGCAAATTGAGGACTTGAGCCACATGGGTTTGTTTTCATCTGAGAGCTGAGCTGGGCACGGCCCCACCACTGCCCGGCAAGAGGGGGAACCTGGTGCCCCTGTGGGTGCTCACGTGACCCTGGCACCCAGGACGGTGGGGACTAGAGAAGGAGACACATTGAAAATGGAATTGACAGAGTCTGGCAGCTGACAAGGTAGTGGGTGAGGGGAAGTAAAAGTCAAATGTGAGGCCAAGGCCTTGGTGACCAGAGCACCTGCCACAGCACTGAACCCTGGGACCATGGTGCCTCTGATTCCGTACCCCTGGCAGGATGTCACACATCACTGTGCTGGCAGGGCTGGGATTAGACCAGGCTTCTTCAGACAATCCAAACCTGCCTCCCGGGCTGAAGCTCATCCTTGAGAAGTCCCTCAACATGGCAAGCACGCTTCTTATCTCCCATCCTTAGAGACTCTCCCTCCAGCTCCCTCCTTCTCCCCTTTACAAACAAATGTTTCGGGTGCCCCCATTTCCTCCTACCCCATAGGCTTTCCACACCAGCCCCACGGCAGGCTGCCGGAATAAGGTCACCAGAGACCACCACATGGCTCAACGGAATGGACACACTTTTCTAGGCTCCTCCTGAAGGACTCCTCAGTGTCACTCGGTGGGGATGTCCCCTCCTTGCTGGCTTTTCCCTCCCCCCACCTTCTGCATCGGAGGCAGTGGTCTTCTGTCTCTCTGCCCACTCCTTCTTGTCTGATTGTTGGCAGCCTCTACTTACAGCTCTTCACCCTTGCACCCTCATCCCCCAATGCATGGATCTGCTAGCTCGGCTTTACTGTCAAGACACAAATATGTGTCCCCCACACCTCTTCTTTGAGCCCCAGGCTCATACAACCAGATGCCTCCTTCACTCTCTACTTGGATATCTCGTAGACATTTCAAACTCAGCAGGTCCCACATTTTGCTCCTTGTCTCTCCCTCACCCTACAGTCTGCTCCCCATTTCTCATGACATCAGTGAAGGAGCTGTTCTTAACATTTTCTTCTCCATTTTATCCAGTTCATTAACAAGTCCTAATGATTCCACCTCCAGAGTCCATGTTATACGCATTTCCACTGCCACCATGGAGTCCAAGAAGCCATGTTTTGCCTGGACTATTGCGTTAGCATCCTAACTCAATCCCTTTCTGGTCTCTCTTCTCAACTGCATTCCCCATCCACTCTCATTCACAAAGAAACCAGAGAAATGACTTAGGAAGCAAATCTAATCATGCCGCCCCCCCCCCCCCCCCCCCCCCCGCTTTAAAACCTAAGAGATCCCCATTGCATTAGAAATGAAACACCAAATCCTTCACTAGTTATCTCAGGGAATGAATGTCCTCTCTTCCTGGGTATGCAGCCCCTCCCTTAGCCACTTTCCATGGGTTAACCATACTCAAGCCACACCCGCCTCCTCCGGGTTCCTCAACACACCCTAGGGGCTTTGCATATACTGGTCCCTGTGCCTGGGGCTCTCTTCCCTACATTCTTTGCCTGGCCCATGGCTGCTCATCCTTCAAGTTTCAACTTAAATGTCAGAGAACTATCCCTACTTTCTCTACTACTCCCCACACCCAATATCCGTCTAATCTCTAGCATATCTTTTGCTTGGTTTTTTGTGATAATCCTTATCACATTTTGCAATTCTAATTTATTTATGTAACTTTTTGTTTAATATCTGTTCCCCTGATTACTCTGTGTACTTTGTTCATGCTCTTGGTCACGTCTATATCCTAGCACATTATAGGGACTAAAAATGGGTTCAATAAATAAGAGAATAAATGCTTACTAGTGTGACTTCTGCTTCACCCTAAGGCTCTAGAAATAAGCTCATTTGTCTGAATAGGTGGAAAGGGGCTCTAAAGTCGGTTTTGTTAGAAGAGCTAAACCTAATTGACCAATATGTGGTGGTCCACAATTTCAGAGATGTGTTCCCCCCAAATTACAGATTCACACTTGTCTCCAGCTGGTTGGTCTCTCGTTCCAATCACTCTTCTTAATCTGGACAGCTACGGAATGAAAGTAGACTCACAGCATCACTATGATTATGTTGCACCAAGATTACCTACCTGTGAGACTCTTCTTGTTGTTTCTAGTTTTCCCTTTAGAGCCAAACTATTTCTTACAGTTCTCTAGTTCTCAGTAAAAAAAAAAAAAGTTTCACAAGAAGCATTAAAATAAACCAAACCTCCCAACAATAATAAAAACCTTACTTGGATCATTATAACTGACTTGAGTGCCTCTTGGCAACAAATCTTTTAAGGACACGCTCACCCTTTACTCCCTGGCAGTGGTTCTGAGTGCCTCTGTGTACATGGATTGATTTACAGCCTGAATTTATAAAGCCTTCCATCATTCATCTAAACTAACACCTTCAATTTAAAATTGGACTGAAACTAAAGGGAAGAGATGGCCCCAGCTAGAGATGGGGAGCCCAGCACCAGAGGGGAAAAGCCAATGTCATTACCGGGGAGGACACTCACATTCATGTAAGTAATGGGCCCATTATAGTGAAGGTTTTATTTCTCTGCAAAGTATGGCTCTCCAAGAGGTTATCCCCACCTCCATTTTTAAGGTAGTTGAACAAAATAAGGACCTCAGGACCACAAATCAGGAAGCTCCCGACTTTATCTACCTCCGCAGCAACAGTTTCCTCCCCAGCAAATTATCAGGGTCCTGGGCTTTGCCCTGGGCTGGGTCCCAGGAGCTTGTGCCAACCTGACCCTACGGGGCAGGAGATGAAGAAAAAAGGCAGCGTCTAAGGACAAGAATAATAAGACAGCTAAGGGAGCCTTCCAAAATTGATAAAGAAGGTTTGTGTGTTCAAGAGGGTGGCTGGGAGCAGAGCTGGAGAAGACTCTGAGGTGTTGGGGCAGAAGTAGAGCCTGTGTCCTAGGACACCCATGGCCCATAGCCACCTCGTCTCCGAAGGGATTTTTCACTGTTTGTCATCATTGTCATCCCCACCACTGCTCTCGCTGCCTGCCTCAGTTTCCTCACCTGTAAAGTGAGGGTAATAGATCTACTTTGTTCTTCGGGTGGATATTCCTACGATGGATGAGTCCTTATGCCCGGTTTCCATGCATTTTGAAAGGTCTGTAAAAGTTCTAGTCTGTGTCCCTGGTGCTAGAAGGGCAGCAGGGGCCAAAGGAAGGATGAGCTGAGGCACGGAGTCATCTGCAGACATCACTGGACAGTAGAATTCACGTTGCCTCACCCTGCTGCTGCGGGCCACTCGGAGCTCACACAATCGCCCCACCGGCCGTATCAGTTGGGGACAAGGAAGGAAAATGGCCAGATAGGCCCTTGGCTGCCTTATCAATATGGAACTGAAAAAGGGTTGCAGTTAATCAAGGCTGAACGAGCTTTGTGCCATGCCCGCCCTAACAATCCACATTGGCAGTCCTGGTCCGCGGTACAGTCTGTTGACCAAGAATTGTGAAAAGCATGGCTACACAACTTCATGTCTACAATGCATGCATTTAAAAGGGAGAGGCCACTTTCCAGGTTTCAGCCGATCGAAAGCCTGCCTGCGCCCAACCCCTTAGGCATCCCCCCATCAGGTGTGGGGAATTCTATTCAAGGTCTTTCTCTGGGGTTTCTTAGTGACTCTGGAGGGTAATATTAACCAGGCAGCCTTTGTTAGTCCAGATTGAGAGATGACATTCTCTAGGTGTCACCTGGAGAAGCAGGGAAGGGAGCAGGAAAGGCCCACTTATTGATGGGGGTTGGGGAAAGCAGATGATCCCATGTGAAGTGCTGGAATAGGGAGACAAATTAATTGTTGGGTGGGGGAAGGCACCCAGAAAGACCTCCCGGGGGTGGTGGGTCTTCCTAAGGATAATTTGCTTCCTTAATTTCACCTAGTGTCTCTGCGATCTAAAACACAGGACTGGCAAATTCCGAGAAGGGCCGTTGTTACTGTGATGTAACTTACCGTTTAAAAGATTTTATCGGTTCTAGTTCAGTTTGAGTAGAATCTAGCTGCTCATCTGTTTGCTCTTAAAAGTGTCATCTCCATCTTGATATTCTTCAGCTTGAAGGAACTAAATTCTGGGTACTGAAGACAGATAAACCAGGGTGGCTTATGTACTATTGCCTTGGCTCAAGTTCTAGGACATTATGATTCTACCTAATAAAACCCATGGGCTGTTTTCAGCTACTATAATAAGATATTGGTTTTCCATTTAATCTCCTATAAAGAAATTTAGACATAAAACCTCTTTATTTCCTTCAGAATTCGTATATAAAGTTTAATTGTATGGTGCCTGCCATATTTTCAAAACCTGTCCACTCTCATTGTGTCTAGCTGTTGGATTCCCCCAAGCGTAGAAACAAATAGGGTCAGTGTCATTTGGCTTTTGCACACCAGCAGAGTGTATGCTCAGTGGGGTCAACAACAACAACAAAAGACATGACGGCTCTTTTGGCCAATGGCAGTTTCTTGAGTGACAATAATGACCCTGCTCTGCTGATCTGAACCCACACACAGGAAAACAAACAGGGAAGAATCTTGGCTTTGACACATGGTACCTAGAGGACAATGATTAATTTTTAAAAATTCCTGTATCCTTTTTTTTTTTTTAAGATTTTATTTATTTATTTGTCAGAGAGACAGAGAGAGAACGCACACAAGCAAGGAAAGCGGGAGGGAGAGGGAGAAGCAGACTCCCCATGGAGCAGGGAGCCCGACACGGGGCTCCATCCCGGGACCCCGGGATCATGACCTGAGCCGAAGGCAGACACTTAACAGACTGAGCCACCCTGGCATCCCATCCTGTATCTTTTCTTCAAAAAAAAATTTTTTTTAAGAGTTTTGCAATGCCAATGCTCTCTGCAATGAGGCTTTTCCTGCAGAGGACTGTGCCTTTGAGCCTGCGCACTCAGTGCTTTTCTCCAGTGGCTCCCACAGGGACTTATGGGGACTGGGTGGGTCCTCCCTGGGAGCTCCTAGCAGGCAGGTTCTCACTCCCATCAGTGTGTGCCACATTCAGTACAATCAGCATCGTGGGTAGTGTTCAGACACTGAAGGAAGGATACAAGCAGCAGAGTGTATCCTCAGTGGGCAGTGAGTTCATGAACCTGAAGTTTCATTTATTCATAGGACGATTACTACTGAGTGTCTATTTGTCGAGTACCAGGCATTTTCTAGGCACTAAAGATAAGGCTGTGACCTAAAGAGAGAGTGTTCTTGCCCTTGTGAAGCTTACTTACATTTTAGTGGAGGGAAAACCTTCTGTTTCTGAGTTTGATTGATCTAGATACCTCATATAAGTGGAATCATACAGTATTTGTCTTTTTGTTACTGGCTTAGCTCAATTAGCAAAATATCCTCAAGGTTCCTCCATGAGGTAGCATACGACAGGAAATTTTCCTCTTTAAGGCTGAATAATATTCCGTTGTATGTACATGCTACATTTTGTTTATCCATTCATCCATAGATGGACATTTGGGTTGCTTCTACCTTTTGGCTATTGTGAATAATATTGCTATTAACATGGATGTAAAATATCTTTTCCAGACCCTGCTTTCAATTCTCTTGGATACTCAGAGGTGGACTTGCCGGATCTTATAGTAATTCTATTTTTTTTTTTCTGGAACTGTCATACTCTTTTCCATAGCAGCCCCACCATTTCACATTCTCACCAACAGTGCACAAGGGTTACAATCTCCACATCCTCTCCAGTACTCAGGATTTTCTAATTTTTGGATAGAAGACATCCTAATAGGCATGAGGGGAAATCTCACTGTGGTTTTGACCTATTAATTCCCTAATCATTAGTAATATTGAGCATCTTTTCATGTGCTTCCTGATCATTTGTATATTTTCTTTGGAGAAATGTCTGTTTAAATCATTTGTATTTTTTTTTTAAAGATTTTATTTATTTGACAGAGAGAGAGAGACAGCGAGAGAGGGAACACAAGCAGGGGGAGTGGGAGAGGGAGAAGCAGGCTTCCTGTGGAGCAGGGAGCCCGATGCGGGGCTCAATCCCAGGACCCTGGGATCATGACCTGAGCCGAAGGCAGACACTTAACAACTGAGCCATCCAGGCGCCCCTAAATCCTTTGTATTTTTGATTTGGGTTATTTTGGGGGGTTTTTGTTGTTGAGCTGTAGGATTCTTGATATATTCTAGATATCAATCTTGCATCAGATATATGTTTGCAAATGCTTTCTCCCATTTCACAGGTTGGCTTTGCACTCTGTTGATTGTGTCCCTTGAGGCACTGACATTTTAAATTTTGGTGAAGTACAATTTATCTGTTTTTGCTTTCATTACCTGTGATTCTGGGGTTACATCCAAGAAATCATTGCCACACTCATTGTCATGAAGTGCTTCCCCTTAAATATTTTTTTCTAATAGTTTTATAGTTTTAGGTCTTAAATCCATTTTGAGTTAATTTTTGTATATGGTGTAAGGTAAGTGTCAAACCTCATTCTTTTGCAGGTGGAGATCCACTTTTCCAAATATCACTTCTTGAAAAGATTGTTCTTTTCCCATGGAATGGTCTTGGCATTCTTATCAAAAGTCATTGGACAGGGTGCCTGGGTGGCTCAGTTGGTTAAGCGACTGCCTTCGGCTCAGGTCATGATCCAGGAGTCCCTGGATCGAGTCCTGCATCGGGCTCCCTGCTCGGCAGAGAGTCTGCTTCTCCCTCTGACCCTCCCCCCTCTCATGTGCTCTCTCTCTCTCTCATTCTCTCTGTCTCAAATAAATAAATAAAAAAGAAATCTTCAAAAAAATTTATTTAAAAAAAAGTCATTGGACATATTTGCAAGGGTCTATTTCTGGGCCATTTTATTCCATTGGTCTATATGTTTATCTTTATGCCAGTACTATCCTGTTTTAATTACTGTAGCTTTGTAATAAGTTTGGAAATCAGGAAGTGTGAGACCTCCTACTTGGTTCTTCTTTTTCAAGATTGTTTTGGTTATTCAGGATCCCCTGAGTTTGAATTTTAGGATGGATGTTGCTATTTCTGCAAAAAATGTCATTGGGACTTTTATCAAATCTGTAGATTGCTTCAGGTAGTATTAAAATTTTTAACAATATGAAATTTTCCAATCATGAACAAATGATGTCTTTTCACCCATTTGTGTCTTTTTAAATTTCTTTCAGCAAAATTGTGTAGTTGTCAGTGTATAAGTCTTTTACCTCTTTGGGTAAATTTATTACTAAATATTTTATTCTTAGGATAAATTGGAAATGGAATTGTTTTCTTAATTTCCTTTTTGAATTATTCATTGTTTGTGTATAGAAACGCAACTGATTTTTGGATCTTGATTTTGTATCCTGCAACTCTGCTGAATTCATTTACTAGTTCTAACAGGTTTTGTGTATGTGTGTGTGTGTGTGTGTGTGTGTGTGTGTGTGTGTGTACATACACATGGAATCTTTAGGGTTTTCTATATATAAGATCATGTCACCTGTGGACAGATGATAATTTTACTTCCCTCTTTCTAATTTGGATGTTTTTATTTCTTTTTCTTGCCTAATTGCACTGGTTATGACTTCTAGCACTGTGTTGAATATAAGTGGTGAAAATAGTCATCTATATTCCTGATTCCTGATCTTACAGGAAATGCTTTTGGTCTTCCACTATAGAGTATGTTTGCTGTGAGCTTTTCATAAATTGCCTTCATTATGTTGAGGTAGTTTTGTTTTGTTATGCTTTACTGAGTGTTTTTATCATGAAAGAGTGTTGAGTTTTATCAAAGGCTTGTTTTGCATCAATATAGATAATCACACTTTTCTCCCTTCATTCTGTTAAGGTGGTGTATTACATTAATTGATTTTCATATGTTGAGACATTCTTGTATTCCAGGGATAAATTCCACTTGGTCATAATCCTCTTAATGTGCTATTGAATTCTGTTTGCTAGCATTTTGTTGATGATTTCTGCATCTATATTCATCAGGAATATTGGTCTGTAGTTTTTTTGCTTTGTAGTGTGCTTGACTTTTGTTGTCAGGGCCATGTTGGCCTCGTAGACTAAATTTGGCACTGTTCCTTCCCCTTCCATTTTTTTTTTTTGAGTTAATTCAAGTTTATATAAATTAACTTGAAATAATGTCTGTGTTTAGCAATCAGTTTGCAAAATTCCTGAAAAGTTAGCAATGGGCTCTCCTGAGCAGGGATGAGTAGGTCCAGTGCATCTCTGAACACAGTCATGCCTGAGGTGCTGTAAAGTGCTTGTTTTTGTGTTAAACAGGATCCTGTATAGAAAAAGGAAAAGGGACTGATTTTAAATGAGAGAGAGAGGAGAGGCTAATCTCTTACTTGCTGAAAAAAAAAGTTTTTCCTACCGAGTTCATATGCCCAACAAAAGATATATACAGGAATGTTTATTGTGACTATATTTATATTTATAACGGTTAAAAAATGAAAACAACTCAAATCTCCATCTGGAGTAGAAAAGAGAAGTAAATTGTTGTACACTTACACAATGGAATACTAACACAACAGTGAAAATAAATGAACTTCAGCTACATGCAACAATATGGATGGACCTCATACGCATTATCTTGAGTGAAAGGAGTAATACATACAAAAAATACACGTTCCTTTTGTATGAAGTTCAAAAACAGACAAAACTAATCCGTGATGTTAGAATTGGGATAGCAGTAATCTCTAGGGAGTTGCTGATTGGGACAGTGCATGAGGGCGTTTCTGGTTTACCAGGAATGTTCTGTATTTTGATCTGGGTGGTGGTTACATGAGTGTGTACATTTGGAAAAATTCATTGTGCTGTATATTTAAGATTTGTGTGCTTCACTGAAATCATGTTATACTTCAATAAAAAGCTAACATGTCTTTCTTCTTGATTTTTTTTAACATATAATGTATTATTTGTTTCAGAGGTACAGATCTGTGATTCAACAGTCTTACACAATTCACAGCGCTCACCATAGCACATACCCTCCCCAATGTCTATCACCCAGGGTTTTTAAATTGTACTTTTCAATTCCAAAAATGACAGCCTTATTCCAAGAAGCTAAAAACCAGAGGAGTTCAAAGAGAAACAAAAATCCCCTAATCCTTGATCTTCTTTCCAGTGTTTACAATTTATTGTCTTCCTTCCACTCACTCTTGATGCTCATGAAAACTGGTACAAACATGGTTCTGTGCAATCCAATCTTCAGAAAAAGAGGCTCAATCCAGCTTATTCTCCACTGGTGTGACCATGGTCTAAGCATGGTCTCTTTTGTTGGCATTAGTTCAGTCACTTCCTGTGTATCTTCTCAAAATGCATATCTTGAAGCCCTAACCCCCAAGGTGCCTGTCTTTGGAGAAAGGGCCTTTAAAGAAAAAGGTTAAATTAAGATTAAATGAGGTCATAAGTCTGAAACCCTAATATAATATGACTGCTGTCATTGGAAGAGGAGGAAGAGACACCAAGGATGTGAACACAGAGGAAAGCCCATGTGAGGACACTGTGAGAAGGTGGGCATCTGCAAGCCAGAGGGGCTTGAGGAGAAACTAGACCTGCTGACACCTCGAGCTTGTACTTCTAGCCTATAGAACTGTAAGAAAATAAGTTTCTGTTGTCTAAGCCATCAGGATTGTGGTATATTGTGATGGCGGCCCTAGCAAACCTCCTAACTGGTCTCCTAGCTTCTGTCCTCGCCTTTGCAACGTAGCAACAGCACATAAGATGTGACCACAGCATTCTTCTCTGCTTAGAACTCTGTTTGTCTCTCATGCAGCTCAGGCCATAGCCCATCCTCACACTGGCTGCGATCTATTATTTGGTCCCTGTTCTCTCTTCGACCTCATCTCCTCAGTCTCCCTCCCCGTTTTCCCATACCTCTGACCACCATGGCTTCTTTGCTTTTGCCCAAACATGTCAAGTGTGTTCCTGTCTTAGGACCCTTGTGATGGTCCTTCTGTCCTGAACGCTCTTCCTCCAGGTATCAGCGTGACTCACTGTGCATCTCTCCTCTTCTGACCAAGTAACAGAAAAGAGCAAATTCTACCCTTAGTCCAACATAGAAAATGTTGGACTAAGGGTAAAGAAGGCATTACCTTCTTTGTTGTTTGTTGTCTCAATTTGTTTATTGAATGAACCAAAGAATGAATTTTGGTGATGTTCTTTCTACCTCTAAGTTTCCTGTGGTGGTCTGATTTTATTCCAAAGGACTTCTGATGCAAGTCTAAGGAGCTTGTTTATGCATCACATTAAGGACAACCTCAGGAGTTCAGGCTCTGTGAGGTTCAGTGGGCTTTGATGAAACCTTGGGGTCTGGGGACCTGGAGAGTAGCAAAAGATAACAGATCATGAAAGCTGGGCTCTTGTTATTACCTTCCCTGTGTTTAAGCCAGTCCAATGCAAGCCAACTGACTACTGTGCTCCCATCCTTGAGGAAGGAATAAATAAATGTGAATTGCATCGCATTAACAGAAAGTTGGTGCAGAGAACTGGGGTGCCAGTTGCCACCGGCCATAATTAAAATGGAGTGTTATGGTGTTATAATTCTGTCAAATGCAAAAGCTTCTTGCGGTGCGTGGGAACACATGAAGAAGGAATCTAATGAGATGCAAGTACATACTCAGACTGTTCCACCAAACTCCCTCAAATGCCGCTCACCTGCGCTGGGGAGATGCGCTGGAACTGCGCCTCCTTTGATGTGTGGCACAGAGGCCGCTGCGGAGCAGAACAAAGCCCCTGCTCCATCCTATTTTCAGGGCGACAGAGAACAAGGGAGGACGCACAGAAGACACAGCCATGTTTCCGAGCACAAGGCATTTAGTAACATCTAAGGGGACTTCCTTGCCTCTAAAATTCATTAGTATCTTGGTAAGACTGATGATGCAATGATTAGTGGGCAAACCTGACTTCTCAGAAAAATGGAATGAGAAGAAAGTGGGGGAGGGGGGCTCTTTCCTGGAGCAGCTGTGAAGTCCTATCAGGAGGCGATAAACCCCAGAGGACAACTGACTACACAAGAGGGGAGCAGCTGAAGGGAAGCCTCCGGGGTCACCTCGCGGGTAGCCTCCACGCTGGCAGGTGCAGAAGGGCGGGGCTCCCGGAGCGGAGCTGCCAGGTGACAGGCGCAGCTGCAGCCCGGTACACCCCCACTGGGTCACTCCCCAGGGCTGGAAGCTGGAGAAGCGTGGACGTCCGCCCTGATTCAGCTGTTTGGGCAATTCCGAGCATTTGGCATCACATCTGGTGTCAGTGATTTGGTTACTGTTTTACATATTTCATTTCACGATGGGTATTAAGAGATGAAACCAGTCGCCCACAGAGGCCGGGAGTGTGGAGAAGGAACCCACTTCTGAGCGAGTCCTTCGGTCACAAGGTTAATACGCTTCTGTGGCTCCTGTAAAAACTCAGCTAATTGAAGCATGGCTCAAGTCCAGGGACGTGGGAAGCATTCTTCTTCTAATCATCATTGTATCGTACGGACATCTCAACCCCCTCTTCCTGGGGGTGACCCTCTCGCCCCGACTGCCCTGCCACCCAGGCTACCAAGGACCAGGATGGTTTTTCCTTGGCAGCGGTGGTCTGTCAGAACATGCAGTTTTTCATGTCACTCACCCGTAATTTGGTATTGGCTCTTTGGAAAGAGAAAATCTCGAATGCGTAAGTCACATCTAAGTCATAGACATGGCGCCATGTCATAAAAGTATACATTCAATGCGCATGGGGTACTGTCGTCACTATGATGGGTTACACTCGGGGCAGGGGAATCGGCAGTCTCCTTTAGCAGGACCTTCGTGCGGAGAACATCGGATTTACCCGGGTTTGTGTCCAGATTCTGCCTCTTCCCAGCAGGGTGATTGTGGGCGAGTCCTGCAGCTCAGCGTCCTCACTTATAATGGGAACAGCAATGTAGCCGAGATGGTTGTTGTGGGGTCCAATAAATACCGTGGGCTCTGCAGACGTGCTCTGACGGCTGTCCATCAGTGCAAATGGCAGGTGGCCTTCTCGGCCTGGAGGACTTGGAGGCTCTCTGCCACATGGGTGCTTGTCCCCGTTCTCCCTCAGACGCCGCTCCTCCCCAACATGACCCATCTTTCCCATCCGGATCCTTCCTCACGTTGTCCTTGGGCCCATCTCCCCACCAGCTTCCAGATCCTACTGTCCCTGTTCCGGCTGCAATCCATTACTCTAGAAGAGTTCTCCCTGATGGCTTCTGAATTTATTGTCTCAGCATGCAACTTGACACTCAGGAGTGACAGTGCACCCTTCCCTAACCACCCCTGCGAGTCAGTCCAAGGCTCGCCGAGTAGATTCCTGAGCACCGAAAGGCAGAAACTATGCTTGATACACACTTGTCTTGCGGCAGTAGCCAGTTGGGAGACTCAGTCAATACCCAAGCCCCTACTTTTCCAATCACAGGATTGAAATGCTGTTGTTGACATGATATAATAGTTTGCCAGGGTTTCCTGCTATTCTTACCCAAGTTGGAAGTAAAGTGGCTTCCTTTGAGAAGGTGGTGGGACTATCATTCCCTGTAGAAAAACGTAGAAGAGCCCCAGGCTGGCCAGTGCAAGGAGCGTGACATGAGACGGTGGGCGCCGTGTGCGTCTGGGCATTGCAAAGCCCCATCAGAGCTGGGAAGTGGGGACAGCAAGAGCCAGAGAGCGCTTTTGTTTCCAGAAACAAGGGACTTATTATGACTTTTCTTCTAATTCTAAAATATCTATTAAGCCTTCACAATGAGCCAAATACCATTTATAGGATATCTAGTAAGATGGTTCTTGCTCTCAGAGTTAGTTTTGAAAGCACAGTAATCATAGTTTTTCAGATAGTAAGGAAATTTGTTTTCCTTTATTCCAAAAGGCTGAGACCCCTGCCGCAGTGTTTAGCTGGGTGGGCCTACAGGGACTGCTTGGCAAAGCAGGGGAAGTGAAGAGTGTTGGTCTCTCCCCCCATAACTGCCCTCCCCGCCCTCACCCTGGGCCCCAGGTCTAGCTGTCGGGTGTCCTCCCCTAGGAGTTAGTGGCCTGAGACCCCTTCATGGGTCATAGTCTAAATGATGAAGCTTTTCCCTACTAGGCTAAACTAGACAAAGTGTAGGGCAAAAATGGTCAACCATCAGCAAGCTCATATAGTTGACCTAATAGATGTCATTCTGAATGAAACAGATAAACTTGGGGCACCTGGGTGGCTCAGTCGTTAAGCATCTGCCTTCGGCTCAGGTCATGGTCCCAGGGTCCTGGGATCGAGCCCCCACATCAGGCTCCCTGCTTCAGCGGGAAGCCTGCTTCTCCCTCTCCCACTCCCCCTGCTTGTGTTCCCTCTCTCGCTGTGTCTCTCTCTGTCAAATAAATAAATAAAATCTTAAAAAAAAAAAAGAAACAGATAAACTTATTCTAGTTAATAGCTTAAGGGAGCTTAGAAGTAATTAGGAACCCAGTCTCATCTGGATAGGCCTGAGGTCAAACCCCCATGCTGCCCCTCCCTGGCTGTCCAACAGGGGCTCATTGTTTCCCCTCAGTTAGCAAATGGAGATAAGATGGTTAAAATTTGCAACCTAGAACAATGCTCTTAACTGATAGCATGACTACTGGTAAGTCCTGATGTGATGTTGGGAATGTAGCACATTACAAAGGAAGTGTATCTTCCTTTGTTTGGGAGGCATGCTGAATGCTCAGTGCACTCTCTGTGCCCAGCACTATTCTGACATGTACTAGGTGACATATACTAATGTGCGTAACTCTCATAACAAGCTCCAAGGTACATACTACTAATATTAGTCCCATTTTACAGATAAGGAAATGAAGGCACAGATAGGCAAGGTAACTGCCCAAAGTACATAGCTGGACAGGGCAGATCTGGGACTCAAATCCAGGCATTCTGCCTCCAGAGTCCCCACATGTAACTTCCCAGCACTTCTCTCTGGCACCTATAATCTACTAGGATAAGAACTGAACTTCAAAAGACTGTCTTATTAAAAAATGGGCAAAAGGCCTGAACAGACACCTCACCAAAGAAGATCCACAGATGGCAAATAAGCATACGAGAAGTTGCCAAACAGCTTATGTTATTAGGGAATTGCAAATTAAAACAACAACGAGATACCACTGCATCTCTATTAGAATGGCTGAAATTCAAAACACTGACAACACCAAATGCTGATGAAGATGTGGATTAACAGGAACTCTCATTCACTGCTGGTGGGACTCCAAAATGGATCAGCCACTTTGGAAGACAGTCTAGCAGTTTCTTACAAAACTAAGCATACTGTTACCATACAATCCAGCAATTGCACTCCTTGATATTGATCCAAATGAATTGAAAACTTACATCCACACAAAAATCTGTACGTGGATGTTTATAGCAGCTTTATTCATAATTGCCAACACTTGGAAGCAATCAACTTGTCCTTCGGTAGGTGAATGGATAACTAAACTGGTACATCCGGACAATGGAATATTATTCAGAGCTAAAAAGAAAGAAGCTATCAAGCCATGAAAAGACATGGAGGAAAGTTAAGTGCATTATCACTAAGTAAAAGAAGTCGATCTTTTCAAACGCTGCACACTGTGTGATTCCAATTATGTGGCATTCTAGAAAAGGCAAAACTATGAAAACAGGGCAAAGATCAGTGATCGCCAGGGGTTAGGGGCAGAGAGGGCGGGCAGAGTAGGCGGCTCACAGAGGGTTGTTAGGGCAGTGAAACTACTCGATATGATCCTGCAGTGGTAGGGATCTGTCCCCATTCAGTTGTTGAAACACAGAGATGTAGAATAGAATGTCAAGAGTGAGCGCAAATATGAACTATGGACTGTGGGTGACAATGAGGTGTCACTGTAGGTTATCGACTGTAATACATGTAGCATCTGGTGGGGATGTTGACAGTGGGGAGGCCGTAAGTGTGGGGGGACACGGGCAAATGGGCAATTTCTGTACTTTCTGACCAGTTTGGCTGTGAACCTAAAACTGCTTTAAAAAATAAAATCCAATGAAGACTGGGATAATCCTCCCTAGGACCTAACTCCAGCACCCAGAAAGAAAAAAAAAATCCCTAACATTAATTCAGAGTTCACCATATAAACGTGACACCTTACCAAACTCCTTGCATGTTCGTAAGGGAGGATTCTAGGTTCGCCCGTGATATTGAAACAGAGCTGAGAGCTGAGGAAGTTTCTAAATATCAGAGTGGCCAGAAGGGCTTCCTGGTAATCCAGGCCCAGGTTTTTCAGGACAAGGCTCTTGGTGTTTTCGGTCTTTCACATATTTGCGAGCAAGTGGTGTGTGGGCGCATGTCAGGCAACCACATGTGAGTGAGTCAGAAGCACTATTAAAAAATCCAAGCTGTTAGTGAAATCAAGAAATTAAACACACGCAGAAACACCCACCCTGTGCCACTCAGAGGCAGTCTTTAGGTACATCCGACGTGGAGCGAATAAATTCAGATGCTGAGTCCTGAAACATTCACCCTGTTCTCCTTTTCTTTCTTATATTATTACAACATCAAAACTCACAACATGTAAGTCTGCTCCACACACTGATTTTGACAAACAGTTTCAGGGCCTGAACAGAACTGGACCAAGCTTAAAAGAACTCTGATTTGGATAAAAATGGAAAATGCCCCTTGGTATGTAGACAGGGTGGTTTCCAGGGAGCCCCTCTCTTTGCTGTCGAACGCGGCTTCGGCTCTACCAGGGCTACAGAAGAAAAGAACGGCCACAGGTATATAAGCTAGAGTCTTCAAGTTCTGTCTTTAAGAATCTGAGAGTACATTCCATCATGGTCCATGTGGGAACCCTGGTATTCAATTAGAGTAGAGAATAACTTGCTTTATTATCTTCAAGATTTCTATTTTCTATAAAAGATACTCCTTCCAGATCCCTCTCCCCTTGTGAGGTGGTCAAAACATTGTTGTAGAAACAAGCTCACCATCCAGGATCCACCTTTGCTTTTTGTGTATAGCTTATAAAAAGAGCACCAACCCCCACCCCCACCCCAATTCTGAGGGGTTTTTTTCTTGGTTTTACGATTGCTTTAGAGGTGAATTACTTGGGGAACAATTTTTGCTTCCATTATTCTCCACACGTTACTACACAGTTTTCCATGCTGATACGTTTCTTTTTCCCTGAGAATCAGTTATATCCTGTATCCACAAATAACTAGTTTTTGGAATGGAAGAGCATGTGTAGAAATAACTCATTATCTTTTGACTTCTTCAAGAAGTATTTATGGTCTGTGAGATCTGCTTTCTTCTGAATACAGAGAGTCATTTGCATCTTAAAGCGTTCTTGGCAGGCTGGGTAAGAATACCCTATTAGAACATGGAGGAGACTTTTCCTGCATATTCTATGACAGGAAAAGTGAAACAAGTTTTCAGTTTGGCATAAAGACGCAAGTAGACATCGTTAAGGTGACGTTCCTGAAAATTTTTGTGCTAGTTCTCTAGATGTTACATTACATTCTCTATGATTCTGCTTAGGAGATGCTCAAGGAAACTTGATCTACTTAAAATGATAAACAACATTGATTTTTTTTTAAGAGGCCAGGTAATATTTTCCATGCACATTTCTTTATTATGCAGGAGTAGTTTAGCCATATGTAGGCTAATGCGAAAATACATTGCAACAAAACTATGAAATGATCACTTTTCATCAATAAGGGCAATAAATTGTGCCTTTCACTCTTCCAAATGGCCCCACAGGCCACACCCTCTCACGGGAGGGCCAGGTGGTCGGCCATCAGCACGAGGTTGCACTAGCGAGAAGCTAAAGGTCCAGGTTTCTGGCTGTGGTCAGCGACAACAGTGCCTGAACACCGTCCCAGTGAGTTCAGTCGGAGGAGTTAGTCATTGGAATGAAATTTTTGAAGCTGACACTTCAAGATAGTCTTCTCAGCTGGCACTTTTCCTAGATGCTCGGGTGGCAATGTCTCTTTGCCAGGCTTCATGCCTAGATAATCGTGTGGATTCTACTATGTGGCATGGGGCAGAGCTCCCCAAGTCCCTTCTGGCCGGTGCTGGCCCTGAGTGTGGGGCCAGGGCTCCACGGGTAGAGGAGAGTGGGGGGGCCTCCCTGCTCTGCCCAGTGCAGAGGGAGTGCTCTCGACCCCCACTCTACTCATTCCGGGATGGCGCTGCTCCTCACACGCTGTGCCCACTCACCCTTATTCTCCTCTGAACATTACACCTTTCCTAGAATGTCTTCCTCACATTGTGCTCTTCTGTGTTATTTTAAATTAGGCTGTTGGCCGTAAGTCAGCAAATCCTGTTTTGGTTTCGTAGTGAGGCTGTAGACCTTCCTTTGTGCTCACTCATCTTATATCTCCAGAGATGTATTTCGAGAGCAAGTGTTGGGCACTCGGCAGATGCTTAGCAAAGACAGATTGACTGATTGATGGATTCACTGGCTAATTGGTTGATTGATTGTAGGTCCCTGCTCTTTGCCTAGGTCACTGTGATGCATCCCTCCAAGGAGGGGATGAGGTGTGGCATGCAACTGAGGAATGGGCTGTGCTGTACCTGGCTTACAGTCTAGAAACTTCTTCATCCAAGAGTCCCAGCTCAGAGAGACTCGTATTTGTATGATTAAATGCAGAGGGGCACCCAAACACTCAAAGCCTCAGGATTAAGAGGGCATGGAGGGAGCATTTACGTGTGGCAGGCCAAGGCCACTCTGCAATCTTCTGTGGCTCAGGGCCATGCACAACCAAACAAAAAACAAGGGTTATAGGGCTTCTGGTTTCTGGTACTAGCTAGTCAGAACTATGGTCATCTTTTTTTCCTATGGGCTTCATAGTCTTCTACTGTAAAGGAGCTAGCAAATATGTACATTTGAACAACACAAAAGAAGTGTAACTTCATTGGAATTCTTGAAACTGCAATGTTTATCTTTGTCTTCAGGTTTAATGCTGAACATTTCATTACATGTGGAGACATTTTTAGCTGCCATCCCTACTTTTGGAGCTGACTCAGTAAATGTATGGTTTTTGATTTTTGTATTTCCTGCACTTGGCAAAAATAATTATACAGAGGAATGTTCTTTTTTTTAAAGATTTTATTTATTTATTTGACAGAGAGATACAGCAAGAGAGGGACACAAGCAGGGGGAGTGGGAGAGGGAGAAGCAGACTTCCCGCGGAGCAGGGAGCCCGATGTGGGGCTCGATCCCAGGACCCTGGGATCATGACCTGAGCCAAAGGCAGATACTTAATGACTGAGACAGGGCCAGGCACTCCCAGAAGAATGTTCTTTATGATAAGCTTTTCTTATATAATAAAAGACAATACGGTCAGATTAATTGCTAACTCAAGCTTACCCCTAATCAAGCTTGGCTGATTAATTTTAAAGGTTATTGACAATTGACATTTTTAGGAGTGTTTCACCAGGCTAATAAACACTCTCAAAATAGAAATCTTATGATAACCACAGTCTAAGCCTGATAAGTAAAAATATGCAATGTAAAGCTCTACCCATTATCCACAGAAGGAAAAATTATAGCCTATGTATATAGGCTGAAATCTTTTTAGCTGAAATCCTATAATTTATTGTATATGATTATAGAAAAAGAACAAAGAAGGAAATGGTTTAGGCTCTGATGAAGTTTTAGAAATAAAATATGTTGGAGTGGTCTGTAATGTATTTAAATAAATATTAAAAGAAAATCTCCCTACCCTAATGTGTAATCGATGTAGATATACACACTCTATTTTACCTTGTTTTCAAATAAATAAAATTCAGATGCACAGAACTTTGTCTCTAATAGACAAGGCCTTCTTTAGCTATTAAAATACAGTCCTTTTGCCAGGAGATTTCAAAATCCATGTCACATACGCTTAAAAAACATGAACACTCAACTGGCTGGTTTTCCTTATGTGATAATAAAATGATCTGTTCTCTAACCTCTCATTTTTATCGTTGGCAAGAATATGACTGTAGTCTAACCAAAGAGACATCTGTTAGCAATTTGCAGTCACCGAGTGGCCCAGGGTTTTATAGGAGCTTCATCTGAAACTCTGATTCATTTGTTAAAAAGTGAGCTAATGAAGTGGGAGTAGGGGCAGTCACCTCCCCACTGCGGGTCTAGGGAGCAGTGTTTTTTTCTGAGCCTGGTTAGAGCTCTGGGCTCTGCCAGGCAGCATCTGCCTGAGGAGTTGAGGCCCCTGGACTCCCCCGAGCAGGTGGTGGTAGGTGGTGAACTGCCCGCGTCGGGCCTGAGATTTGATGCAGAGGATTTGGTTTCTTGCCTTACCTCCTACTTTTCCTTAATCTTGCCTCCTCTCACAGAGGGTGTATTCTGAGTTGACGCAACACTCTTTCTTCTCAAGTCATAAAATCAGGAAATACACACATGCACGTGCACACTGGAGCTAAATGCAAAAACCCAACCCTTGGACCCACACAGACATGGCCTCAGATCTAGGTTCAGTTGCTCATACCTGTGACCTTAGGGAAGTTAATGAACTTTCTCGTTTCCTTATTTATAAAATGAACATAATAATGCCTACCCCGATGGAGATGACACGATGTATGTAATGTTCCTGGAATAGAAAAGCATTATTTTATAGGACCAGGGTACACCCCCCACCCCCACCCCCACCCCCAACACACACATACTCATTGTGCTGCTATTTATCAGAAGATCTATTTCAGGGCCTGGTATTTGTACAAAACCGTACCTTAGATTCGGAAAGTAGAGTTGAGCGTTCTGGTTAGTTCTCTTCCCCAATGCTAGAAGCAAAGCCAGCAATAAGCCTGTTTTGAGTTTTGTTAGTCCACGGTTTCCTCTCCAGCTAAATATCTGCACAGGCTTACTGGGGAAGAGATGGTGTTCAGGGTGAAGCCAGCTTTGGCTTCGGTGAGTTGGAGAGAATCGCTGGGTTCCCTGGAGCTTCAGTTTGTTCACATGCAAACTGGAGGGACTAACATCCAGTTTGCAGGATCACTTCGCTGTGATGAATATTACACAGGACAAGAGCGCCTACTGCTATTTTTACTCTCGTGTTGCTTCCTATTTCTAAGGACAGCCAGCAATGCCTCAGAAGTTGCTCCCTCCAAAGACAGGACAGGCTAATGATGTGAAACAGGCACAACCTCAACAAGGAAGAGAAATACGTGGTAGTTTTCCAGGAACAAATATTTTCAAATCCTGACCTGATACACTTTTTTTTTTTTTTAATCTACTCTATGGGGACCAGGAAATTTAACTTCTGAGCCAATCACCTGCTTCCTCAGGAAATTCAGACATTTTATTAAGCAGATCATTACAGCAATAATGATACTTTCCACGGCCAAGCCCATGTTGTTTTAGGATTGTATGATTTTGTTGACTGTAGTTTTACCTTCTTTCCGATAGGATAGGTTTTATGACGTAAGGTTCTTTCTTAGGAGTCAGTGGGACTCGGGACAAAGTTGGGGAGAAGTGATTTTTGGCACAGTTCGTCCAGTCCAAGCATGGTGGCCTCTGGCAGCCCCTGACCACTCAGAACCAGACTGCCCCCCGCCGGGTCCGCTGGCGACACCCCATTCCTCCTCAAGCCCAGGGGACAGCCAGGCCTCCCACGACCAGGGACGGTGACAGCCGAGTCTGCACCTGAAGTCACGAGTGACTCCCAGCCCATTTTCTCCCCACTCAGCCGTTTGCCTGACGTGTGACCCTACTGGAGCGGATCCTAGGTTGAGCTCTTATCGAGCGAGATTTGCTAGTTCTTAGCATCACTGTAAGGGAAATCTATTCTTACATGCATCTGTTGTCCTTTTAGATTGAGCCATAAGACGTTCAATGTCGATGAACATTATTTTTCATTTTCATCGCAACTTTGTCTTCAGGGCTTTACTGCCTTTCTCCCTCTCTGCCCCCCACACCCCGTCCCAACCTCCCCTCTATTTTATTTCCCCTTCTCCTTCTGCTCACTTCTATTCCTAAATCTTTCAACGCTGGGGGGGGGAGCAAGCTGCCCGTCGGCCGAGGCCACGGCGCCCCGTGCCCACCCAGCGTCTGCAGCCGCCACCACCCTCCCCAAGCCAGGCCCGCTCACCGGTGACAGTGGTACCACCAGCCAGGCTTCTCCCCAGAGGTAAACACTTCAGAAATTTCTTCTAGCTCTTTCTTCTGGTATTTGCCTTAGTGTTTCTCAGTAGTGTCCTCACTCTGCTAGGTTTTAATACATCAAGTTTGGACATTTTCTGCTGACTCCTGATTCTAGCAGCTGAGGATTTAACTACACTGTAACACCACTTGCCCTCCCTCTCCCATGCGTTTGTATCTTAAGACAAGGCTGTAGGAATAGGGTTAGCATGATTAGGACCTTTCAAATGCTGTTCACTGCTGAGCCATATAGTGTACTGTGCTTTTTTTTTTCTTACACATCTTTTCCATTTTTCCTGGAAAACATAATCACTGTATTACTTTTTTTGGTTTTGTTTTGCTATTTTATAAACTTCACCTTAATTTGATCCACAAGTTTCATCTAAGATATAAACATCTCAGTATTATTTTCCAAGTGGTTCAAAGAAACCAGTTAATCTTTCATTTCCATTCCTCCTGCCCTTCCCACCCTAGGCCAGGAGGAAATCTTCCTCCCAGAGCCCTGCATTCTCCTGTTGCAGATGGTACTGGCCTGGGCAAAGCTGTCATCATAGAAATACCTTTACCGTTGTTGTACGTTGTATGTACATAGAAATACTGTTTACCGTTGTTGTACGTTGAATCCCATTTCCTGGGTTGCATGCTCTTCTTCACTTACGATCTTGATTTGGAAGGGAAAATCCTTCATTCTCGAGAAAGAACATAAGGGAGGTAAATTTGAGTCCTTGCACAACTTGCATTGGAGCTTCTTCTCAAAGGCTATGGCACTCCTTGCCCGTCCATTCGTATCTGAGAGTGAGACACCAAAAAGTTCTTTAGAAACTCTCTGCAGGGCAAGCTTGTCAACTGAGGAGATTTTTGCTGGGTGAATAGTTGGCCTTTCACTGGAGAGGCCACTACATGTCAACACGATCAGTGCACTAAAAGAATCCTGCAATTTCTCTCCCCCCTTCCTTTCCAGGGGACCAGAGGGCATACTGTTAGTATTTTGGAAGCAGATTAGGAAAGAAGGAAGTCCACTGAAGGATTTCATTTAATATTCCTATGGTCAAACCCAAGGCTCGCCCCTGTTTTCTTTCTAATTATCTCCTCCAAAGAATAAATTTCTGCTCTCTTGACATTCGGGGAGGTGACAGTCGTGCACTGGCGGAGGATGGGGCAGACATCTGATTCCTCGATTCCTTGGGGTGGAGGAGTGAACTCCACCTCCTGCCTCCTTGTCTTCAGGTTTGGAGGCTTTCAGGGGTCTAGCGGAAAGAACTGGTGCCCTCTTCAGTAACCCCTCTGCAAACCAAGCTGTTAATCCAGTTTGTCTTCTTTCATTCCGCTAGATTTCATTCGGCCACTCCTCCATTAGCTCTCAAAAACGTGTTCAAATATTTTCTCTTCTGATGTCTCCTCTACCAAAATCTTTGTCCTTGTGGTTTTGTGTATTTTTTCATTCCAAACGGAGAAGAGATAAACGTATGCGACCAATTCATCACATTTAACCAGAAGTCAATTTTGCTGAAGAAACTCTGCTAGCAGTGGTAACAGGAGGGAAGAGGCAGAGGTTCTCCCCTTTGGCATGGCGAGGGGTGTGCTCAGCACCCTGGTGAGCTGGAGGAGCTAGTCTCCCAGCTGAAGTAGGACAAAATTTTGGTTTTGGAACTTCCTTTTATTTTTATTTTTCCCCCCATCTGGTCAGTTACAGTCATGGCTTAGGGCAAAAATTATTAGCAGAGAGGTAGAGAAAAGTCTTTAGACTCACATTTTCTTCATTTGGGGTCCTTGGACTGGTTAGAGGGGTCTGTGGATAGAATTCAAAGACTGCATGAAATTGGATGGGAGAAATATCATATCTGTATTTTCAATAGCTTCTAACTGAAATTTAGCATTTCCTTCAATTATGAATGTTGCAACAAACCACAGAGGTAATGACAATATCTGTGACTTGATTATCAATAGAGATCACAGATGTTTTTAAATCACAAAGTTGCAGACATCTCTAGTTATCATTTATACCCATTGGAATTTATGGTAGTCATTAGACTTGTTTGCTAGATCTGATTACTTAATGGGTTAAAATAGAAGCATTATGTAACAACTTAAAAATATTTTGATAAATATATTTCCATATATTTGTTTTATTTTGTAATCCTATGGATTTTGTTTCTGCACTTTAAGACATTTTCTGAGAAGAGGTCCACGGGCTTCACCAGACCCTCAAAGTGTTTAAGAGCCCAGCTTCAGAGTTTCAAACTTAGCATTTGGGGCTGCAAGTCCTTCAAAAGGACTCAAAGCCCATAGAATGCATGATGATATATTGGGGGGGCTCCAATCAGAAATTATGTGTCTATAATCAAATAACCTATTTAATTATAGAAACATATAAAGTGTTGCATTTCTGATATACCTGAGTTAGCAAATGCTATTCATGTCTAATACGTGTGATTAGTGACTTTGTTTCAAACTACACAGGTTTGAATGTGTCCAAAACACGGGCAGGGAAGCCTATGAGAGTGTCTTTTTGCAAAGGACTTGCTTTTAATTTTTTTTTCTTTCCAGTGAACAAAATGACAAGCACACCAGGTTGGCAGGCAGAGGACCTGGGTTCTGGGATAAGTGACCTCAGGAGATCATCTCACCTGGGGAAGCTGGACTGGGGGTAACTTCTAAGGTCCCTTTCATTTCTTTGGGCCTGTGAGACTTTAAAATAGTTTCCTTGTCTGCATTTTATAATCTTCTGAGAAATAGAAAAATAATGCTTAAAAGAGCTGTGAGGATACTGTGAAGCTCAAATTTCCTTGATTCTTACCAGGAAATGGGTTGGAGCTTCTTGACAGTTTTTCAGAGAGCAAATTTTTGATCTCCTTTGATATTGCCCCACTGGCTGTGTGCAGACTATTTGGTCAATGAATAGGTATCGATTCGTTGAGAGGCAAAATCTTCTGGGAAGATATTAATTTCATTTATATCAGTTTACACTAGCTCCTGTAGGAGATGTACTTCTGACGTAGGTATGCAAGTTTAGTGAGGTGGGGGACAGGTTTCCATTTCCCATATTACTGGACTGAAATTTTTGCCTTATGTGGTCTGGACCATTACCTACAGGTGCAGCAAGCATTTCTGCTTAGGAACCCACCCTTCCGTTTTTCCTTCCTTCCTTTGTTCCTTCGTTCTTTCCTTCCTTGCTTGCTTTTTTCTTCCTCTCTTTCTATCAGTTTAGAATGCTTTTGGATACAAGTCACAGAAAACCCCAACTTCACTATCTAAAATAATTAGGGAATATATTACTCAACATAACAAGAGGTCTAGAGGAGAGTGGCTATAGGGTTGCTTAATTCAGCGGCTCAACGCTGTCATCAGGAGGCCCCATTCTTTCCATCTCTCTACTCTTCCAATTTCAGTGTGAATTCTGGCTACTTCACCTCATGTTCACAAGATAATGGCCCAGCCTCACATCCAGATATGGTAACATGGCTGGAAGAAAAATGACTGTCCCTTCACTCATGACTCTTTTTATAAACAAAATATTTCCTTAGAAGTCTCTCCTCCTCCCCAGAAGACCTCCCTTTAATGCATGTGTGGCCAGAAATGGGCACAGGGACATTCCTAGATAAATCACTGCCAAGGGGAATAGAACAATTAGCGCTGGTTTAAAACAATGAAGTTTAACCACAAGTCACAGAGGTGACACACGGACATCATGACAAAATTCAGATTCTCTTGGCAAATAAGACACAGGGGGTAGTGGGGCTTAGCCAAGTAGTGGTGTGCGTTACACTGGGTGACATTTCTCCAATGTGCTTCAGAAGCCTTTCTGTTCTTGTTAGGATGGTATTAGTGGATTTTAACTGTTACACTTCCACAGGAGGTGTGGGGGTCTCTATCCCTGTCATTTCACACGTTTCACGAGGAACTTGCTTGTTCCTTGATTCTTACAAGGAACTTGAAGTGCCCAGGTCAATCCCAGGGACACGAGGCCTGCCTTTGAGGGCTCCCTCTGGTCCACTGGTCATACTGTGCTGTCTGTCTGACGTCAGCCTCCTCCTTCTGGACATGCTGTGTGCACTTGATACGCTTGTAATATGGAGCTTTTGCTTCCATTCCAGTGTCACAGGTCAGGCACCAAAAACCATCAGAGTGTGGAGCCCACCACCAGCTAAGGATGCCAAGACTTCTTCACAAATGTTCCTCATGGGGACAAGGTTTATCGTAAACCAGGTGTCCCCTATGTTTATGACTTGAACTTGGGACATTCCAGTGGAATTAAGTCAATTTTAGTCATATTTGTTCTTATGGCTGAAACTCAGGTGAACATTTCTTTATCTCAAGTTTGTTGAAGAGCTGAAAATGGTAGGGCTTATGATACATATCCACCAATCCTAAAGTGTCTTTGGATTTTTTTTAGAGGGGGAAGGGGCAGAGGAAGAGGGAAAGATAAAGAATCTTAAGCAGGCTCCGCACCCAGCATGGAGCCCGATACAGGGCTCAATCTCACAACCCTGAGATCATGACCTGAGCCAAAATCAAGACGCTTAACTGACTGAGCCACCCAGGTGCCCCTGGATTTTGTTGTTAAGGTGGTAGAGCCGTCAAAGTACTCAGAAATAAAGCAATTCTCCTGCTGTTTTAAAAATGGGATTTGCTTCCTGCCACAGCCCTAGGTGTTCTGATTGGGTAAGATCTCCAGTTTATGCTCGCCAGTATTTGAATATTGATCTTCTAGAGTGATCTCCTGTTTTTCTAATTTGCATGTCTACTTTCTTCTACTCAAAGTGGCAGAGGCTGCTGTAATCAGCCAGCTCCATCTGAGGGAAGGCCGTGCAAGTCTGAGCTTGCCCTCTGCAAGCTGGCTTTCATTCTGTGTCCTGGCTGAAGTGACTGAGGTGCGCCTTCTCCCCTCTAATCCTGGTAGAGCTGCCATCTAAGAGAGGTTGTGGTCTGTTCTTTATAATGTTCTTTATAATGAAAATCTCCCAATTCTTTGCTTTCTACCTTGCTTCTGTCTATAAATCTGATTTTTTTCCCCTGAAAACTCCCCCTGAAACCAAATCCTCCCCCCACCCCTCCCTGCTTTTAACACAAGTAACTCTTTGCCTGTGTACTGCCTAAAAGCCCACAGCCCTGGTGAGAGGAAAGATGAGCAGAATAAGTTAAACAAAAGCAACCAACAAATCTAAACCTCCTTTGGTGGTGAGTATTTGGACATTCATACTTGTCCATCCCCAGCCTGGTAGGGGGTGATGTTCTGGGACAACAGCACTGCTTTGAAGCTGGATCCAAACCAGACAGGAGAACTGTTTGCAGAGGCTTCTTCCCAAGGATAGTGACTGCTAGTTCTGTCTCCTGGGTTCCCTTTCAAGCCCACGGGATATACTCTGTTCAGGTGCAGGCAGGGAGAGGGCTATGGGTTACCCAGTAATCCTTGGCACCAAGACCTATGCTCACAAGCATGTTCTCAACTAGGTACAGCCGAAAAGGGGAGACATCCCTGAAATACTGGATAATCAAGTATGCACCGAGAACCTGACAGTCGTGATTTAGATAAGATGCTTCTAGGAATATGCTGATTTTACAACTATCCCAACAAGCTAGGAATGACTTGATCCTTAGCGCCATTCCCCAGCCCCGGTGCTGACACAGTAGATTGCCTGCTAAAGCTGTAGAAAATCACTCATGCTGTGTAAAACAAAGGACAGCAGATGCTTTACTAGCCTCCCAAATGTCCTTCTTAACAGGTCACAGTACCTCAAATGCCTGAATCATTTCCTGTTTGAAATATGCCCAGAGCATTTTGTTCTCCTTAACAAGACTTTCCTTCAGTGGAAACTATTTTTACTAGAGCTTAATCAACCCAGAAGAAGGAAAACACCCAATTCCAGCCTTCCAAGTGGAGAGCTTATACCCCTCACAAAAATTAAATAAAAAATGGATCACGTGGCTGGCTCATTCGGTTACGTGTCTGACTCTTGATCTCAGCTCAGGTCTTGATGTCCGGGTTGTGATTTCAAGCTCTGCATTGGTCTCCATGCCAAGTGTGGAGCCTACTTTAAAAAAAAAATGGATCATAGACTAAATTTAAAATACGAAACCATAAAATTCCTGAAAGCTAACAGGAGAAAATCTTAGGTTTGGTTATACCCAGCATGACAAAACCTTAGCTTTGGCATAACTGTCTAAGATTTAACACCAAAAGCACAACACCTAGAAGAAAAAAATCATTAAGGTGGTCCTCATTAAAGTTAAAAACTTCTGTTTTGTGAAAGACATTATTAAGAGAATGAAAAGACAAGCCACATTCTGGGAAAAAAATGTTTGCAAGACACAAAGGAGCAGTATCCAAAACACACAAACACTTAAAACTCAACAATAAGAGGGGCGCCTGGATGGCTCAGTCAGTTAAGCGTCCGACTGCTGATTTTGGCCCAGATCACGATCTCAGGATGATGAGATGGAGCCCCACATTGGGCTCCATGCTGGGTATGAAGCCTGCTTAAGATTCTCTCTCTTCCTCTCCCTTTGCCCCTTCCTTACCTCTCTCTCAAAACAAAACAAAACAAAACAACATAACAATAAGAAAGCACGTAACCTAGTTTAAAAGATTCAAAACATCTGGGGCACCTGGGTGGCTCAGTTGGTTAAGCCACTGCCTTCGGCTCGGGTCATGATCCTGGAGTCCCGGGATCGAGTCCCGCATCGGGCTCCCTGCTCAGCGGGGAGTCTGCTTCTCCCTCTGACCCTCTTCCCTCTCGTGCTATCTCTCATTCTCTCTCTCAAATAAATAAAATCTTAAAAAAAAAAAAGATTCAAAAGATCTGAACAGACACCTACCAAAGAAGATATAAGGATGGTAAACAAGCACATGAGAAGATGCTGAACATAATATGTCTTTAGGGAATTGTAAATTAAAACAACAATGATATATCACCACACGCCCACTAGAATGGCCAAAATCCAAAACACTGACAACACCAAATGCTAGCAAGGATGTGAAACAACAGAAACTCTCATTCATTGCTGATAGGAATGCAAAATGGTACAGCCACTTGGAAGATAGTTTGGCAGTTTCTTAAAAAAACATACACTCTTATCGTACAACGCAGCAATCACACTCCTTGGTATTTACTCAAAAGGGTTGAAACTTACGTTCACACAAAAATCTGCACATAGATGCTTCTGGCAGCTTCATTCATAATTGCAAATATGTGGAAGCAACTAAGATGTCCTTCAGTAGGTGAATGGATAATCTGTGGTACATCCAGGCAATGGAATATTCAGTGCTAAAAGGAAATAGCTCTGGACCCATGAAAAGACATGGAGGAAAGTTAAGTGCATACTACTTACTAAGTGATAGAAGCCAATCTGAAAAGGCTACATACTGTGTGATTCTAACTAGATGACATTCTGGAAAAGGCAAAACTATGGAGACAGGAAAAAAATTGGTGGTTGCCAGGGGGAAGGGAGGGAGGAAAAAATAGGTCAGCACCAGGGATTTTTGGGGACAGTGAAGCTATTCTGTACTATTATGAAATGTGTATGATCATACATTTGTCAAAACCCATAGAATGTAGAACATAGAAAGTGAACCCTAATGTAAACAATGGACTTCAGTTAATAATAATGTATAAAGGCACCCGCTGGCTCAGTCGGTTAAGCATCCAAGTCTTGTTTTCAGCTCAGGTCATAACCTCAGAGTCCTGGGATCAAGCCCTGCGTCAGACTCTGTGCTCAGTGGGGAGTCTGCTTGGGATTCTCTCTCTTCCTCTCCCTCTGTCCCTCTATCTCAAATAAATAAATAAATCTTTAAAAAATAACAAAATAATGTATCAATACTAGTTTATCAATTGTAGCAAATGTACCACACTATTACAGGATGTAAATAATAAGGAAAACTATGTGTCGGGGGGAGAAAGAGTTTGTAGAAATTCTCTGTGTTTTACAATAAATTTTTGTCAGCCTAAAAGTGGTCTAAAAAATGAAGTCTATTGATTTAAAAAAATTAATAAGTTGACTATATATATGCAGGTTCCCTTATCTACGTGTCTATCCTTACCGAAATACCACACTCTCTTGATTACTTAGCTGCATGCTGAGCCTTGAAATCAGATAATGTTAAGTCAGAAACTGTAAATCTGAGATGTTACCTTACAGTCCAAGCTTTATGTTGATAGATAGATAGTGTAGATAGATGTATAGAAAATGACAGAAGCACCAAGGCTCTGAGTCAGAAATCACACCATTCTTTACTCACGATTTAATAGTGTCCATAGTATCACTGTCTCATAGGTACCGTGATGACAGCCAAATGTGTCCTGCACCTACAATGAGATCATACCACAGGAAGGTACGAAAGAATTTCTGCATTTATACAGAAGCAGGAATATCTATCCCTCTTTCTCCCCTTAGAGGGAAAGAGAGAAAGAGGGAACTTATCTTTCCCCTATTTGAGGGAGGAGGGGAGGAGTCCCTACTCCAGAATATAGGCATCCAGATTCAGAGGGGATAAAGAGCTTCATGACCCTTTGAATGGGAGCAGAGGGCTCTACCATGAGGAGACAAATGGGTCAGTTTCAATGCCCACAACTTGTGAGGAGCAAATGTCACCAGGGGACAAGAGTAGATATTCCCTGTCTTTATAGCACATCTATTTCTGTTGCTCAGAAGGTCTGGACTATACAGGAACACTGGGAAATCCAGGAAGTATTGCCTTGGTACGGGTATCAGTTCTCTAACCTTGTTTTTCATTTTCAAACTTGTTTTGGCTGTTCTTATCCTTGGCATTTCCATAGGAATTTTTTAATCATCTTGTCAATTTCCTCAAAAAAGTATATTAGGACTCTAAATGGGATGGCACTTAATCTATAGATTAACATTTTAACAATATTGAGTTTTCCAGTATATGAACATGACATATTTCTCCATCTATGTAGCTCTTAATTAATTTCCCTTTGCCATGTTTTGCAGCTTTCAATATATATTTCTTTAATACATTTCTTTAATTTTATTAAGTAGTTTCTGATGTTACTTTACAGCCTGAAAGATTTAGTGTTCTACTACTGGGTATTTACCCAAAAAATTCAAAAACACTAATTTTTTTTATTATGTTATGTTAATCACCATACATTACATCATTAGTTTTTGATCTATGTTCCATGATTCATTGTTTGCATATAACACCCAGTGCTCCATGCAGAACGTGCCCTCCTTAATACCCATCACCAGGCTACCCCATCCCCCCACTCCTCCCCAGAACCCTCAGTTTGTTTCTCAGAGTCCAAAGTCTCTCATGGTTCATCTCCCCCTCTGATTTCCCCCTCTTCATTCTTCCCCTCCTGCTATCTTCTTCTTCTTCTTTTTCTTTCTTTAACATATAATGTATTATTTGTTTCAGAGGTACAGACCTGTGATTCATCAGTCTTACACAATTCACAGCGCTCACCATAGCACATACCCTCCCCAATGTCTATCACCCAGCCACCCCATCCCTCCCACCCCCCACCACTCCAGCAACCCTCAGTTTGTTTCCTGAGATTAAGAATTCCTGATATCAGTGAGATCATATGATACATGTCTTTCTCTGATTGACTTATTTTGCTCAGCATAATACCCTCCAGTTCTATCCACATCGTTGCAAATGGCAAGATTTCATTCCTTTTGATGGCTGCATAATATTCCATTCAAAAACACTCATTTGAAGGGATACATACACTCCTGTGTTTATAGCAGCATTATGTACAATAGCCAAATTATAGAAGCAGTCCATGTATCCACTGATAGATGTATGGATAAAGAAGATGTGAACAGGGGCATCTGGGTGGCTCAGTCATTAAGCATCTGCCTTTGTCTCAGGTCATGATCCCAGGGTCCTGGGATCAAGCCCCGCATCAGGCTCCCTGCTCGGCGGGAAGCCTGCTTCTCCCTCTCCCACTCCCCCTGCTTGTGTTCCCTCTCTCGCTGTGTCTCTCTCTGTCAATAAATAAATAAAATCTTAAAAAAAAGATGTGAACAAAAATATATTGGGATATTATTCAGCCATAAATGGAATGAAATCTTGCCATTTGCAAAAACATGGATGGAGCTAGAGAGTACAATGCTCAGTGAAATTAGTCAATCTGAGAAAGACAAATACCATATGACTTCACTCATATGTGGAATTTAAGAAACAAAACAAACAAAAAATAAGAGACAAACCTCTTGGTTTGCTCTCTTGACATTCGGACATTGGTGGATTCTTTTATTTATTTATTTATTTATTTATTTATTTATTTGACACAGTGAGAGAGGGAACACAAGCAGGGGGAGTGGGAGAGGGAGAAACAGGCTTCCCATGAAACAGGAAGCCCAATGCAGGGCTCGATCTCAGGACCCTGGGATCATGACCTGAGCCGAAGGCAGATGCATAACGACTGAGCCACCCAGGCGCCCCTCGGACATTGGTGGATTCTTAACTATAGAGAACAAACTGATGGTTACCAGAGGGGAAGTGGGAGGGGGGATGGGTGAAATAGATGATGGTGATCCAGGAGGCACTTGTGACGAGCACCGGGTGTTGCATGGAAGTGTTGAATCACTATATTGTACTGAAACTGATATTACACTGTATGTGAACTAGACTGGAATTAAAATAAAAATTTTAAAAAGGGTTGGTGTTCTAATTATTCATTGCCAATCAATAGTATTAACAATTGATTTTTGAAAAGTGACCTTGTATCTTGCAACCTTGATAAATTCACTTATTAATCTAGTTGACTTTTTATAGATTTCTTAGAGTTTTCCTCATTTTTAATCTCTATGCCTTTTATTTCTTTGTGTGTGTGTGTGTGTGTGTGTACCTTATTGCACTAACTAGGACCTTCAGTACAAAGCAGAAGGGGTGAGAATGAAATTTGCCTTGTTCCTGATCTTAGGTAGAAATCATTAAGCTTTTCATAAGTTTTTCACTGTTGAGTGTAATATTAGCTATAGGTTTGCTACAGATGCCCTTAATCAGGGTGAAGTACATTTCCTTCTATTCCTAATTTGCTAAGAGTTTTGACATTACTTTTTTAAAATAACGAGTTGGTGTTGAATTTAATCAAATGCTTTTTCTGCATCCATTGAAATGATTATATGGTTTCATCCTCTATTCTATTAAAATGATGAATGATATTGAATAAATTTTGGATATTAACCAAACATGACCTCGAACTCCAAACATAAACCCCACTTGGACATGATGTATTGTTTTTTTACGTATTGTTGAATTCAGTTTGTGAATATTTTGTTAAGAAGATTTCTGTCAATATTCATGAAGGGTATTAGTCTGTAGTTTTCTTTTTTTATAATGTTTTTGTCAATTTCAGAATCCAAATTTCTGTGTATACCCCAGTATTAACCAGTAGTTACCATTTCCACTGCTTTTCATTTCATTTCTCTTCAGTCTAAAAAACTTCTTTAGCATTTCTCACTAGTGTAGATCTGATGGTGATGGATTCCATTTGTTTTACTTTATCTGGAAAAGATTTTATTTCATCTGTGTTCTTAAAGGATATTTTCACTGAGTATAGAATTCTTGATTGACAGTTTTGTCTTTCAGCACTCTAAAGATGTTCTTCCATTTTCTCCTGGCCTCCATGGTTTCTAATAAGAAGTTAGTGGTAAATGGGATTGCTATTCCTTGGTAAGTAATATGTTGTTTTTCTCTTGCTGCTTTCAAAATACCCTTTATTTTTGGTTTTCAACACATTGACTTGGGTGTACCTCAGGGGCTTCTTTGTGTTTAATCTGTGTGGTGTTTGTTTATCATCTTGTATCTGCAAAGTTCTGTGTTTAATCAAATTTAGGAAAATTTGGGCTTTTGTTTCTTCAAATATTTTTTTCTCCACATTATTTCTCTTTTCTCCTTCCGGTATTCAAATTACACGAACATTGGATCATTGTATATCATTTAACTGGTCCTTGAATTTCTGCTTAAATATTTTAAAGTTTTGTTTTCTCTGTGTTCTTCGTTCTGGATCATTTATATTGACCTATCTTGCATGTCATTTTATCTTTTCTCTGGTATGTCTATTCAGCTAAGTCTCTTCTGTGAAATTTTTATTTCAGAAAGTGTATTTTTTTGTTCTGGAATTTCCATTTAGTTTTTTTTTAATGTGTCTATATCTCTGGTGAGATTTCCTGTTTGCTGAGATTTTCATTTGTTCAAAGCATGTTTCTTTTACTTCATTGACAATAATTATGATATTCATGTTAAAATCTCTGAGTTCCAATTTGGGTTCATGTTGGGATATGGCCTAACTGATTTTCTTTTCTTGAGTTCTATTTTCTTGATTCCTCATGTGACAGGTAATTTTAGATTGATCCTGAACATTATAAATGTTAAGTTGTAGAGATTCTGCATTCTGTTATTTTTCTCAGTGAGTACTTTTTTCCCATGTGTTTGCAGGATAGTTCTGTGTGAAAACTCCACTTTTAGATGGTAGCTCTGGTCTCAGTTCAGATCTTATTTTTTTAGCTGAGCCATTTTAAGCCTGTTTCATATACACATGGTTGAGATGTGTGTCAGAGATATGGGTACACAGGGTTTGAGCATCCCGTCTCTGAATTTCTCCCTTCTTCATTGTCCAAAGGAATCCCTCCTCCCTGCTCTGTTAGCCTTCCTGTTCCCTGGCCCCATATCTTCTTCTCTTTGTTTTATTCCCTCATTCCCTCCCACTCTCCTCAGCATTCACTGTTTCCTGGCTTCATCTTTCTGGTTCACTGGTTTCATCTTTCTTGTTTCCCAGGCCAGAAAACCTGGGGGTTTTTCCATGTATGCCACCACTGGTGCTTATGTATGCTATGTGGACTGCCCTTAGCCACAGGTGAAAAGCCACAGAGCTGGGAATTTTCTTGTGTGTGGCTCGCCATCTCACTTTTTCCCAGCAAACAGGTACTCCCTGCCAGAGTCTGTCAGATTCTCTTCACTCTCCAGTACTTTCAGTAGTTGCTTTTTGGATCATGTTCAGGTTTTATCATTGTTTTCTGCAGAGGGGAGGGGCTTGTCTGTGTCCTAGTCCATCGTACCAGAAACAGGATCTTTTTTTTTTTTAGGGTGGAGACCTTTCATTGAGATTTTGCCATATAAATAGCTATAGAAAGCTGGGAGGGCTGGAGGGAGTGGCTGCTGTCTCACTCTGCACAGATCACTAATAATCTCACTGATGAGGGGGGCTTGAGGGGGGAGCCTGAGAATGACCAGAGGGAGAATGCTAACTGGCATGAAGAGTCTGATATGAGGGGGAGAGAGAGAAAGAAGGAAGGAAGGAAGGAAAGAAAAAAGGAAGGAAGAAGAAAAGAAGGAAGGAAGGAAGGAAAGCAGAATCTTGATTACAGTGTTGATATCAGAATGGACATGATTAGACTTTAACACCCAAAAGACAGACTTCCTGTCATTACCTGAAAGTGATTATGGGATCTGTGTGACATGGTTTCCATGTGTAGGGAAAAATACTTCAAATAGAGTGTGTTTGAAAAAAGGGCAGTGGTTTGAAGTTTCTCTGTGCTAACTCATTCAATACACTGGTCCAAGTGGAGGGAAAAAATTTCATTATTTTTCCATTCCATACACATATATCACTTTCTACCCCCACTCCCATCTTATCAGTATGGTTATGTCACAATTTTTTATTAAAGTCATATTAATTATCCATATTTTTCACCACATGCAATATTATTGATAACAGAGCCACAGAGTATACTGTGAATTCCTTTTTTTTCTTGTATTATTTTCCCCCTAGAGATAGTAATTGACTTAGATTTGTTAGTTCGTTTGCACATGTGAGTTTTTGTTCACTTTTCTTTCAAATTACCTATCATTAATTTACTTTCTGACTTTCTTGACAACACTATAAATCTCTCAATACATTCAGAGTCATTAAGTGATTTGTTGATTTTGTTGTTGTTGTTTATTTCCCCCTTGAAGACATGTCTTCCAGAATTCTCCAGCTTCAGCTCTCTCCTGCCCAGCTGCTCTTTGTACGGTTGCCAACCTATGACATCCTTCTTCATTGTCCAAAGGAATCCCTCTCCCCTGCTCTGTTAGCCTTCCTGGTCCCTGGCCCCATATCTTCTTCTCTTTGTTTTATTCCCTCATTCGGAGGAAGCATATTCTTGAGGATATTCCTGAGAAGTAGTGCATAAGAAGTACATTTTTTGAGATGTCATGTGTCTAAAAATGCCTTTATTCTGCCTCACAAATGACTGACAGTTTGGTTGGGTAGATCCTTAACCCCTGAGTCTGTACTGCTTTTATTATGAAATGGTATTTATAATTAACAAACACAAACAAATATATAAAGAAATAAAGTTATAGAAATAAGAAAGTTCTAGCTGATTTCTCTAATCATTCAAGCAATGGCCTTAATGTTTTCTTTCATTGAGGCAGGGGTTTGGGGTCTGGAGTGGCCATGTTGTAATTACCTGAAAGCACTCCTTCCTTCGGGGAGTCACCTCTCTCTCACTGGTGGATCTGGTCAGTCACAAGGCTCTTCTCCATCTGACCACAGAGATAGGCATGCGGCTCAAGCAAGCCAGTCAAATTTCTGTTCTGCGATGAGTAACAGATCTGAGAGGGAAAACAAACCTCTGTACTGGCTCTCTTCTGTTAGCCTCTCCAGACATATTCTGGCCATGTGGTCACCTGTTCATTGTCCTGGGAGCCTCCCTTATCTTTCAGCTTCCCATTGGACTGAGCCAGTGGGGGCACCACCAGCAGATCGGTGAGAGGGAGGGTAGAGGCCAGGCTGCCTTTTTTTTTTTTCAATGTTCGGTTTCCTTTGATGACCCCCATCTCCCTGAAGGGTGGGTACAGGCAGCTAGGCGATGGCAAGACATGTTTGCTTGAAGATCTTGCCCTGATTGAAGGTTTTGCCCACATGCTGGAAGGCCCCCTCCCAGGAAAAGTACTCTCGAACCAGCGTCTGGGTCTCCTCGCTGCCGGGATCCAGTTTCCGCCATGTATATGACTCGTAGTCCACCTGCCAATCTGGATTCAGCAGAAAGGCAAGCTCCTGGCCTCGGAAGACCTAAGCTCCAGAAATGGAGCTGCTATTGTTGGTTCCAAAGAGGATGACACTGGCAAAGGCATTCTTCCTCAGCTTGTCCAACCGCTGGAACATTCCAGTGATGAGGTTGCAACTCATGAAGGTCTGGGTGAGCTCTTCAGGGAAGCGGTACTCAGCGTACCACAGAGACCAGCCATCCTTATCAAAGTGCTCCCAAAAATACGGCAGCGCCACAGAAAGAGTGTCCTCATTGGAGTACTTGCGCTTAAATTTGTCCAACACAAAGGTACTCTTGGGCAGGTGAGCAAAGGGGTCCTTGGCCTTCGGCTCAGCAGCCAGTGCCTCCTCACATTCATCCATCTCCTCCTCAGGAGCAGGGGCAACAGCCTTTTTCTCCTCTCTCCACTCAGCCTAGGGCTTCTGCTTCTCTTCCCGAGAACCCTTCTCTTTCCATGGGGTGTCCTTTTTAGGCTGGCTCTCTGCAAACTTTTTAGTGTCAAACTGGGCCATCTTCTCGCAGAGCTTCACCTCCCCCAGGACGGCCTGGAACTGTGGCTGGTTGATGCAGGTGACAAACCAGCGGGTGGTATTGGGGAAAGCCTGGGCCCTCTACCAAATGCCACAGCTCCTGTCAGAAAGACTTCTCCATAGAGCCCCCACTCCAGTTCCCAGTAACTCCTTCTTTCCCCTGCCCCTCAGGTGCAGGGATAACAACAGCTCCTGGTGGATTATGGCACCAAGTTCTACACTAGCTTTTGCTGGTTTCCTCAAAAGCTGCACTCACCACGGCAAATCACCCTTACTAAATTGTCCTCATGTCATCTGATTTTGAGTGTGCTCTTTGTTTCCTGTTAGGACTCTGGTAGATACATTCTCTTTCCCTGAAAAGGAGGTAAGGCTGGGTTTGCTGGAAGTCACCAGACAGAGCCAAGAGACAGAAATGAACCTGATAAGATCCTTTGAGCATCAGGACTCAGCTTGGTTTGTAGCTAGCTGTATTCCAGTCTTCCCAGAAAACTAATAAATTCTCATTTTGATTAATCTAATTGGCACAGGGTCCATAGAATGTATGGGGGAGCCTGCAGACTGGCTGTGAAGCACAGGAATATAGTATTCATCTTGACTCGGTATTGTGTGGCCAATGGCAAATTACTTCATTTCTTGATTTCTTTATCTTAATAACAGCTAAATGTTCACCTACCCCACTAGCCTATATTTAATTAAGGCTCAAAGCACAATATAAAGTCTTTCTTCATGCCCAAGATATTGGCAATGCAGTTCAAAGTTTAAAAAAAAAATTATTAGAAGTACCTACTTCTATTCTCTCAAGAAATCTAGAACATTATATAGAAATTTCATGCATGCATCTATGTGCTGGTAATTCTGAGGCCTAGGAACAGAGGACTTATTGAAAAAAAATGGAAAATGTTCTTATCTGGGTCCCTGGGAGACTCTGGGAAGCTGGGGAGATTTTCTTTACTATATACTCATAGCAGATATTGATTTGCTTACTCACTATCCATCTCCCTCTTCTTCCTTGCTAACAGAACTCTGATTTTGTTGGGAAACCAATACGTCTGGCCCCAGGTTATGGGGCACCATAGATATAATCTAATCATTACAATCAATGCTTCCTACTACTCTAGTCTCCCTTGAAGCTAGAGATGGCCATATGCCAAAATTTGGCCAATGGGACCTAAGTGAAAGTCTGTCAGCGTGGTTTAGAGCAGGGTTTCTCAACCTTGGCACTTAGACACTTTTCACAGGATAATCCTATATTGTGGGAGTCTGTGTTGTAGAATGTTTTGCAGCTTCCTTACCTAATACATGTCAAGAGCACCCCCTTAGTTGTGACAACTACTAACATCTCTGGACATTGTCAAATGTCTCCTAGGTAGTAACATCACCTCCAGTCGAGAACTGCTGTTTTAGAGAATCATATGTTGTTGGTAGGGAACTAATGTGTCTGGTCCCTCCTTCTCTCTCTGTCTTCTTGCCTTGACCAAGGGTGTGAGGATTGCAATTGTAGGACCTATTTGGCAACCATGAGGAAAGGGCTAAAAGATTCTCCTGGAAACCACTGCTGCTTAATAGTGATAACATTATATGTTTACGTTACTATAGCAAGATTTTCCGGACTTTTCACCAACTACATTCTTGACAGAGAAGTCCGTATAGTGAAGTGGGGAGAGGCATGCCCCCTTCTTCAGCATGTGTACAGTACTGAAGGTTGCAGTACATAAGATCAAGATGTGAACTCAATTGTATTTCTATATACTAGCAATAAGCAATTAGGAATTGAAATAAAAAAATAACTGCATTGATAATAGCATGAAAAATGGGTGCATTTCATACTTAAAAACAAATCTGACAAAATCTGGGCAAGCTGTGTACACTGAACACAAACCACTGCTGAGAGAAAAGCCTTCAAAAAACAGAGAGAGAACACATGAGTTCAGAAAACTCAGTATTGGTCAGATGTCAGTTCTCCTCAAGTTGATCTACAGGTTCAATGTAATCCCAATATAAATTGCAATAACTGCAATAGGCTTTTTAAAAAATAAACTGACAGGCTGATTCTGAAATTGTACAAAAATGTAAAAGAGCCAGAATAAGCAAAATAATGTTGAAACAAAGAATAAGTTGAAGGACTTAATACTACCTCACTTCAGACTTACCATAGGCAGTCAAGACCACGTGGTGTTGGTATAAAGTCAGACATATAAATTCATGCAGCGGAATAGAGTCCAGAGACAAGGCCACTCATATCTGGTTAATTGATTTTTGACAACGGTGCCAATCTAAGTCAATGTGGGATGGGTAGTCCCTTCAACCATGGTGCTGGAACAACTAGATATCCATATGGAAAAGAAAAAAAGAACTTTCACTCTTATCTCACACCACCCACAAAAATTAACTTGAAATTGATCACAAACCTCTATATAGAAGCTAACACTAATAAACTTCTAGAAGAAAACATAATGGAAAAATCTATGCTCAGCAGGTGAGGATTCCTTAGGTAAGAATAGTACAGACTACAAAAGAAGGGAATTGACAAGTTTTATTTCATCAACATTAAAAAATGTCTTTCCTCAAAAATTTAATAAAAAATGAAATGGCAATCTATAGAGAGGAGAAAATATTTGCAATCCAAGCATCTGACGAATAACAAGTATCCAGAGGATGTAAAGGATTCTTACACCTCAATAATGAGAAGTGGGGGAAAGCCTTATTTTATTTTATTTTTTAAATTAAATTTTTTTATTAACATATAATGTATTATTTGTTTCAGGGGTACAGGTCTGTGATTCATCAGTCTTACACAATTCACAGCGCTCACCATAGCACATACCCTCCCCAGTGTCCATCACCCAGCCACCCCATCCCTCCCACCCCCCACCACTCCAGCAACCCTCAGTTTGTTTCCTGAGATTAAGAGTCTCTTATGGTTTGTCTCCCTCTCTGGTTTTGTCTTGTTTCATTTTTCCCTCCCTTCCCCTATGATCCTCTGTCTTGTTTCTCAAATTCCTCATATCAGTGAGATCATATGATACTTGTCTTTCTCTGATTGACTTACTTCGCTTAGCATAATACCCTCTAGTTCCATCCATGTCATTGCAAATGGCAAGATTTCATTTTTCTGGGCGCCTGGGTGGCTCAGTTGGTTAAACCACTGCCTTCAGCTCCGGTCATGATCCCAGGGTCCTGGGATTGAGCCCCATATCAGGCTCCCTGCTCATGCAGGAGGCCTGCTTCTCCCTCTGCCTGCCGCTTCCCCTCCCTCTCTTTCTCTCTCTCTCTCGCTATCTCTGTGTGTCAAATAAATAAATAAAATCTTTAAAAAAAAAGATTTCATTTTTCTGATGGTCGCATAATATTCCATTGTATATATATGCCACATCTTTATCCATTCATCTGTTGATGGACGTCTGGGCTCTTTCCATAGTTTGGCTATTGTGGACATTGCTGCTATAAACATCGGGGTGCACGTACCCCCTCGGATCCCTACATTTGTATCTTTGGGGTAAATACCCAGTAGTACAATTGCTGGGTCATAGGGTAGCTCTATTTTCAACTGTTTGAGGAACCCCCATACTGTTCTCCAGAGTGGCTGCACCAGCTTGCATTCCCACCAACAGTGTAAGAGGGTTCCTGGAAAGTCTTATTTTAAAATGGGCAAAAGACTTGAACTGACACTTCACAAAAAAGACACAGGAATGGTCAATAATTACATGAAAAGATGCTCAATATCATTAGTCATCAGAGAAATGTAAATTAAACCACAGTGAAATACTCCCGCGGCCCACCAGGAGGGCTATAGAATTAAGAGGACTGCGCAAATCAAATGTTGATGAGGATGCAGACACACAGGAGCTGTCGGTGGAAATGTACAATATGCTATGATCCCTTTGGAAAAGAGTTCACAAATTCTTATGAAGTTAAGAATATACTTATATGACCCACGAAGTCCTAGGCATTTACCCAAGAAAAACAAAAACTTGCTTTCACAGACTTTTACATGAATCGTCCCAGCAGCTTCATTCATAATAGCCAAAACCTAGAAGCAATTCCAGTATCTGTCAACTGGTGAATAGATACACAAATTGTGGTATATCCATACAATGCAACATTACTCAGCAATAGATATTAAAAACTACTTCTGGGGCACCTGGGTGACTCAGTTGGTTAAGCGTCTGCCTTCGGCTCCAGTCATGATCCCAGGGTCCTGGGATTGAGTCCCATATGGGGCTCCCTGCTCAGTGGGGAGCCTGCTTCTCCCTCTGCCTGCCACTACCCCTGCTTGTGCTCACTCTCTCTCTCTCAAATAAATAAAATCTTTTTAAAAAATGATTTAAAAAACTACTTACAACAACATGGATTAGTCTCAAAAATATGCTGAGCAAAAGCAACAAGATGCAAAGAGTACGTATGATGATTACATTTTTAAGAAATTCTGGGAGAGGCAAACTAAGATATGGTTGCTGTCTGTGTATATGTTGGGGGGGTTCTGTGAAGATATTTGAGGAAACTTTTTTGAGTAAAGGAAATATTCTATATCTTGATTGTGGTGGTGTAGAAATTTGTCAAAACTCATCTCTCTCCAGGGCACCTGGCTGGCTCAGTCAGTAGAGCATGTGACTCTTGATCTAGGGGTTGTAAGTTTGAGCACCACATTGGGTATAGAGATTACTTAAAAATAAAATATTTTTTTAAGATTTTATTTATTTATTTGAGAGAGAGAGAGAGAGAGAGAGAGCACGAGTGGGGGAGGGGAAGAGGCAGAGGGAGAAGCAGACTCCCCACCGAGCAGGGAGCCCACCAGGGGACTCAATCCCAGGATTCCAGGATTGTGACCTGAGCCAAAGGCAGAAGCTTAACTGACTGAGTCACCTAGGCACCCTTAAAAATAAAATCTTAAAACAAAAACACCTCATCTATCTGCATACTTTAAATGGGCTCATTTCATTACAGTTGATTTAAGAAAGATGACCAGGTCAGGGGAAGCTACAGCCCTGAAAACAATGGGGGGAGGAAGAGGTTGTGGTCTTTTGGCTCTCTGATTAGATGAGTAAGTCTGTCTCATTAGGGGGAAACTGTAGAAGGTTAGCTCTGATTGCTGATCTAAGGCACATTTTCTCAATATCTGTAATAAAAGAGATACCTTCTAAAGCACAATATAACTTACCGAGTTAACCATTCGCTTATTTCTGCTCTCATGCCTCCCCACCCTCACCCATGCTAGATAGAAGTTTTCCTCTGCTTGTGTTCATTGTAGGTATCAGCAAGATGTGCATACAGTAGGTAGAGAGTAGGTATCAGCAAGATGTGCATACGGTAGGTAGAGAGTAGGTATCAGCAAGATGGAATAGATACCCGTCTGTTATCTTCTGTGTCTTATTTCTCAACTGGTTCCAAACTCGGAAAGAGAAGATAGGGTTGTTGTCATTTGTCTCCTAAGACTCCAACAGCCTTCTTCCTCCCACTGAAAACAGTAATAACAATAGCACAATAATAAACCATAAATCGGCCAACATTTATGGAGTGTTTACTATGTGCCAGGATTACTATGTGTGAAAATGCTTATAAAATGTTATGTCTTTCATTCCTCATAATAACCCAGTAAAATGGGTACCATTTTTATTTGCGTTTTGGAGTCAAGAAAGCCAAGGCATAGAGAAGTTAAGTAGCTCACCCATGGTCATACAGTTGGTAGGTGGTAAAACTGGGTTTTGAATCCAAGTAATCTGATCTTTGAATGCTGGCCTTATTCACACAACAGCCTGAGCAACTTTTTTAAAGGTAGATTTTATTAGGTCAGTTCTCTGCTGTAATTCCTTCAGTGGATCATCACGATCCTTAGGGGAAAACAACAACGAATCTTGCTATCGTGCAGATAGGGCTCTACGTGACCTGGTCCCATTGGAGCCAGTTTCTCCTAACTTACTCTTCCAGGGCCATACTCACTTTTGGGTTCTCAGGTATGTAAACGATGCCCTGCCCCTGGACTTTTGCACATGCCTTTGCATCATACAGAAGGCTCCCCTCTACCAGCTGTCCCTCCAACCCACGCCCTGGGTCTCTTCAGGCTTTGTTGAAATACCGCATTTTTAGAGAGGCTTCTGACCCCTTCTTCTCCAAATCCAACCATAACTCCCCATTATTCTCTCTCATTTTAACCTGTGTTGTATAGCCATAGCCCTGATCACAATCTGAAATTATTTTCCTATTTCGGTGTGTAACTGGTATGACCTGCTTCACCAGCTTGGGGTGAAAGTGAAGTCACTGTGCTTTATGCTTCATGTCAGCACCAGCTCTAGTCTCCACTTGCCAGACTTCCAGGAAGCTTACTCCCTTCCTGGGGTGGTGGGGAGGCTCTTCCCCCATCCAGCTGTCCAGTAACCTCAGAGATTTACTCAACTTGAAGAGGCTAGTCCTGAGCCCAAATACCTTGACAAGAATAATCTGGAGCTTCTGAATGCTTTTCGTAGTTGGCTCTGTTGTTGTTAAACTATTACTGCTTCCTGTTGTTAAAAACCGAGCCCGTACCCTGTGGTGGGTCAGTGAGCCCTGCGCCCAGCTCACTTTGTCGGTCCAGACCTCGCTTGGGTTCAGTGTGTCAGGATGGGCGGGCCCCGCCTGGCTCCTCGGCTTAGCCCCAGGCTGGGCCAAGATTAGCTCCTAGACCCCAAGTGCCTACACCCACCCTGTGACCACACAAGTCCTAGCACCACACCCTGTTCACCAGCCAGCACTACCCTTTTGTGGTGTTTAATGACAGGGTTCTGCTGAGATCCATTAGGACCCCTCCCTCCCACTTCAGTGTAGACAGCTTACACTCCAGAGTGCCCTGTGAGATCCCCCAGAAGCTACCCTCTGGGAACACTGCCTGGGAGGACATGCACCCTCTGCTCCTCACTCCCTTCCCCTCTCCCCTGGCCCTGCCTGCTCAGCAAACCACTTACCCATGAATCCTCAGCGTCTGCCCCTGGAGGGGGATCCAAGACACTCCTCACAGCCTCATATTGATATTCTCTCTACCTGCAGCTCTCTTGAAGGCATCTTGATGGGACAGTTTCTGAAACACAGCACCCATGGCCACAGCCTCCTTCCCTTTCATCCCAGGAAGTTCTGGGTCCCCCATTTGAGTTAGCCCACCTCCCGAGCTGGCCCAGAGGAATTAGGAAAAGCAGCTTCTGTCTGGCACATGCACACAAGTGCTTCTTTATTTCCTTGCCCTCGAGCCACGGGGCCACTTGCCCTCCATTACCAGGAAGGGCCACTCGAGCGATTCCCTTTCTGATGCAAAGACAATTTTCTCCCGAATAACTGGAATTTTCCTAGATAGAAACTGTGGGACACTTATAAATAGCAGTTCATTTCAGATTTGAAAAAAATAGAATTCCATTCCAAGTGTTGCCTAGCTGCTTCTGTCTCCCTGTTTCCGCCTCAGGTCCTCTGTTTTTTCTGTAAACCCAGGGATTTGCACCACTCCTGGCTTATGGTGGGCATGCAATCCGCGTTTGTTGAATGAATGAATGAATCACCAACTCCTGAATAAAACTGTGTCTATCAGTAAACTAGGACAAGAGTTTGAGAACCAAAGGATTAACAGGAAACTGTCCAATAAAGGCTGACTATGTATGTGTTTATACACATGTAATTTTATGCATTTCTTCTTTTTAATATAGAAGAGCCCTTCTTTTTATTTTGAAACTTTCAAAAAGATTTCAGACATTCAAAGTGGTAGGAAAAATAATATAATAAACACCAGGAAATGCACCATAGAGTTTAAGAAAGAAATCCAAACTGGAGTAATTGAAGCTACCTGTGTACCCCTCCCCCCTTTCCTTCCCACCTGAGGTAACCTTTGTTCTAAATGTAAGGAAACAGTCCTTGAAGTGATAGCGCAACACACCGCAGGATCTTGCCCCTCCCTCTCCACCACAGGTGATTAAACAAAGGTGAGCCCCTGATGCACCCGGGCCAATCAGCTGCTGCTCCTCAGGAATGTGCGACTGAGGGCCTGAGTTAATTTGCTGTGATGAGCAAAACTGACAGGTTATGCTAATTTAGGGCTTAGCCTTTTACCGGGTGTGGCCATGATGAGCCAGAACAGCAAGAAGGGATGAAAGAGGCACCTGAGAAACTTGCACCTGAGAAAGAGGGGGGAAGGAGGAGAGGAGGGAGGGACAGGGAAGGGGGAGGGGGAAGGCAGAGGGGAAGTGACTTTGACCTTATTTCCAAATAGTTTTCCCCTTCTCTGTCCCACACCTCTAAGGCCTCCCTACTTTTCTGACTTTTAATTCGTGGGAGTCCTTTATAATCTTCCCGTGATCTCCATTTTACGTGGATGGGTTCTATTACTTTAAACTAAATAATTCTTAAAACAAGCTTTCCCTACAAAAAAAGAAATGTTATTCCCTAATTACAAGTGGCCAAAATTCCCAGAATCCTAGAATTTGATTCATTTGACAGATATTTATTGAGCACCTACTAAGTACCAGGCTTTGGGACAAATCCTTGGTTCAGCTTTCCAGCCAAGGTGACCAACCAGCTAGGGTTTGGGGGACTTTCCCAGTTCCCCGCATCCTGAGACCCACCTTAGTGTTAGCAAATGGGACCCTGGGTTACCCTGTTTCCACCCAAAGTAGAAACCCTCCTCTTTTTTTTTTATTTTTAAGATTTTACTTATTTATTTGACAGAGAGAGACAGAGCAAGAGAGGGAACACAAGCAGGGGGAGTGGGAGAGGGAGAAGCAGGCTTCCCGCAGAACAGGTAGCCCAACGCGGGACTCGATCCCAGGACCCTGGGACCATGACCTGAGCCGAAGGCAGACGCTTAACGACTAAGCCACCCAGGTGCCCCAAGTAGAAACCCTCCTACAACACCCCTTGTTGTCTTATAGCAGCTGATATTGTACAAACATTTGGCTAGACTAACAGAAAATTCTTTGCGCCTAGTTTAATTCCATCTTCATAGTTTCTACTGCCATATTCTGCTTCTGGTTCTCACAAAACATATGTTTGTCCATTGTTAATTATAGCACACTGACCAGGTGTGTGCCATAATTTAAACCTGGATTGGTTATCCATTGCCTACCCCAGAGCAGGCACAAATTGGAGTCCTTCCCAGCTCCAACAATCCCCCCTAAGGTTGTGCTTACACCATTCTCTTCCTTGGGAGGAACTTCTGGGAACCCCTTTCTCAGGCCAAGTGATCCCAAGGGGCTACCAATACACATGACCCCAAGTCCTTCATCCATTCACGAAACACATCCATGGAACCTCTGGCAACTATGGACAAGTAGGGGAGATGGGTCCTGAGTTCTGGTAAATATACAACGTTGTGAGTGCTCAGTTCTATGACAGATGGGTCCAATGCTAGTGGGCATGAGAGGGAAGAGGGATGACATGCAGCTGTAAGAATCAGAAGTTACTTTAGATGAAAGAGCTGTCTGAAACATCAACTGCTAAACTGCAGCTTCCCCAAGCACACTGGCATCATTAACGTGTTAACGGCCATTATTATACTAATCCGCGTATTCATCAGCTTTCTAACCAGGACCCAGGTCTCTGGGGAAATGGGACAGAAGCCTGCTCCTCCTCCCATCTTCCTCATCTCAATTTATGGCATCTCCATCCTTTGTGGGTCTCATCCATGGCTGCACATTGGAATCCCCCAGAGGGCTTTAAAAATTGATGCCTGGGGGCCCCTGGATGGCTCAGTCGGTTGAGTAGCCAGCTCTTGATTTCGACTCAGGTCATGATCTTGGGGCCCTGGGATGGAGCCAGGTGTCTGCTTCCGAGCTCAGCAGGGAGTCTGCTCAAGCATTCTCTCTCTCTCCCTCTGCCCCTCCCTCTGCTCATGCTCTCTCTCTGAAATAAATAAATCTTAAAAAAAGAAATTTGGATGCCTGGTCTCACAGAGTTTCTAGTTATTTGGTGTGTGGTGTGGTGTAGACATCAGATTTCTGAATCTTTCCCAGGTGATCCAATGTGCAGCTAAGATTGAGCTGGACACTCAGGCCAAGACCTCCTTGACCTCTCCTCTTTTCATACCCACATCCAACCCAGTAGAAGTGCTGTTGGCTCTACTTTCCAAGGAAACACCTCTCCCACCAATTCTCACTCCCTGACTGCCCACCAGCTCCCAGGCCTGAGATTGTCAGTGGCCCCCTAATTACCGGCAGTTGCCCACCTGCCATTGGCTTTCAGCCTGACCATCAGAGAGGTTTTTAAGCCCAGTATAGGTGACAGCCCCCTTTGTTCAAAATTCCTCTGTACCTCTTAGGGTGGGGGGAGTCTTAATCTAGCTGATAGGGCCATAGATGGTCAGATTCCTGGTTATCTCTTTGACCTCCTCTCTTATCATTCTCTCCCATTCCCCTCCTGGGCTTTCAACCCCATGGCCACCCCTGATGTTTCCAGAACACCCTCAAGGTTTTTGTGCCTAGAGACCTTTGCCTGAACTGCCTTCTTCAGGTGGTTGCTCGCCCTCCTCCCTAATTTAGCCAGGTCTCTGCTGGAATGTCACCTTCACTGAGGCCTTCTCTGAGCACGCTGTCTAACATCGCCCCCCGCCCCCCCATCACTCTCTATGTCCTTATTTTCCTTTGGTTTTCTTCTTAGCATTTATCACCTAGTACATATTTTTGTTTGTTTAATCTCTTCCCCAGCCCCATTAAAATGTGAGCTCCAGGGAGCACATTCTGCTCTCTGTTCTGCTATATCTATAACACCTAGAACAATAGAAGTTGCTCAATAAATGCTATTACAAAGAATGAAGGAAGACAGGTACATTTTAATGGGAGAGAAAAGGTCTGGTGTTGCCAAAGTAGAGCAAATCGATGCAGTGTCCCTTACTTCTGCCCCTTACTGGTCAAGTGACCCTGAACAAGTTACTTCACCTCTCTGAACCTCAATGTCCTCATCTGTCCATGGTGATACTAACAGTACCTGTGGGCCTCAAAAAGTTGTTGGATTACATAGAGTCCTATATGAATAGCAGAGCAAAGTGCCTACAAGTGGGAGAATATGCCCCCAAAATTGTAGCTATAATGACTGTGTATAATATTAGCAGGGCAGGAGCCAAAGCCCAGAGCCCTGGATGCTCTGGGGAAAGATGATCTTCCCGTGGGAAGGGAGGGAGGGCATCTTGGGCAGGCGGTCCAGGATGGTGGCACAGGTTGGTGGTTGATGATGGTTGGTGACCCAAGTCAAGTCTTTGCTCTGAAAACTAGTTTTTTATACCTCTAGACCTCACAGGGTTTCTTTGAGGATCAAAAGAAATATTGTATACCATTCTTCGCTTGAAACATACACATTTGAAAAGAACCGCATAGAGAAATGCTGTGTACACTTCTTTTCAAACCGGAAATTGCTACATAAAGGCCCTTATTATGATCTCCCAACTTTGTCCAAATCTGTCTATATAAACACATGCTTGTCTTGTCTTTCTCATCTGAAGCTGTCCTATCCTCCAGGGACTGGCATTCTTAGGGACTGGCCAAGTGGGAACCTGGCTGGTTAGCTGCACCCATCTCTGCTCAAAGGCTCTGTTTCTCCCCAGATTTATTTTGTATTTTAGTCTATTTTAATATGGGCTCTTAGCAGAACACATGTACTTTTTTATTATTCTACTTTATCATATAATTTCTTTAGGAAGCATAATTTGATTTTGAAAAATACCTAGTCTTCCTAATGTACACATTATCCTCAACTTTGTTGATGTAATCCCTTTGTTGTGTTTAAAAATATATATACATATATATTACATATAATATTACATCTACTTTGTGAAGTATATTATTTATACTTAGGCTCACTTTTATTTCTATAATCCTTTCCTTATTCAAATCTCTACAGCTTGATCATGTTTAAGTCTTAGGAATACTTTTCCTTTATTTGCCATTATTAGTGTATTCATTCAATCATTTATTCACTCAACAAATATGTATGGAGTGCCCATTATGTGCCACTGTTGTATTGGGGGTAATGCAGCAAAACAAACAGATTTAAAACTAAGAACTATGGGGGGGAAAATAAAACAGGGAGGAAGATAAGGGATTTGACTGTAGGGGGTTTCAACATTACCTAGGGATGGCCAGGGAGGGCTGACTGAGAGGGTGACATTTTTGTTAGACTTGAGGGCGTTAGGGGACAGTTCTAGTGTCTTGCAGAGTAACACTTCAGGAAGAGGGAATGATGAGTGCAAAGGCCCTGGGGAATGAGTCAAGTCAGAGAAGGAGCAAAGAAGCAGAATGAGGACGGGGAGTGGTAAGAGAAGGGGTCATGCCAAGTACGATCTCACAATAGGTGAACCGTGCAGGTTGTTTAGACCAGGGTGGTGGCAGCAGAAATGGGTGGTAGTTGAATTCTGGATATATGTGAAGACCTACCTTACTACTGTTCTAGGAATTGCTAATGAGGTCACTAGCTGACAATGTGACTTCACTGGTATGACATCAATTAACTTCAATAATTTCGTTTCATTTAAAGGACCCAGGATGCTAGTATCCCTATGGACCCTTTCTTCTAACATTTGATCCTAGATTCCACCCCTCTGGGTCAGCGAAGTCACCTTCTCCTACAGGCATCCTCACTGGCTCTCCTTCTTGAGTCCATAGACCCAACTCTCCTGCAATGCCTTTCCTTCCTTGAAGGTGCAGGCAGGACTCCTGCTTCCCAAAGGATGCGCTTCCCAGCGTCCCACAGCCTCTGGCTCCCTTGCTCTTTTGATTTTATTAACATCACACATGCGTTTGCTTTGATGTGAAAAGGAAACAAAAATATTCTCCACTTTCTCTCTGAAAGTTCTACTTGTTAAAGTTGGTCAGATTTGAGAGTGGCATTTTATAGAGTCCTTGGCGTAAATCAGCAACTTAAATTATGCCATCTGCCACACGAGTGGAGTTTATGTAACACCGCAGTCGGCAGGAGGTGGGGTGGGGGGGTGGAAGCTGTTTAATATTATCCATCAATACCACTGCCTTCCCGGACCCCCTCCCTCAGGACGCCACCTGCCATGTTCTCAGTAGTTTCAGTGCCCTTCATGACTGGTCTAGCACTACTCGCACACGAATAGATTTGGTTCTTGGGGATAGGAGTGCTTTCCACCCCCAACAAAGAATACACAACCTCATCTTGGGGGCTCTTTCCTGTATTGCATACACTGTATGTTGTTGTGCTTCATGGTCTTATTATTTTAAGCACCTAAAAACAGAATAAAGAGATCTAACTATTGTAAATACACGGCCATAAAACCATCCATGACCCTGAGTGTGGGTAACGGTAGTTCTACCAAGTATGAAATTGATCACATGTCACTAAATCTTGTCAACTTTTTACTACTCCTTACATTTCACCTCAGTATGTTCCTTGAGTAGAATCAGGACATTCTGAAAATCCAGATCAAACAACATTCATTTCCTGACTCAAACCCAACTAAGCCCACTCTCCCTCTTCCCCAGAGAATAGAAGATGATATGGTCAAACTGCCCTAAAACTTACATGGTTTTAAAAGGTTTGGGACAGGAAAAAACAACAATCCTTTTTTCTTTGCAGTTTTGCTTTGCCCTCTTCATATTCTTTTTTAAAATAATTTTTTATTGTTATGTTAATCACCATACATTACATCATTAGTTTTTGATGTAGAGTTCCATGATTGTTTTGCCCTCTTCATATTCTTTTATACTTGTTATAGTTTATGGCAAACAAGCAACATGAGAAGAGACAGTCACCCACAACCACTGCCCCCCCCTGCCCCGCCCCTGCTGCCTATGAGGTGGGGTCTGGGGGCAGGACACTGAGTACTGCTCTCCAAGCCCACTTCATTGCTTGATAATTTTTTTTTCAAAGATTTTATTTATTTATTCATGACAGACAGAGAGAGAGAGAGGCAGAGGGAGAAGCAGGCTTCCCGTGGAGCAGGGAGCCTGATGCGGGACTCCATCCCAGGACCCTGGGATCACGACCTGAGCTGAATGCAGATGCCCAACCATCTGAGCCACCCAGGCGCTTGATAATTTTTGAACTTGGCCGAATACATAAAGTCTCTGAAGCCCAATTTCTTTTTTCATAATATAACTTTGTTCCTCCCTCTAACTGGGCTACTGTACACCCAGGGAGACCAGTGCCCCCAGCAGAGAGAAGGCTGTCCTTCAAGAGTCTGTCCCGATGACCACGTCTCTGCTTACATTACACCCGCCTCTAGAGTATCTTCTTATCTTGCTTTCAGTCTCCAAATACCTTGTCATGCTTCAAGAAATAGTATCACCTCCTTGTGAAGGCTCTGTGCAAACTACAAAGAGAAATTGGTGTGTCAGGGATAATTAGCACCATATTGGTTTTTTTTTTCTCTTTCTTGAATTACATTAATTTTTCACCATTATCATCTCCCATTTTCCAAAACTTATAAAAATGTTCAGTATTACTTGGTAAAGAACTACTGCTTGCTAATTACCATTGAAATTTTTTTTCTATCAAACACCATGCTAACATCTGCCTGTTGCTACCATGATCACATTGCAAATCAAATTTTAAAGCTGCAGAATAATCAAAGGTATAAATAAAATAGCCTCTGTACCTGGTCAGATATTTTAGCAGGTTAAGAAGTGGATCACATCCTAGTGGTGGAAATACATAGTTTGGGAATTTGCTCTATCTTAATTGCACATTAGTTGCTATAACCCTAGGGAATTTTCTAGACAAAAATCTCCTAGTTATTTAATTCCTCAATCCATGCCTTCATCATTACCTGTATTTATAAACTTCATTGTCTGTAAATAAAGAATATTGTGACAGAAAGCACTTGGGACAAGACCTACAATGACACAAGGAAAATAAGCAACTCTAGGCATTTAACTTAAAATGGGGATTGAACACATGCAGATAACTGTCTTAGACGATAATGAAGTTTGTTTTGGTTCGAGTTGTTTTTTTTAAATGTCATTCTGTCTTACTGAAAACTCAAAAATCCTGTGGAGCACTTTTATTAGGCAGAAAAACAAGAGCAGACCTGAATGAATGCTTTCTCTCAGCACTCTGCCCTTTCTTCCTCTCTCTTCAAAATTCAAGGTGCTTCTGAAGCATAGAACACTCAGCTTTTTTAAAAGGTCCCCAGAATCAGTGAATGCTTTGCTGTTCAGAATTTAGCTTTTTGAAAGCAAGTCGTTCTACCAGCTTTTGCATAACTGCTGTACTTAACTGCATGGGCCTTTTCCAGTTGTATTTTTGCTGACACATTTTGAATTGATTTTATATATGAACTGATCCCTGTTCTCTAAGTTTTACCAACTGCCAATTGTGTAAGGTGAGATTTTCAGGGTAAAAGACTTCATAGGACACAGCATTCCTACAAGATATGCTGTGCACTATATGGCTTTTGGACAGGTAGCTGGGATGTTTTCTTAACAGTTCCTGACAGAGGTTAGGCTTAACTACCAGATGGAGAGAATGGAGATGCAAAGATACACCACTCATTACATTTACAAGTACTTTTTCTCAAAGAAATTATTCGTTTAGACAACAATGCATGACCCACTGTCTTATGAATGCCCGAACTACCAAGTTAAAGCACATGTTAAGAGAAAACACTAATGAACTATTTACTGTAGTATCTTGTCGCTCACCTGTACTTAAAGCTCTTTCTTCCACCTACAGACTATCTCAGGCTATTTTTATGGTTTCTGAAACCGTCTGTTCTAACCTGTACTCACTGCTCCTTAGAATACAAATGTTAATTACCTTTTTAACATTTCCCTGCTCCTTGCTATGAGCCTCAAATGCCCCCAAGCCTTTATTAGTTTCTCAACACTCAGGCCTTTTCTCTGGTTTTCTACAAGCGGCAAAACTCAGGACTCAGCTCTCCCAATCATCTTTAGTTAGAGGGATACCAATTTGCCCTCTAGGGAGAAGTACAGAAATGAGACTGCCCTTAAATCTCAACTAATGCAGACCTTCTCCCTCCGCGTTGAATAGTCATTGAATTCTAACCGTCTTAAACCTCTCTTTAACAGGATGAGTTCAAACACGTCAGAGAGCTTCCTTCCCCACCTGAAGTCTGTCCAGTTCTTCATTTGGAAACTTCGGTTTCCCTCCCTGGGGTACATCCGTGGCTGGGGTTTGTTCCTATGATGAGGCCATCCTTCAGCCAAGTGTAGCACTTTATTATGGTTTGTTTTCATCTGTGGGTCCCATTATCTTTTTTCTCTGATAATAAATTCCCTAAGGGGCCCGAAAATGGATTCTGCCGTAGTTACTGGTTTGTCAACTGACTTTGTCCTTGTTTCTTGTTTAAGGGTCAGGAAGTTGCTATTATAGTGAATGAAATGCAGCTTCCAAAGGGCCTCCGGGAGCAAATAGAAACCCCATTTAGAATGCAAACATCACTCTAAATGGTTGTTGAGGGGACTCCGCCCTGCCCCTGAAAAGTAACTCATTTTGATAGAAATTAAGAATTTGTAATTTGATAAGTCTTATAGAGGTTTTTGCTAATTGTAATTCCTCATTGTATTATATTACCGAACGTTGCAGAGGGAGGACTCTCTTGCAGTTGCGAAGAATGGACTTTGGCTCAGTTGCGGGAGTTCTTGTATTTTATTACTTTACTCACTCCTGGCAGGTGATAATTGAACTAAAAATAAAGTAAGTCAGAAGACAGCATAGCACCAGGCAAGAGTAGATTTTCAACAAATATTTGCTGAATAAGTGAAAGAAAAGGAGAAAAGGAACTCTGAAAATTTTTAAGAGAGAGTGACTGTGGGCAAGAGCTCAGAATTTCTGGGATCAAAATCAATTAGAAACATTCAGGCCATCCCATTTTGAGCCTGAGTATGATTTTGCCATGAGGAAAACATGTGTTTCTTCTTTGAGTAAAATTCTGGAGAATAAAAAGGAGGGGCGCGGGGGGAGATGAATGTGAAGAAAAGCTGAATGGGATGAGCAGAAGATAAAAGCAAAGAGGGAAACATAGACCAGGGCCTGTTACGAAGAAAACCAACAGAAATTACGTGGATTTGCTCCCTCCTCTGTCCTCTCTTCTAATTCCCTTTCCTTCTTTCTTGTATTTATACTCAGAATTCCAAAGGGAGATTAAGAGCAATTTAGAAATATGTTAAGTAAGACAACACCAGGTGGCAAATAGCAATTTAATTCTCCTTGCCAGCAGAGCTAAAGACTTAGAACCTTTTCATTAGCAAAGCCGGGTGGGAGGGGAACACGAGGGAGAGGGAGGTAGGAAAACGCCCTTAAAGTGTTGGGACAAAGGTAGCGCAGCGATGGATAGGCTCTCACAAGAAATCTTTTAATACGTGCATTAATTCTCCTTTTCATCTTACCACCTGCTAGAAAAGTAGTTGTAGAGGCATTTCAGACGTGTTCTCTGAAGCAAATATTTACACCGGAGTAGTGTGTTGACACCATGTGGCTTTGGGTTTCAGGGAGCGGCCTGGTGCCTCTCGGGACATGTAAGTACAGAAGGCAGGCCCGCCACACCCGGGAGAAGCTGGCTGGTTTCAGAGGCAGCTCCGAGAGTCATGTTTGCCTCCACAAGTCAAATGAGCTGCTTTTTGTTTTGAAAATAGGATAAGGGGTCGGCTGATGAAGTCTTTCCCGTAGTGATGTCCTATTTGGTTTTAACCAATGGCAAAATCGGATTTTCCGAGACCCTAAACACACGCTGTGTAGATACTGATAAATACATAGCATTGAAGAGAAACTAGAATATCCTGCCACTGACATTGTAATTCTTTCAGCTTCTATACCCATTAGTACCGAGGGGCCCCTCGGTGGCCTGGCGGCCCCTCATCTACTTCGGAGGCCCAGGATGGGGGAACCCTGAGGCTCCTGCACTGAATCATAAGAAAAGGTTCCCCCTTTTTTTTCCTTTAAGTTATGGACTCTTCTTTTGTGTGAAGATCAGTAGGTACGAATCGAAGAAGCAGGTAGAAAGTTTCTCCCCCCGAGGGAACTGAATATAAGGAGAGAAAAGTGCAGCGGCAATGAGGTGAGCTTCCCAGGACTTGTACGGTGGGCCCGTGGGTGTCCTGTCTGACCAGACCCCCTGTCATGAAACAGGAGGAGCCCAGAGTGGTTCTTGGACAAATTCAGAAATGCTGGCTGGGCTTTTCCTTTCCCCCTCTGCCCTGCTGACAGATGGGCTTGCACTGCTATGGTTACGGGAGGACACCCCTCAGGTCTTAGGATAGGCGGGCGGGCAGTCATCATGTGGCCTCCCTGTGCGTGCGCAGGCGGAGCCGGTCCTGTCAGACGTTAGGGTCACAGACTCTAGGTCGGAAGATCTAACACTGTTTGGAATTTCCCTTTTAAAAAAAAAAGTGATAGGCTAACATAACACTGTATGTTAAGTATACTGGAAGAAAGCAAATAAAAACAAAGCAAAACAGAAAGTGATGCTGTGGTAAACAATAGTAAGACCGATTTTAAATGTTTTCGAACTGTTGTCTCATGAAAAATGATTCCCTCTCTCTGTTGTTTTTTTGTTTGTATAACGTTAAGAGCTGGGGCCCAAGAATCAGACTGGGATCAAATCCTGCGCCAATGGCCTCAGTTTGCTCATCTGTAAGTGGGGTTAATAAAAGAATTTAAGTCATGTATCATGATCTTTGTGAGGGCTAAATGAGTTAATGCATATAATAAAGCACTTTCGATGCTTGTCTCCTCATAAGCATCAAATAAATTTGACATTAATCTGTTATTAAATAGATTGAACAACTTTGTCCTCAAGGCCTCAGTTTGTTTCACTGAAGTTCTAAAACAGCAGGCACTTTTGCATTTTATTGAGCCAGCCCAGAGGTCTAGATTCACGTCGTGACCTTCCAAAGCTGCAATAGCCGGTCCTTCTTGTCAAATGCCCGAGGACCTGATTCTCATACACAAAACCAAGTAGAGAATTAGTCAGGTTACCAGTACGAGATTTATCTGAAAAGTTGTTTCTCATCCTTGGGAATTTGCCTTCGGAAAAGAATTATTTTCTACTTTCCCTGAATACTAAGTCTTGGACCTGTGACTTATCCATAAAGGGGAGCATAACAACCCCAGCTTTCATTCATTTAGTTTTTCATCATATATTTATGGAGAACTTACTGTATCATTTGCTAGGAATTAGATGTCAAAGATGAACAAGACATAATCGGTATTAAGGAATTTAGTTAGGGGAACCGTATGGACATCCAAATATGGTGATGTGAGCTGTAAGCCAGATCTGGGGAGGCTGAAAAGGCTTCACTGAGTAGGTGGTATTATTTCTCGAAGGGTGAATAGAAGCTTGCCAAGATGAAAACAGTAGAGAAGGCCATTCTAGAAAAATGATATATCGTGTGCAAAGGGCCAACAGTCAGCAAAGGCCCTCGGTTATTGAGCATATGGGCGAGAAGTTTGGCGTGACCAGGGCATGGGATCCTCTCTTTTCTACTGCATAGCTGCTCCTGCCGAGCCATACTCTTCAGGGCTGAGTAGACGGCAAGAGCAGTGACTACCTCCAGCTCTGATGCTCAGACCCAGAGGGAGGATACTAACACATCTCCAAAAGAACCACCAAGGATCAGGCCTCAGAAGCTTATGAAATGAGTTGCCCGAGTGAAGGGTCATGGCAGAACTCGGCACAGCCAGAAGGGACGGTGAGCCCGAGGGGCGATGCTTGCAGGAGCCAGCAGGATTCGTCGAAAGGCCCAGGACAGTGCAGATGCAAGTAAACAAGGAGTTTTGGGGGCGGAGAGGTGCAGGCTTGGGGTTGTGAAGTGCCTTTTATGTCTTTCCAAGGTGTTGAGTTTTGCCTTTTCCTGCAGGCACAAGCGAGCTGGTAGACTGTCTTCACACCTTTGCAGTGTGGAGTAGGTTTGGGAAGGAAAGGGGCCAAGACAGGAACTCGTGTTTAGTGAAGATGGCGTTGCAGTGCCTCTGGGGCCCCTGCCAAGGTCTGAAGAAAGACTGGTACTGGAGATGGAGAAGAGGGATAGATAGACTATGGAGGCATTTCAGGACCCTGCAACGCTGGATGAGGGTGGGGAAGGAGGAACAGTTTTGCCGAGGACAGTGCTCAGGGAGAGTCTGGCTGGGGTTGGGCAATGTTGGAAGCCGGGGTTTAAGTGTGGAGCCTGGAGCAGCTCAGCCACAGAGAGCTAACTTTTCTCAAGGCGCTGAGCTCACCGTTTCACATGGGTTAGTGCTTTTGCTCACACTGTACCCCTGCAAGCGGGGTGGGACTACTCCAATGAAGACCAGGGGAACTGAGGCACAGGGAGGTGAAGGAGCTGCCCATGTTTACACAACTGTACATGGCATGCTAGGTCTGGGACCCATGGCCACCTTGCTCTTCACCTCTGTTCCTGCCTTCCTGGAATACTGAGAAGTAATCTTGGTTTAAAAAAGTTTGAATTAGGGACACCTGGGTGGCTTAGTCCGTTAAGCATCTGCCTTCAGCTCAGGTCATGATTATAGGGTCCTGGGATCGAGTCCCACGTCAGGCTCCCTGCTCAGCGGGGAGCCTGCTTCTCCCTCTGCCTGCCGCTTCCCCTGCTTGTGCTCTCAAGTTCTCTCTCTCAACTAAATACACAAAATCTATAGGGAAAAAAAGGTTTGAATTATTCCCAGATTTTGGAGGATAGCTTGAGCAGATCCACTAGAGCCTATTTGCATGAGTGGCTGAGGAATCCTAAGCAAATAACTCACTGGAGGGAAGATACTGAGAGAGAAAGGCCCCCGGCAGCAGAGGATGTGCTCCTGATGGACAGCCCATGTTTCCCCAGGGACAGAGTACAGCAGGTGGAAAAATGAAAGGCCTGTTTCACACACGTCTCCTTAGGACACGGTAAAACAGACCGGTGAAGGTGGTCTCAGGAGGATTGGAGGCCTGAGGCCCAGGGTGGATAGGAGGTTGCGTAGACCTTGTCAGAGCATTGGCAGACTTAGCCATCATCGAGATGGCTCCAGGGGCTAGAGGGAGGAAAATAAAGTCTCTTCTGTAGCAGCCAAGAGACCTCTCAAACAGATCCATGACACTCCTGGGGGCTTCTCTGAACCCTGGAGAATAATCTACAAAAGGTTGAGGTTCTTACAACTCTGCCAGTGGTCAGGGTCACGGACAGTGTTTTGCTATCATAACCCTTTTTTTCTCCTCAGGCAAGAGCACAGAGCATAGGCTATGTGATAAAGAACAATAAAAGCCAGCCCCAGTTGGCACTTCACTCTGTCCCATGTGTGGCACTAAGTGTTGATGTATATTCTCTTTTTTTTTTTTTTTAAATATTTTATTTATTTATTTGACAGAGAGAGACACAGCGAGAGAGTGAACACAAGCAGGGGGAGCGGGGGAAGGAGAAGCAGGCTACCCGCCCAGCAGGGAGCCCAATGTGGGGCTAGATCCCAGGACCCTGGGACCATGACCTGAGCCGAAGGCAGACGCTTAACGACTGAGCCACCCAGGCGCCCCGATGTATATTCTCTTATTTAACCACCAAAATAATACCAAGAGGTAAATGCTATTATTGCCCCATCCTACACATGAGAGAATGGGCCGAGAAGAGATATCCGTAAGTTCTGTCCCGAGTTAAAAGCTTATGAACTGAGGATCCTATAAGCCTATTGTGATCACCACTTTTTTCATATTGAATCAAAAAGTCCAGTTTGAATACACCTTACACAAATTCTAAGGCTACTTTGAAGATGGCCAACATCTTCTTTAATTTGAAGTTTGTTTTCTCAGCTGACTGGATTTGTCTCCAGCACCCTGGAGGTGTGAAATGACATCACCATCTGATCAGCATCTAAAATGCTGATTTTGGCTAATTTTGGCTAATTTAACAAATAGAGATCTTGAATGTGCTCTCTTAATTATCTTTGACCATTTGAGCATGTTGCGTGAAAACCCTGGGTAGGCAGCCTGTTCTGCAATTTGTTTTTGAAACAAGCTTTTTAGTCTCACGGGCTGAGAGGATTCTGTTTAAAGGGTGTACACTGTGAATCACAGTTTCAAAGGAAGACGACAAATACAAATCTCAGCCAAGCAATTTGTGAAACTGGATTGCTGACAGAAATCCAGGAAGCAGCAGAAAAACAACCAAACACAAAAACATAGTCAAGTGCCTGGATGTAATCTGAAGTAACGAAGTGGAATGAGCCCCGGGATGACATGATGACACAAGGGAGCGGAGATTGAACAGGCTGTCTTGTTTTGAAAAACAAGGAGCGCAGTTGATCTGAGCCCTGAGAACATTCCACAGACCCAGGGTGGCGGGCTCTCCTGCATTTGGTATACAAGCGGCCTTCACCTGCTCCTGATGGGTGTTCAGTTCACCGCAGGGACAGGGAACTGAATGTTTCCTCCATTAGATTCAGATGCTTTATTACGTTCACTAAGCTCAAGCAATACAAAACTCTTTAGTGATTACTTTTATCATCATCACAGCTAACACTTAATGGAGCTCTCTACTTTCAAAATGGATCGGAGTCTGTCTGGTCCTCACTTGAATGTAAGCTCCCTGAGGGCAGGGATTTTCACTTATTCTGTTCACTGACGTATTCACAGTACTTAGAATAGTGCCCGACACACAGCTGATGTTCATTAATGTTTGGTGAATGAATGGATGGATGAACAACCTCATGCTTGCACTTGGGCAGGCAGTATTCTAAGTGCTTTACTGATTCATTCAATCTTGATCACAATCCTGTGATGTTGGCATTTATTATTATTCCTGTTTTACAGATGAGCCAACGGTGTCCCAGAGAAGTTAATTTGCTTGTGCACAATCGTGGCAGAGGCAGAATCAAACCCAGGCAGTCTGACTCCAAAATCTACCTCTCTGTGCGTACTGTCACTCTTTCATGCTAATACAACTGGTCTTCAAGCTTCCTATTTCCACTGTTAGTTTTTCCTTAGTCTCGCTACATTGACTTCCACATAATGTTCTTCCAACAGGTCAATCTATTTTATCAGACTTTTTTACACGTAAAAGAAAACTTTTACTTTGTTCTTTTAAAAGCACACAGTATACCATGTTCTTATTGCTTATGCCAAAGGGCTTTGAATTCATTTACATGCAGAGAACAATTAAGACAGGAGAATAGAAATATTACTTTAGGGAGGATCCTAAATTTATATTTTCTTTTAAGGACAAGCTAAGCTATTATGATTTTTAAATAAAAATGTGTTTATACTCAACTTTTTTTCTGTGGCACAGTATAAATACCATTTTTTAGAAGTAAGTAATATGGCACAGAATTACCCAGGCCATAAAATTATAAATCTAAGTTTTTATTCTTTAATTTTTATGTAGGCTTCCTAATTCTTCAGGGCAATTTTATCTCTTTAAAGCAATCAGATATGTAATGTGTAAATGATACTGCATTTAGAGCGGTACAGACTTACCACTGGAGAGGTGAACCCATGTTAGGTAACTACAAATTGCAGCCTGGGCTGAGCAATCCTTTTTCTCGTAAGACTTCTTTTAAATTGGATATGTCTAAGTTTTCTTGCTCAGGCAAAGGAAAAGTGAGGGCAACTTCTGGTTTGCCACTGTATTCTGTGGAGTTTCCTTAAGGAATTTTTTCAATTCCATTTTGAACATGCTAATTTACAGCATTAAGTTTCCCTATGTGATAAAGTTCTACCCTCCACCTTTTCCATCTGATTTCCTGCCATCTCCTACCCCTCGTGCCCTCCCAGCTCATGAAAATCATGCTCCAGCTATCACTGTTCCCACAGATTGGTCAGTCCTTTCGTATTTAAGATGAGGATGGCAAGAGGAGGTAGTGAAATTTTGCTGGGTACGTGACCATCTCCCTTTTGTTTTGGAGGTCTTCAGACTGTCATTCAGTAGCACATGTGAATAAGGACATAGCATTGAACAGAGTCCTTTATTAGTAGTAATTTTTATAAGTTACACCAATTCCTTACAAAAAGCTCAGTTTTAGAACCATAGACTCTTAGAAAGACCTTAATAATCATCTCATACAATCTCTCAGGTAACTCAGACATTGTGTATTTGCTAACTCATTACCAAATTATATTAGTAGAAAACCAAAGTTACAATTACATTCTTTAAAAAATATTATTTTTCCAGGACACCTGGGTGGCTCAGTCAGTTAAGCATCCAACTCTGGATTTCGTCTCAGATCATGTTCTCAGGGTCATGAGATCGAGTCCCAAGATGTGTTCTGCACTGGGAATGGAGCCTGCTTAAGATTCTCTTTTTCCAGGGCGCCTGGGTGGCTCAGTCCTTAAGCATCTGCCTTTGGCTTGGGTCATGCTCCCAGGGTCCTGCGTTCGAGCCCTCTGCTTGGCGACGGTCCTTCTTCTCCCTCTCCCACTCCCCCTGCTTGTGTTCCCTCTCTTACTGTGTCTCTCTGTGTCAAATAAATAAATAAAATCATTAAAAGAAAAAAGATTCTCTTTTTCCCTCTGCCCCTCTCCCACCCTCTCCTACCTTCCCCACCCTCACTCACGCACCTGCACTCCCACGCTGTCCCTCTCAAAAAAATTATTTTTCCTATTAGAAAATGTTTATGATTAACATGGGAAAATACTTCTATATAATTTGTGACTACCTCAAATTTAGCTGAGTTATTAGAAACTATTCTTATGAAATTCGACAAAGCCCCTTTTCTTTTGGACAACTTCTCCATTTGAGAAGGACAACGCAAATGTGAAATCTGAATCTTATTTCAATCTGTAGAAAAATATGCCATGGGCACCTGGGTGGCTCAGTTGGTTAAGCGACTGCCTTCGGCTCAGGTCATGATCCTGGAGTCCCGGGATCGAGTCCTGCATCGGGCTCCCTGCTCGGCAAGGAGTCTGCTTCTCCCTCTGACCTTCCCCCCTCCCATGTACTCTCTCTCTCTCATTCTCTCTCTCAAATAAATAAATAAAATCTTTAAAAAAAAAAAGAAAAATATGCCATGAAACTGTCATATCCCAAGACCCATTATTATCCTGCAAACTAATTTAGAAGGCCCTCTCCCAAGTGAAAAGCAGATCAACTACTTTAATTTTTCAAACAATGATCTTGGTTGAATATTTCACTTTATTTATTTTTTTTTAAAGATTTTATTTATTTATTTGAGAGAGAGAATGAGAGGTAGAGAGCACGAGAGGGAAGAGGGTAAGAGGGTCAGAGGGTCAGAGGGTCAGAGGGAGAAACAGACTCCCTGCTGAGCAGGGAGCCCGATGCGGGACTCGATCCCGGGACTCCAAGATCATGACCTGAGCCGAAGGCAGTCGCTTAACCAACTGAGCCACCCAGGTGCCCCTATTTCTAACTTTAATAGAAAGTTCTTCAGCAGTTTTCTTTTTGCAATTGTAACAGATTTTTTTTTTAAAAAAGATTTTATTTATTTATTTGTTGGAGAGAGGGAGGGAGCACAACAAGCAGGGGGAGTGGCAGGCAGAGGAAGCAAGCTTCCCGCTGAGCAGGGAGCCCAATGAGGGGCTCCATCCTAGGACTCTGGGATCTTGACCTGAGCCAGAGGCAGATGCTTAACGACTGAGCCACCCAGGCGTCCCTGTAATAGATTCTTTGTAAAGGTAGATACTTTGAAAAAAAAAACCAAGAATATATTTTCTTACTGGATAATTTTTATAAGTTTTAGTTCTGTCAAGTTTTTTTGTTAAAAACATTAAGTATTTACCTTTGATTTATTTTATGTTCTTTTGATTGGGTCTAAGGATATCTAAGTGCAGGCAGATCGCAAATTTTCTTTTTTTTTAAAGATTTTCTTTTTGAGTTATCTCTGTACCCAACATGGGGCTCGAGTTTACAGCCCTGAGTTCAAGAGTCACATGCTCCACCGACTGAGCCAGTGAGGCCACCCAAACCTCAAATTTTCGAATCCAGAGCTTCACATCTTTAATGTTTAGGGGGAAAGACCATGTTTTCCACTTCTGCATTTCCCCAATTAACTAGACAAATCATGCTCTCCTCTCAGGAACATTTCCAAATATCAGCTGAGAACTTTTCCCCTCCGCATCCCTAGAGTCCTCCCAAGGGCAGATCTCCCTCCCTCCCAACAGCATATAGTCACTAATCTAAGATTGATCCCCTTTCCCTGACCCCCATTAACCTTTCAGCTTTTCTCGGAGGGTAATTTTTGACCACTGAAAATTAAATACCTCCCAATGTGTATAATCTCAATAGTGAATGTATTACCACACTTTAAGTCCCAATTTTTAAGCTGACTGAAGTGATTTGGTAAAGTTTTAAACGGAGACCTATGGGTAGTGTGGTGATGATAATATATTTATTTTCCAAAGAACCTAGGAAAATCTACACAGTTATGTCTTATAGATGTTGTACTGCGCAGTCACATAATATAGAATGTTGACTCCATCGATATCATTCACAAAAGCTGGTGATGGAAAAGCTAAGAACGTGATTCCATTCTATACGGTTTCTTAATTCCATACTGGGTAAAACAAATCTAATCACTGGTATGTGTATATAATTTGTTTTTCTTTAATTTAAGGTGTTTTTCTTTTTGTAGCCTTCAAGGTAGAGACATTATCTGCCACCATATATAGAATCTGGGAAAGGAAATATCTTTGATTCTTCCCTCTTTCTCTCCCTTCAAGCCCAAAAAATCTCAAGGTTTTCTGATTATAACTTCAAGTATTTTCCATTTGTGAAGATTAGAAAGAAAAAAATAAACCTCTTATTATTTATTGATGAGACAGTTGTCTTCATAGAAAACCCAAAAGAATCTATAGAAAAATTATGAAAATCGCTAAGAGAGTTTGGCTAGGTTGTTGAATATAAAATCAATGCACAAATACCAATTACGTTTTTATACATCAGTAGAAGTAGTTAGAAAATATAATTTTGAAAAAAAGATGTCATTTATAGTAGCAGGAAAAGTATGAAGTAACAAGAGAGAAATCTTCCATAATAAATAAGCTTTTTATGAAAACATTTTAAGACTTTGTGGACTGATATTAAAGAAGGGCTAAATAAACGGAAAGATGTTCTGTGTTTATAAACAGAAAGATTCAGCATCCATTGTATAGGAATACAGACTATTTTATTTGATTTTATTTTTGCCTTAATGTTTATTTTAAAAATTTTAATCCCAGTATGGTTAACATACAGTGTTATATTAGTTTCAGGTGTAGAATGTAGTAATTCAATAATTCTGTGCATTTCTCAGCGCTCATCAAGATTAGTGATTCCTATTTCACCCATCCCTCCACCCACCTCCCCTCTTGGAACCATCAGTTTATTCTTTATACTTAAGGGTCTGTTTTTTGGTTTGCCTCTTTATATCCTTGTTTGTTTGTTTTGTTTCTTAAATTCCACGTATGAGTGAAATCATATGGTATTTGTCTTTCTCTGACTAATTTCACTTAGTATTATACTGTCTAAATCCACCCATGCTGTAGCAAATGTCAAGATTTCATTCTTATTTATGGCTAATATTCCATTGTGTATATATACCACTTCTTCTTTATCCATTCATCTATCGATGGACACTTGGGCTGCTTCTATAATTTGGCTATTGTAAATTATGCTGCTATAAACATAGGGGTGCATATTTTTTTTTGAATTATTGTTTTTGTATTCTTTGGGTAAATACTCAGGAGTGCGATTACTGGATTGGAGGGTAGTTCTATTTTTAATTTTTTGCGAAACCTCCATACTGTTTTCCATAGTGGCTGCACCAGTTTGCATTCCCATCAACAGTGCAAAAAGGTTCCTTTTTCTCCACAGCCTCACTTACACTTGTTTCTTTTGTTGTTGATGTTAGCTGTTCCAACAAGTGTGAGGTGATATCTCATTATAGTTTTGATTTGCATTTCCCTGATGATGAATGATGTTGACTATCTTTTCATGTGTCTGTTGGCCATTGTACATCTTCTTTGGAGAAATGTCTGTTCACGTACATTTTTAATTGTATAATACAATTGGTGTTGAGTTGTACAAGTTCTTTATATATTCTGGATACTGGCCCTTTATTGAGTTAGTCATTTATAAATATCTTCTCCCATTCTGTAGGTTGTCTTTTGGTGTTGCTGATTATTTCCTTTGCAGTGCAGAAGCTTTCTATTTTGATGTAGTCCCAATAGTTTATTTTTGCTTCTGTTTCCCTTGCCTCGGGATACCAATCTAGAAAAATGCTGCTATGGCCAATGTCAGAGAAATTACTGCCTGTGTTCTCTTCTAGGATTTTTATGGTTTTAGGTCTCACATTAAGTTCTTAATCCATCTGAAGTTTTTTGTGTGTGTATATGATGGAAGAAAGTGGTTGGGTTTCATTCTTTTACATGTAGCTGTCCAGTTTCCCAACACTGTTTGTTGAAGAGGCTGTCTTTTTCCTATTGGATATTCTTTCCTCCTTTGTTGAAGGTTAATTGACAATATACATCCTGGGCTTCAGACAGTTCATTTTAAATCCAGGTCCCCAAGGGTCTCCCCATCCCTCCCTGTCTAGAAATTGAGGAACTGATCCTAAAATGTATGAAGAAGCACAAAGGGCAAAGAATGGTCAAGAGACTCCTGAAAAAGTGTCTTGGTTTATTATATCAAGACATATTATAAAGGCAAGGTAATAAAGACCATCAGTATTGACACAAGGTTAAACAGACCAGTGGAAGAGAATAGAAAACCCAGGAAGAGACTAATGCAAATATGGAAATTCTATTAATGACTGAGCATTGCAGATCAGTGAAAAAAGGATGGACAATTCAATAGTGCTATTGAACCACCTTTGGAGTCCCGGAATCGAGTCCCGCTTCTATATGAAGACTTTCCATATAGAAAAAAATCAAGCTGGATTGGTCCCTCATACATTAAAAACCTATTCTAAATGAATTAAAGACTTCAAATTGAAAGGCAAAACTGAAAATATTTACAAGACAAATAGGAGAATATATTTAGGAACTTAAGCTATGTATAGACTTTTAAAAGAAGCCTCAAAAGCACAAACTATAAAGGAAAATTATGATAAATTCAAATATCTTAAAAATAAAAATCTTTGCTCATTGAAAGATGACTCAGGAGAGTAAAAAAGAAAACAAGCAACAAACTGGAAGAAGACATTTGCAAAACATATCATTGACAAAATACTATATAAATTAATTAAACGAACCAATAGGAAAAAGGCAAATAACCCAATAGAAAATAGAAAGTGGGCAAAGGCATGAAAAAGTACTACACAGAAACAGAAACACAAGTGGCCCATAAATAGATGAAAAGGTGCACAATCTCATTTAGCAATCAAGGCAAGGAAAATAAAAATCACCAGTGAGATACTATTTCACACTCACCAAACTATTACAAAATCTCACAATACTAAGTCTCAGAGAGAATGTAGAAAAACAGAATTTCCACTTTGGAAAATAATTGGCAGTGACTAGTGAGGTCGACATGTGCAGAAGCTATGACAAGAAATTCTACTCCTAATCAATATATCTCAGAGTATTTCTAGCACATGTGCACCAGGAGACTTATACAAGAAATCTATAGTGGTCTTGTTCATGACAGCATAATACTGGAAACAACCCAAATGGCTACAACAAATAGAATGGATAGATGGTCATACATATTACACAGCGTGAAAATAAACTATAGTAACATACAGAAACATGCTTGGATCTTAATAATACAGTATTCAAAGAAGAAAACATGTCATATACTATATGCTATACAATTTCGTTTCAACAAAGTATAAAATAGACAAAACTAAATATATTGCTTTGGGTAGGGATATGTCCTTATTGAATAAAACAAAGAAAAAAAGGGAAAATTGTAGTTGACAGGAAATCTAAGCAAGAGAAGGAGTGGATGCCATTGAGAGGTGGTTTGCTTAAAACAGAGCATTCCTAAGAAGGATCCATTTCTTAGGGAGAAGGTACATAGACGGTTCTTCTTCTTCTTTAAGCTCTATATATACAATGACATGAAGAAGAGAGGAGCGGAGATGGGAGAATGAGAGAGGGGAGGGAGAGAGACACTTTTGACATGCTCAGCTGCATTCTGTGTGACATCCTGGTACCTCTATAAGAACATTTCCTTCTTTTTTTTCTAGTGTTATGGGCTAAATTTTGTCTCCCCCTCCCCACAAATTCATATATTGAAGTTCTAAGCCCCAGTATCTCCAATTGTGACTGTATTTGGAGACAGGGTCTTTAAAGAGGCAATTGAGTTAAAATGAGGTAATTAGGGCAGACCCTAGTTTAGGATGACTGGTGTCCTAAAAGAAGAGGAGACTTGTACAAACATAAGTACAGAGCAAAGACCATGTGAAGACTTGGGGAGAAGATGGCCATCTACAAGTCAAGGAGAAGGGTCTCAGGAAAACCCAACTCTGCCCACACCTTGATCTCAGATCTCTAGCGAGGTATCCCTGCCTGGGACTTCCAACTTATCCTCTGCCTGTTTCTAGGGTGATGAGGAGTACTTTAGATTGGAACCCTGTGTTTCTATGTCTCTCTGTCCCCTAGGGAGCTCTTTGAAGGCAGGCAGAGTACCATTCATCTGTGCCCCCTCCATAGGTCGGCGTCTGGCACAGAGGAGGTGCTCAGTGGTGCTTGTGGGTCGCATGTACTAGAAGAGTACAGACCATACCCAGGGAAGGTGGTTTGGGGAAACACTAACAAGGATCATCTAAAACAATGAACTCCTGTGTTATTCATTTTATCTGTGTTTAATTTCATTTTGCGTTGAAATAGTATATAAATTCTGAGGAGGGGAGGGAGAGGGACATCTAATACTAAAATTACTTGGCATTTTTTTGGTGTGGGTTTTCCCTTAAAATGAAAAGCACATGTCACCACCAATATACCTATTTCAAGGTACAGGATTAAAACCCTAAGCTGATACTGCTAATGACCGTATCTGCACCCGGCTGACTGACAACTGACTGGTAGATGACACTTTCATCCCACAGAACTTACCAGATGCCTTACCTGTGCTGGCCACTGTGGATGGTGAACAGGATGTTCCCTGTGAGGCCCCCATTCTGGTGAGAGGAGGGTAATGAACAGGAAAATACCAGGTAGTCATACATTCATGTGATGCAAATACATTGCTATAGGTTATGGGATAGAGAGTAATGGGGTTCCTTTTGATTGGGTGGTCAGGGAAACCCTGTCGGAGGAGCTAGCGTTTGAGAAAGATCAAGATTCCGGATGGAGAGAATAGAAAAGCAGAGGTCCAGGTCAGAAGAGAGGAACAGAAGGGAGGCCAGCTCTGCTGGGTGTAGTGGGTGGTAGGGAATAAATGTGGGGAGGTGGTAGGCAGGGTCCAGATCATAAATGGTCTCATAGGATCAAATAAGACTTTCATTCTAAGCGTGGTAGAAAGTCATTTAAGGGTTTAAAAAGGAATGGCACAATGTGACTCACATTTGTAAAAAGATCATTTGGTTTCTGTGTGAAGGATGGAAGCTAAGATAAATGCTTCAAGAGGAAGAAATAGCTTGAAGGGTCAAGTGAAAAGGGGCCATTGGATTTGGAAACAAGGAAATTACATGTACCTTGACAAGAGGAATTGGGATTGTGGAGACAGGAATGTGATTTGAGAAGGTTTATGAGAAAATGAGAAGTGAGAGTAAAGATGGAAAGACCAAACCAGGCCTTTGCAAAGTCATGCTCTAAGGAGCAGCAGAGAAATGGGAGCACTTTCTCTGGGCACAAGAGAAAAGTGTTGAGATTCTGAAACTTGTTTGTATGCTAATGGGAAAGATTCAATAGAAAGGGAAATACCTATGATGAACAATTTGGGCATCACAATTCTTGAGACAAGAGGAGGTAAGAAACATAGAATTTGGGTTGTTATCAACAAAACAATACTAAAATTCAATTTAGTAACTTCAATTTACTAAAGTTCACTTTGAAAAAATATCAGTTATTCCATAACTCTGGGCTATAAAATAAATACTACTAATAGTGATGATGATGGTGGTAAGAGAACTATTTTTAGAGCACTTTCTATAAATCAAGTACTCAGCTGCTTTATTTAGTTTATCACTCAGACAATGCCGGGATGAAAAATGGGGAAGTTGAGGCTCAAAGAGTTTAATGTGCTCATGATGCATAGGTGACAGATCTAGGATCCAAGTCTAGCCCAACTGGCACCAAAGTATTTCAATTGCCCAAAGATGCTCAGACAGCAGGTTTGGCAAGTCCCTCCTCTCAAAGCCCCTCCTCGCTGTGTTTCCCAAAACCCCACGGGCCCTGAGCTCCTACCATAGCGCACCCCAGCTTAGCTACGTATGACGGTTGCCAAGGTACTGGGAACCTGTTACAGAGTTCTGTTTAGAAGCAACTTCATTTTTCTCCTTTTGAAATTATTACATTCTGTCTCCCATGACTAAAATGGTTACCACTGCTAATGCAAGAGCTGTTTTCACATACCAGCCGTTGCCTGAAAACAAAACGTCCTGTAGGAATAAATTTTGGTTCTGGACAAGTTCTAACAAGCTGTGTTTAAGGTTGTTTATATTTTCTAAAGCCTCTTTATTTGGAGTTTATAAATAAATGTGTATGTTTGTAGCCCAATCTGCTTGAGAACAAGAATTATGTGTTTGTGTGTTTGTTTGTTTTTACTACTCTACATTTCGTTTATGCTTCTCTTAGAGCTTGGTATGCAGAAAAGATGTTCGGTAGTGGAACGCTGCTGGGTTGAAGGAAAGTGTCTGTGGAAGGCTAAGACTTTTACTGAGCTCCCTCCTATCTAGGTCATGAAAACTCCGGGGAATGAGAATTTTATTAGATTGGACCCTTGATTGAAAAAGCCCTCCTCCCATTTTTAACAACCTGGGGAATGATCAGTTCCTAAAGGTTGAAAATATGCTGTTCTTTGTGCATGTATGCCATTTAAGAGGCCCTCATTCTCTGAGCATAAAGAGCTACTTAAATGGAATCCACTTCCAATGGGGAACAAAATTTCATATTAATTAAATTTTTTAAATGTTTGGGATCTATATGGAAAAATGAAACTAGATAATGTGAAAAACTCCCCCAAATCTTTAATTTATATTAAGAAAGTTCAGGTTATATTATATGATAAGATGGGCCAAGTGTCAGAATAAGCCAAGAATGTGTGAATTATTTACTTGGGGAGGGGGTGAACTTTTGTATAATACAGCAAACTTCATGGCTGATTTTACAGTCTGGTCAGACAAAGACCCTTTTTACAAAAATATCCCCTAGGGTTACCAGTTTTCCCAATTGCCTTTCTCAATCCTTTGACTTTCAAATCTTTCTTTTTTGAAGCACCTGTCTTGCATCACCTTGCAGATTCCGTCTTCAGTTTTAAAAATCTAACACTGGCTGATCCTCCCTGGTGAATAGCTCTGCCTGAGATGGAAGCCGTTCTCCAACATCGTTTCCATGAAAACCACCCATTTCATGAGATTGCATCTCCACTCGGCACATCTGCGTTGGATGTTTGCAACCCCTGACAATCAGATAGTTAATGACTTATGCCCTTGATGAACTGCATGGCGAAAGAGGCATGAACATACAAAGGAGATGTGATAATGGTCATGTGTGAGGCTTCATTAGTGGTTTATTTTTTGTTTGCCTGTTTCTCTAAGCTGTGTAATTTTGGAGCTAAGATAAAACCTTTCACCTATCCCTATCTGAAGTAGTGGGGCAGAGGCAGAAAAGGAAAGAGAGGAAAAAACTAGAATGATTTAAAATATTTGCCCTTGTTTTCTTTCCCACTTCCCCGCATTTGGGTTTTGTTTTTGTTTTTGTTTTTGTTTTTTTTTAAGGACCTGAGATCAAGACCTGAGCTGAGATCAAGAGTCAGACGCTTAACCAGCCGAACCACCCAAGCGCTCCCCCACTCAGGTTTCCTGATGGTCCCTATTTCCCCTGAGTAACATCCTCCCTCCTGCTTCAGCATTAACCCCAATTACTAACATTCCCTGCCAACCTCCTCTTTTCCCCAACCCAAGCATTGAGGGGGAAAGAAAGGGAGACCAGCAGGGCCTGGAGGCTAAAAGTGTTTTTCCAACATGTATTTGGACCATTAAACAATGATAAGATTGATCTAGGACGTGGGAAAATGTAGGAGGACGGCACCTTTAGTCCCATCTCATCGTTTACATTTTCAGTGCACTCCAGGGACTGGGTGTAGCTCTGTGGAGCTGCTCCTCTAATTACAGCCCCTTCGGGGAATGCTGTCCGGCTACTTCCACCCTCCTTCTGGCCACCTACCACCCACCGCTCCTCACCCACCGACTCACTGCAGCCCCGCCCAGCCCAGGCCCCTGGCCACCACCCCCTTGCCCCGCCAAAGTCTAACCCTGGCTTAGATGACCATTCTGTACCAGAAGCATTGTCCTAAAACCACAATGGAATTGATTGACATCTAGAGGCTATATGCTATATAGATTACACCTACTGGTACTGACATGAAAAAAACTGCAAAACCATGTCCATTGTATGATAACATTTTGTAAAAAATTACATTTACATATATATTAATACGGGGAACCGGGCATTACCATTGAAGTCTCAACCGAATCATCGAGGTATGGTCGATGTCACATACCGTAAGGAAGGTGTCCCGGGCTGCCCTGAACGAATTCTCAAAGTCAATGCTGAAAACAGGTACTGGGATCCTCTTTCTCATTTTGAGACTATGAGAAAGTGGAGATAGAGGGCTTTGTGAGGAAATGTGCTCGAAGAGTTCTGGTGCTGAGTGCCAGGAGTGGGGAAGTGCTAGTTCCTTCATCTGGGGCTGCAAGAAGATGGGCTTCTAAAGACACTAATAGACCTCGGTGTGTATTCCCTGAGTTGGAGGGCCCTATGTGTTGGTGCCTGATTCCTACCCGAGAAAGCTCACAAGGCTTATGGCAGGGAGAATGGAGGCTGCGTCTGAGCAGCAACTGTGCTCCCTTGATCCAGGTCCATGGACAGGGAATGCAAGGCTGTTTCTCACAGACCTTGGGCCAAGAGGGGGAGAGAGCCAGCCTGCAACCACGTAAGTCATTTTGAGTCCAGAAGGAATGCTGGGGAGGGCGCGGGCCTCCATCAGTGAGAGTCTGAGTGAGGAGTAGATCTTCAGAGACCTGATGGGTGAAGCGGGCTCCAGCCAGTTGAAGAAGCATCACCCAGGTCTGAAGGGCCCAGTGGGGGCCCTCCAAGACGTCTCAGAAACACCCAGGAGAGAAGGTCTTGGCTCTAAGCCTTTGCTCAGAGATCTCCAGTCAGCAGCCACGGAAGGGGGTCTGTCTTTCTTGCTTCTCTTCTTTTCCCAACCCCTTGACTTTGCCAAGTGAGCAAGTAGGAAAGAGGAGAATAGAGAAAGAAAACCAGACCCACCACCTTCAGCAAAGGAAAAGTCTTTCTTTTTAACAAAGGCTGAACGGATGAATAAAATCTTGGGCTGGATGCCTAATTTCTGACTGGATCCTGTACTTCGTGATTGCTTGACAGGGTGGTACCTAAAAACCGAGTAAGAAAATTGAGGAGCCTGTCAACTTCTCAGCCAGTGGCAGAGGAAAGTTTCCCCCTGAATAAACTTTAAAGGGACAGAGGGAGACAAAAATATGGTGGTTTCTCTTACATTCCTTTGTTGCGCTTTGTGGAAAGAGCAGTTTCATAAACGAGGTAAGCTGTCCCAAAAGAGGATGTGTCCACTCTGGTTATCTCTGGAGGTGGGACCTGGAAATTGCTCCCTTTTTCTCTTATCTATTTCCATTATGTCTGATTTATGTAAGCAGAGCATGGTTACTTCTGTAATCAGAGAAGCCACTGTGATAGATGTGCCCATCTAAAATATTAGGGGGAAAAAATCAACTCCATGACTAAAATATTATTGGTGGGAAAGAGAGCGAGCTGAAAAATGACATAGCAATCATCATAGCTAACATTTGTAGAATGCATTACATCTTGCAAAACATTTTAACGATCTCATTTGATTGTTCAGCAAGCCTAGAGTTATGCATTTGAATTATTTACATTGTGCAGATGTAGAAGCAGAGTGTCATAATTGTTGGTTACTTAGCGTGGCCAACAACACTGCTAGTAAAGAGAAGGCTCGAATTCAAGTCTTCTGGCTGTGAGTCCCATATTCTTCCCATTTCACAACACAGAGTGCTGCACTGCAAGGATATTTCGCTGTCAGGAGATCCTCTATTTCCCTGGTCCACCCCCACGGGACTGCGCATGGTGCCCTAGTGGACAAGGCAGGATGCAGCCTGCAGTGAAAACAGTCTGTTGAACTATATTCCACTTTCCTCTCTGAACACTGGAATCTCTATGTATTTAACACCTCACCTTTTACCCCATCTTCACATGGATATCCCGCTGAATTCCATGCCTGTCAATGACCCTATCTTTTTCCAACATCACTGTTCCAAACTTCAGTTTGCTTTGATTTATCCTTCTCATTTTATTCCACATTGGATCATTTTTAAGTCTTTTTGCTTGTCTCCTGGAGGAACTCACAGATCTGTCCATAATCCATTTCAGTGGATTGGGCCCACCGCACTTGGGGGCATGTCAGTTTCTAAGTGGCTCTCTGCCAATCATCCATTTTTAAAATTACCTTTTTCTGGAAGCTTTGTCTGACCACATCTGACCACAGAGGTTTCTAGCCTTTGGGTTCTCATGGGAAGCTGCATACTGTGTGGTAATGGCCTATTTACATCACTCTCCAGTCCCCTCCTTCCCAAGAAAAGGACATCCTTGAGGGCAAAGATTACGTCTTACCTTTTTTACTATTATTTAGCACTGTGCTTTGCAAAATACTAATTTCCCAATAGAAGTTGAGTGAGTAAATAAATAATTTTTTCACAAAAGACTCAAAGATCTACAAGGACACCTTTGGACCATGTGAAATCTGGTTGTGCAGAAGTGGGCAAGAGACGCTAGCTGTCAGGAGAGGGAGGGAGATGCCTCAGGCTCCAGGATGCAGGGCTATGGTCCAGTTATACTGAGAGAGTTCAGAAAAAGAGAAGGAGCTAAAATATTGCTCCAGGGTTGGGAAAAATGAGCTAGTTGGAGCACTACAGCCTACATAGCCCCACTCATTTCCTGCTCTGGCCAGTTTTAGGCCCATTGGAAGTTTTCTGAGGGACCTCAGAGAAAGCATGGCTGTCCCAGCCTCTAGCTGTGGCAAGTGAGGTAGGTGGGCAAGCTACAGGCTCACCCCAGGCCTTGGGAAGCATCAGGATGTCCCAGTGAGGAGCAGGTGGGGTGAGCTGCAGCAGTGCAGGGAGACATTGTGGACACACCCAGGAGGCAGTGACCATGAATGAGTGGTCACACCTGGGAGGGCAGCAGAATGAACCAGAGGCCCAAGCAGCTAATGGTGGTGCACTCCTGGGGAAGGAGATACTTTCCATTTGGGCTGGGGTGCTCTCCTAAGTCCTAGCTGTGGGGGAGGGAGGAGCCCCCAAATGACCTTTTGTTACCATTTTGGCATGATGGTGAGGTCGGGAGGCAATCTTAGCTTATCCCAGTCCTTGGTCCACCAGACACTTTCACTAGCCCCCTCTTGTACTTCAAACCCTTCTAAGATTCCTCACTCACTACTGAACAATTGTGAAATTTTAGCATGAAAGGTGTACTTTAGTGGGTCCCCCCAAATACCTTTTATTCTTTACCTCCAGCCACTCATGTCCAAGATTCCTCCATTTCCACAAGACCTGTCTGGTTAGCACTGCTTCGAAAAAAGGCCCAAGTCATCCTGCCTCCTGCTCTGGCTCCATGGGTCCTCCCTGCCTGAATGATCTCAGGATGAACCACCCTAAGGGTGCAGGGAACAACGCTCCACACTTAGCTGGGCTGAGCAGAGACCCAGAGCAGCAAAGGGAGCTTGTGCATGCATGCACAAATGCATGCACACACATAGATCAGAACAGCCTCTTGTGTGTCTGAGGCAAGGAGGTCCACACTCCACACTTCCCACAGCCACCTCTTAGGTTGCAGTTCACTGTTTATTTTAAAGCTTTTGAGACACTTTACTCTGCATCAAGTGATCTTTCGACATTAATTTTAACTTGATTTCAATAACATAAAACTAATTTATTTTGAGTTAGTTCTCCAGTACTTTGGGGCCCATATCACTCTAAGAATGACTATAAATTCAGTCATCCATTGCATAATTTCTTCAACACATGAATTCAGAACATTTTCTCTGACAGTTTCTAGAGGTTAATGTGAGTAAGATACTAGAATACCGTGGAAGGCCTAGGTATAACTGGGAGACAGACCTGTTAACTAGTAGTTCTCAAACTTTAGCATGCATCAGAATGCAAAGGAGGGCTTTTAAAAATACAGATGGCTGGGTGCTATCCTGATCGTTTCTGATTCAGTGGGTCTGGGGTGGGGCCTGAAAGTCTGAGCAAGTTCCTGGGCAATGCTGATGCTACTGGTCCAGGGAACCACACTTTGAGAACAACTGCTGAAAGTTAACACATTCTAAGAGTACAGTTTGAGATCCTAGAATCTAAGCTAAGTAAGGGGAGGGATTTCTACTCTGTTTGCTCATGACTATATTCCTAGAGCCTAGAAGAGCACCTGGCACATAGTAGACACTCAATGAACACTAGCTGAATGAATGATAGCATTGTATGCAAATATAACGGGAACCTAGAAATGAGAGAAGTGTCCTTTAAAGGGATTTTGATGACAGTTTTGAGGAGGAGGTATGTGAGAGAATTAACAGGAATTTTTAATCAGACATGAGTGTCCCAACCAGGGGACCCACCATTTGGCTGGCATGAAGTGCACGAACAACATGGTATGTTTGTCATGAAAATATCTCCTCACATCTTCCATTCTTCAAGGCCCCAGTCACGTCAGTTCTGACCACTTTAGCCCACGGTGACTCTTCCTCTTTCATTTTTCTGACAACAAAGTCACTGCTTTCTCAACTTAATTGGTGACAAGAGTTAACCAGGATGCTGATTAAAAATACAGATTTTAGGGTCCCACCCAACACCTACTGAATCAGAATCTCTGGGGGAAAGCCATGGGAATCTGTATATTAAGAAGCATCCTATGTGATTCTCAGCCTCAGGCTACATGGCTTTAAGAGGAACCTTAGGATTTCAAGGTATTTTAAAATACAATTCAAAAACTTTATTGAATAGATGTATTAGTTTTCTATTGTTATGTGACAAATTGCCACAACCTTAGTGGGCTTAAAACAGATACATTTATTATTTCACAGTTTCTGGGGTCAGGAGTCCAGGCACAGCTTGGTTGGGTCCTCTGCTTAGGTCCTCACAGGCTGCTATCAAGGTGTTAGCAGGGCTGTGTTCTCATCTGGAGGCCCAATTAGGGAAGAAACTGTCTCTAAACTCATAGAATTGTTGGCAGAATTTATATCCTGGTGTCTGTATGATGGAGGGCCTTGGCTTCTCATGTGCTGTCCTCAGGCTCTGAAGGCAGTTTCCTGCCACACAACCCTCTCCACAGACCACTCACAACATAGCAATCTGATTTCTCCAGGCCATCGGGAGAGTCTCTCTCAAGTGTGCTAGGATAGAGTCTTATGGAATAGAATGTGATTATAGGAGTGGCATCCCATCACATTTGCCATATTGTATTGATTAGAAGCAAGTCACAGGTTCTGCCCACACACAAGGGGAAGGGATTATGCAAGGGTATAATTCCCTGGGAGTTGCTTTAGTGTGTATCTGCCACAGAAGATAAGGAAATGGAAGTCCCAAGAGAGTAGCTTGTTAAGGTCTCAGAAGAATGAGAGGCAAATGTAGAAGGAGTCTCCTCTCTTGCTTCCAGCCAAATGCTATTTCTACTCTAAACTGCCTCTTCTCTTCTAATCACTGTACATTGCTTTAAACCATGGTCAGCAAACTTTTCCTGTAAATAGCCAGATAGCAAATATTTCAAAAACTATTATAAGGACTTTGATTTTGTTTCTGAAAGAGAAAGTGCTGGAGGGCTTTGAGCAGAGAAATGACATGGTCTGGCTCAAAAGATCACCCATTGGAGGAAGGGCTGGGCGACGGCAGAGGGTCTGTTGTTTTGTCAGGAAAAGGTGTTTTACTTCTGCGAGCTCTGGGTCCAGGGTGGGGGCCCACTGTGTCATGCTCACCCAAGGAAACCTCACTGGCTGAAACAAGCTTGCAGCCTTTGCTTAGACACTGAGCAGATGAAATTCCAAAGCACCAGAAAAAGCTTTTCAAATTGAATTCCTAGCTTAACAGAGTAACTTGACAAAGGAGAGAAGGATGAGTTGGCCATTTAAAATCAGGTATAGAGGATCAGCAGGGCTGGATGTGCATGGGTTCAGCATACCTGAATTATTGCACAGAATGCCAGGGGCCTTAGGACTGGGCTTGGTCACAAAGCAGCCTCAGCTCCACTCACCTCCTTCTGACATGAGCAGGTCTGGCTCTGGGGGAAGAGCACTTTCCTCCCTCAGCTGGCAATGCGTTGGGGGGTAGGGGGCACTGATAGTGTCTCACACTGGTAACCCAGATACCCCTGGCCCTGGACACACTCTGAGAAGGCCTCACATAGTTAGCTGACTCCAGTTAAAGCTTTTCCTTTATTCATCCTCATTGTTTCACGATTTGAGAATTTTAGCCATTTAAACTTGACAGGGTCAAGAAAAAGCACGTTGTTCCAATTATCAATCTCAATGCATTTGCTTTTCTTTTTCTCTGTACTGAATGAAACTGCTTAGCCACATTTGTTAAATAGCCTTTAAAACCTTGTTCCTATCCCCTTACCAGAAGTCTTTCAGAGCTGAGATTTAACTCATTGGTGTGAGGCTTTATGTGAATTCATTTCATCCCTTTTTCTTTAGTTGTCAAACATCAAGTGTCCTCTGGGTGAGGAGAATTTTACTTCTTAAGGAATGTTTAAAGTTATTCCCTTGATCTTCCCCTATTCCTACCTCATTTTCTCTGAGTTTTTTAGATTAAAAACAAGAAAACAAAAAAACAAAAAGACTTCTGGTGCTTTGTGTTCCTGGTAGAACCCTGCCCACATTGGAGAGAAGGCAGAATGGACTCCTACCCAGCAGAGAATCCCAATTCAGATTCTAAGACCCCACAGACAGTAGCAATCTTGCTCCCTACACCTCTGATTTCCCTGGCAACTTAGAAGGTCAGCATTCTAGGCTTTGCTAGAGAATTTGACCCTGAACTTTGTTTTCAAAGTTTCAGCTGAAAGGACTGGCATTTATAAAGCATCATGTGGAAACACCTCTCCAGTCACTGGATGCTCTCAATCCAATGTGCCTTGGGTGATGCTGGACCACCAGGAAATAAATGGTTCAGATGGCTTTGCTTGATCTTTCTACAGATCTGTCTTTACTGTAGTTGAGTTTAATATCACCGTCTGCACCAGTCTGTCCCCTGCTCCGTGCCCTGGTGGATGTGTCTTCATGGACTTCATCAACAAGCTCCCTTGTTCTTTGGTGTTGGAGCCTGCAAAGGAGAGAGGCATTTGACTGGGGACCCGGGCTCTGAGTGGTGGATCATGACAGGGTCAAAAAGATGGCAGGCAACCCAGGCCTTTTCTGAGTCTTTGATGCTGGGTGACACTGGGGACATCTAGAAGAGGTGATCTCAGCCTGGACACTAGCTTTTTCAAGATAGTTTGTATCAGCAGGCAGTGCTGACACACCTTCCAGTTGTTTCTGGGAACTGGAACAGGAGAGTAAGAATGTGGTGACTAGAGCTGATGGATCAGTTGAGGGTGACCCTGTGATCTTTTGAAGGTGAGGATTTGGGTATGTGTGGTCAGGGTATAAAAGTAAATACTACCCCATCCTGTAATCACAAGCTGGTGAGTCAGATGCCATTTGGAGCCATTTGGATTATACTAGCCTCAAGGGTGAAGACGCAGCGTTGGATGTGAGGGGGAAAGGAGATGGGCTGAGGAAGCCTGGCAGGGCCCGCCCTGTCCTGTACAATTTACTTTTGTTGTGAACCGAGTCACTCCCTGTACTTTTCGTGTCTGATGACTGCTTTCAGCAGGTTGGGGATCATTAAGGCTCCTTTCCTCTCTTACTCTTTTCCTTTCTTGTTTTTTTTTCCTTTTTCTTTTTTTTGGCCATTTCTCTCACCCGTACATTCATATGAGCTCATGTTTCATTAGAAAAACCACGGTTACTAGACTGATGTTTAATGTTACACAACAGGGAGGCTCTACTGAGCCCAAGTGCAGCTCTTATTTCCCCCAATCTTTGCATTTCCCTTAAACACAGCTGTACTATGTGATTCATATCTATGTCAAGAAGTCCTCTTTTCCCTCACCCCAGAGCAATTCTGGGGAAGTGCTGTGAATAATACAGTCTCTGCCCTCAAAGAGCTCCATCCGTTTGTAAGTTCCTTGACGGTGCCTGTGGCTTCCAGCCATCAGCAGTCCCGTCCTCCGGAGCTGTGCTGTCCAATATGGTAGCCACGAGCCACAGGCAGCCACTGAGCCCTCATGAGATTGGACACATGCTAGTTACTCAGTGTTTGATGAATGAGTCATGCATGAGTGAATGAATATGGAGGGCTGGTTCAAATTGAGATGTACTCTAAGTATAAACTACACATGAAGGTCATGAAGAATTCATACGAAAAGGTGTATGAAAAATATTAGTATTTTTAAAAAGTTCATTACATGTGGAAATGATAATATTTTTAGGATCTATTGGGTTAAATAAAAGACATTGTTAAAATCAATTTCATCTGCAGCTACTTGAAGATGTGACGTGACAAATGAGGTTTGCTTTTTGTTTCTCTTGACTGCTTTCTTCTAGATGGCCTGCTTCCACCTCTCCCCCTTTCCCCCCAGAAGGAGTGTATACTTCCTCTGGAGGCCATTGTCCCTCATATGTAATACCTGTCATTCTCTAGTGGCTGCCTGTCCACATCTGAAACCTTTACCAGACTGAGCACCTCGCGAGAGAGGAACTTACATACCCAGCCTACAGTGCAGTGCTTGGTACAAAGAGGTGGACAACAATCATTTGTGAATACTGATCCAATTCTTCTATTAGACTGCGCTTGTGTGAGGCTGGCATACACAAGTGTTAACATGATCTTAAGTATAATACTTATGAGTAGGCAGGCACTCAATATATGTGTGAAATATCCCAGAGATAACTTCAATTTTCAATGTATGACTGAATTTTAAAAACTCTTGTAAATGTCTTCTTAATTCCTAATTATTACCTTTCTAAGGGGAAGATGCTAGGTAATACAATACTGTTCACGCACATGTGGTGTGTGTATCTATTTCATGGTGCACGTGAGTGCTGCCAGATATGGTTGAGATTATAGGCCAGGTGGTCGCACCTGCCCGTTTTCATTTGCAGATAGGCACAAAGCCCAGTTAATTAATTCTCAGAATTCTCTGAGGTTTTTAAAACCAATCGAATCAATCAACTGTAAAGGAGAAGTACAAGTAAGATAAGGGCTACAATTTTTTTCCACCTGAAATATGCTGAATTTAAGAGAGTAAACACACTAGAAAATATTTATATAACATTTCACCCTTGACTTTGATGGTTTTGCTTCTCATCAGGACTGGGTTTGCTTTTATGCCTACTCAGACCAGAAGCAATTAGGTAGCCTGGCTCTAATGCATCTTCATGGTTAGATGTTAGTTAAGTACATCGGTGAGAGTAGATTCATTATTTGTGAGGAAATTTTATGAATTTGACTCAAGATACCCAAGAGTCTGGTATCTAAAATGAACACAGCATTAGTTTTTCATCAGTCATTAACATAAAGGGAATCACTATATCTGGAAAAACTAGGTAGATTTAGATAAAACTTTAAGGCTTTATCTGGTTAGTTAAATAGACATTATAATTATTAATCCTATGGATCGTATTTTTTAAAAAATATTTATTTATTTATTTATTTGAGAGAGAGAGTGCATATGAGCAGTGGGAGTTGGGGGGTAGAGGGAGAGAGAATCCTTGAGCAGATACCCTGCTGAGCACAGAACCTGAGGTGGGGCTCCATCCCACAACTCTGAGATCATGACCAGAGCCAAAATCAAGAGTTGTCTGCCCAACCAAGAGCCACCCAGGTGCCCGTACAATCCTATGGATCGTATTTTTGAAAAATTGTCTGAACCCTTATTAACTATTGAATAATGGAAGGAGTTGACATAAATAAAGCGGTACGCATATACTCTGATGCTGCCTCTTCTATGAAGACAGATCTCCCATCCTAGCACTGCCGTCAACACTTTGCTGGCACTTAATATTTAACATCTTGAATTACAGTTACTGGAATAACTATCTTATTCCAAACCTCTATATTATCTTTTTCTTACTTTTCTAATTCTGTAATACTTAGCCAGTGCTTTCCATATGGAAGCTCTTCTCTAACTGCATGTGGAATCAAATTAAAATGAATTGAGTAGAGACCTGGGAGTCACGAACCCTGGTCCAGTCACTGAGCAGCTCTACCACCAGTCCGGCGATTTCTCTGAGCCCTGGGCTCCTCTTGCCTCTGTTCTTCCTTCCCCCCAACATTATCTTTTGCTATCCTGTCCTGAACTTTGTCCCCCTTCACCTACATTATGGTAACTGGACTCTACTACACACTCTCATGTGGTGGCTCTGTGCTAAGTGTCAACACTTTATTTTATTTAATCCTTATAATTGATGAGATGGAGATCATCAGCCCTCTTTTCAGCTGATAAAACTGAGGCTAGAGAGAGACTGAGTGCCATGTCTAAGGCACTAGTTAATTGGTAGAGTCAGGATCTGAGTCTAGAGTCTTGTGTCTGATGTGCTCTGGCTATTCTTCAACTTATTTTTCAATCAGAATTATTTCGAGAAAGCCCCACTCTAAACTAGTATACTCCTCCCTCCCCAATGCATTAAAACAGAAACAACTCATCTACAATTACGGGTAATTGCTGTGGATCCAACTATTAGTACAAGAAACAAGAAGACCTAGGCATGGGTTGTTATCATAGTTACAAACTATCACAAACTTAATTATTGGGTAGAAATGTGGAACGTTGCAGCCAAATAGGAGTATAATGAGCCTCTCCCATGAATGCGCAGAAGGAAACCTGGACTCTATTTCTGGGTCTGCCTCAAGCTTTCTCTGTGGCCTTGGGCAAGCGACTTCAACACTCAGTCAGTATCCTGGGGTAAGATGGTGATGATGACACGCAGCACCTACTTATTGTGCTGGTTTGCTGGGACTGATGAGTACGTTGGTCAAGGGCTGTAGATGAGAGGAAGTATAATTTTTTTTTTTTAAATGACAAATTGCACTATACCTGGGGCAATGTAGGGCAGGGCAAAGTGCAGGGGTTCTGGAAAACAGATGATCTATTTCCTTATTTTAAAATGGGAGGTGGGATGGGATGGAGGGATGATCACCTGCTCTTCCTGCTGTAAATGCTGAAGTTCCACTTGAGCTCAAGAGAGCTGTTAATTGCTTTCACATATCCTAGGAATAACTGGACAAAATGAAGTTACTACCATTTAGGACAGACAAGGACAAACGGCTCTTTGCTGATATTTGTCATTCTTTAAACACAGTGACATCCCGTTATTAAGGAATCATAGCTCATAACTAAGAGAGGAGCGCCAGTTACTTTTCTTGACTCCGTCCACTTTTTTAAAAAAACCATCTCACTTCCCGCATGCATGCAACCCATTACGGAGTTTCTTTCTTTTCCTGGGGTTTAAGAGCCCGCATTAAGCGCCGGCGCATCGTGGGGATCCCCTTGCACAGCTTTCCCCCAAGGCATTCTGAATGTATTGTTCATGAATTTGCGTTAGGATTCCTTGTGTTGCAGAATTTTAAGAAATAAAATTGCAGAGGTTTAAATTCTACATGTTGAAGTGGGTGGGTCATCACCGGGTCACAGGAAACTTCAAGATAAATAGTATGGCTTCTGGAGAAAGGCCGGGTCGAGTCAGAGTTTCACCAACCTCTCCCCAGAGCAGACGATTAATTTTTGCTTTTAACGCATAACAACCTCCGCCCGGCCTTGCAGCCCGGCAAGCGAGCCAGTGTAAAAACCCTGCCAAGATGCGGGCCGGGCGAGGGCTGGGGCGAGGGCGGGGGCGGGGGCGGCGGAGACGTCGGCGGCGCGAGGGCCCCAGCGGTAGGAGAAACCTCGGCTGGAACAACCCGGCCCAGCCCCGTCCCTGTCCTCATGGGGGAACGTGGGGACGGCTCCTCTCGAAGCGCCTCTGTGCGCTGAGTCCGCGGCGCCAAGAGTGAAGTGTTTTCTCTAGAAACGATTTCTCCCGAACCCCCTAGCCGGAGGAAGGGGATTAAAAGTGACAAAGAAAGGGGGTGGGCTCTGGAGAGACCTCGGGGGTGGGGGGTGTGGAGCGGCGCTCCCGAGGAGGGGCTCAGCGATACGAGCGCAGCCCCCGCAGCGCGCTGGAGTGCTTGAGGCCCGCGGGTGGGGGACGCGGTCCCAAGCGCGGGGGTCGGCGGGGCGGGGGGAAGGGCGCCCCGGCCTCCCACCTCCGTGGCGGCGCCCGGGAAAGGGCGGGCCCCGGTGGAAGGCCGTCTGCAGGGGCGGGCCGTGCGGTCGGGGTCCCGCGGCCGCCCGCGCCCTGGGGAGGAGGCGGCGGGGGCGTGGGGCCGCGGCCGTGCGCTCCGCCCCGCGCGGGGAGCGGGCCGCGCCTCCCCCTGCCGCATGTGCGCGGTGTTGTGTGCCCGGCCCTGCTCCTCCTCCTCCCCTCCCCTCGCCGCCGTCCCCTCCCCCCAGCGGCCCCGAGTGAGCGCGAGCGCCACACAGCCCCGGGCCGCCGCCGTCCAGCGCGCCGAGACGCCGAACAGGTGGCCGGAGGCTGCGGGCGCCGCAGCTGGGAGAGGTGAGGCGAGCTCCGGGCCAGGCGAGGGCGGCCGGGCCGGGCCGGGCATGCTATCCGAGCGGCCCCCCGGCGCCGCCGCTTGCCCGCGCCCCTAGCCTCCCGCGCGCCCGTGCAGCGGCCCCGCCGCGCCCAGCGTCCAGCCGCCCCTGCCCGGGGCCGCTCCGGCCGCGGTCCGCGAGGGGCGCGGGCCGGCCCGCGACAGCGGCGGCATGAAAGTGACCGTGTGCTTCGGGAGGACCCGGGTGGTCGTGCCGTGCGGAGACGGCCACATGAAAGTTTTCAGCCTCATCCAGCAAGCGGTGACCCGCTACCGGAAGGCCATCGCCAAGGTGAGGGGCCGGGGGCGCACGGGGCTCGAGGGGTGGGGGCGGGAGAAGGGGGGAGGAGGAGAGGGAGGAGGAAGAGGAGGAGGGGGAAGGCGCCGGGATCAATATGGCGCTTCCTGGAAAGGGGAGGAGGGAGACGGAGGGGAGGCGGGGAAAGGGAAAGTGCGGCGGCCGGGCCCGGCCTCGCGGGCGCCCCCCGCCCCGGGCTGCGGGCGGTAAAGTTCTCCGCGCGGGCCGGGCGGGTGGGGCGGGCGCAGCCCCGGGTGAGCGCGCGGGACCCCGCGGCTCCTCCCGGGCTGCGCGCCGCCTGCCTCTCCCTCGGGGCTCCGGCCGCGGGGCGGGCGTCGGCCACAGGCGCCCCTTAGGAGCCTGTCCTAAGAGCCGATCCCGAACCCAGCCCTCCGGGGCGCGGGCGAAGCCTGGCCGGACGCCTCTCCCCAGGCTGCGGGCGGTTGAAATCCAGCCTCAGGCTTTTCCCCGTTCCCAGGCCCCGCGGCAAAGGCTGGAGAAAAGGAACTTTTTTTGGTTGGAGGAGAGTTTAATTATTCCCCACACGGCGGAGAGCGGCTGCATGTGTGCTCCAACACTGCCTTCGTCCGGGCGGGGAAAGAGCCGAAGCCACAAGCCCTTTCGTCTCCCGGTCGCGCGCGGTCAGGGCCGGCGCGGCGCGGTTTGGGGGCAGATGGTGGGGGAGAGTCGCCGGCAGCCCGGAGAGGGACACGCGCTTCCATGGGCTCGCGGACATTGGTTGGGCACGGAATCTCGGTGTTGAGGGGCTCCCGTGCAGGACTCCTTTAAAAGGCACAACCCTGAAATCAGTCACCGAATTAAAAGTTTTCCTGCGTGGACCTCAGCGTTTACCCACCTGGAACTAGTTCCATATGGTGCCGGGGCTACGGAGCTAGGGCCTGATTTCGGAGTGGAGTAGATTTCCCTTTTTCTTCGTGGAGTGATAACATTGTCTCCACTTAACTGCATTCCTCTACAATGTGTCAGAAGTGAAAAGGCATTTTGTTAAATTGTTTTATCGGCTGTGTTTGACAACAGCCTACGCCTCCGAAGTTTCTGTCAAGCACCTGAGGATATTTCCTTTGCTGTAGAGTAACGTTTGGTGGAATGCATGTTCACTTAAAAAATTTCTCATTTGTTTCCGGTAGTGGAGTGACCTAGCTCCTGTGGGCTTTGGGGCGGCAGGCGAGGGGCCGGTGGCTTTGCCAGCCTGGGTGTATACAGGGTGCGCCCTCCAGTTCTCTCTGAAATTAAGGGAGAAAAACTTTTTACACCGTTGTTTGGTTTTTAGCATATATTGGAAAGAATAGGGTAAATTTGGCCTTTTGAAGATCATCCGGGGAACGTTTAGGAACCTGACATAAAGAGGGAAGATGTTGACTATATTTAACAGCTCTAAAATGTTCCTTACAGTTGGTTTAACTGTTATTGAAAATCAAATAAAATTAATGGAAATTGGGCACCCGTTTATCTTGCAGTGCTGACAAGGGGAAACATAACTCTCTAAACCTACATTTAGCATTTTAAAAGATTGTTTATAAGTGGTAGTTTTTGATCTAAATGTTCTAAATCAATAATCAGGTTGCTTATGCACTTTGGAGACCGAAATAAGTTGTGAAAGGAAAGAGAAATACAATAATATAACCTAGGCAGTGTGTCTGTGTTACTGAATAGGGAGGACATTTCCTTTCATTTTACTAATTTTACTTGGTTAAAATTAGTTGTGTTTCACTATGCACACCGTAGACATTGGTCGAAAAGCCTGTTTGGGAGATAAAAATGCAGTTGTTTGATTGATCCAGTCCTTAATTCCTTCTGCAGAAATTCTGAAGCATTTACTTGTTCAAGGCATTGTTCTGGGTGCTGGACATCCAGGCAGCCCACTGGCTGCTTTGTGGAAGTTGGGAGTGTAAGAGTCTAGGACGAGAGGCTCCGAGGTCCTTCAAGTGAAGGAGGCGGTGTTGTGGACTATCATGCTGTGGTGCAGGGAGAAGGAAATGTGTCTGGGATGTTGGGTAGATGTAACTGAGGGGTCTTAGCGATACATCTGGACCTTGTTTTTAAATATTAGCGGTAGTTGTTTCAGAGTGACCTGGGAACATGGAAAAGAGAATGGAGTTTTCTTAAGAGAGTCTGGGGAGGTATGCCTAAGAGAAGGGGTGTATGAGCTCAGTTTTTAGAGGGTAAGTGTGAGATGACCAGGTGGAGATGGAAGGAAGGGTGATTCTCAGGGTGATGGTAGGATGGGAGCTGGATGTAAATGAGAAGGAGGAGGAGTCAGAGATGAGTCAGGGTGTTCTAAAATTATTTAAAGCCTCTTTCAGTGCAATTCACAGTTCAGTGGGTGAATTTTAAGATGGGCTTTGTAGTACACAGAGTTTAATCATTGGATCACAAGACTGTTGACTCTTAGATGTTGCAAGAGCCTGAGTGTCTTCCAGGTTCATTGGTGTTTTTTCTTCTTAAATTGTTAGGTAATGGTTAAGATTAAACTTTAGTCTTTTCTTTTCTCCCACCTTATTTAAGGTGATTATGAAGCTAACACATATTAACACTTGCTTTAACTCTTTTCTTTTTTATCTCTTATTGTTTAATAGGACAAGGTAAATTTTGTATGAAGAATTGGGTAGCTGGCTAGCTCTGGAGTGGTGTTTAAGTTGCTAGGTGACATGTGGCTTGACACAGACTCCCATCTGGTGGGGAAAAATGTGGAAAGATCATGTTTATGGCTTTGTATAAAAGTCAACTAAGTTTCCCTCCCACCGCCAACCCCCGCCCCCCAAAAAAAAACAAAGGAAAAGGGAAAGAAAGATCCCAAGTCACTAAGGCTTTCTCTGGAATAAGCATTTTGTAGTGTGATGGGGCTATTATATTTGGCATTATATTTGAGCTCTTTTCAGGTTAAACAAATCAATTTTTTCTGGACAGTCGAGTGGTGTGACTTAATACCAGAAATGTCCTCCATAAGCAGATATTTAAAGGCTTACACTTAGTCATAGCATTTTTTTTCCTCTAGTGAAAAAATGTTTTTCTGCTTATGATCACTGATGGGTGAAAATGTTTTGGCTGTCCCATCTCCACCCACCCATCCTCACCCAGACCCTGCTTAAGGAGGGTGTTCTGCTAGACATCGAGAATTATGTTGCAGGAACTATTTTCGGGCGCTTCGAATCGGAAGACTGCTGTATATGTGTCTGTTCGTTCTTCTCGTGCCTGCAGCCTGACTCATCCTTGAGTCCTGATGGACACAGGGTGCAGAGCACCAACTGCAGTGACTTTTTACTGTGGTGCCCTTGGTTTCTGAGGTTTTCTTTGCTGGCCACTCTTGAATTTTGAGTGAATCAAGTCTGGCCCTGGAGGCTTCCCATTTTTCCTGCTGTACATCATAAATCTGGTTAGGAGAAAGATAAGAAAATCTTTGTGTTAGTTCAAAAACATGTTGATATTTTGGAGGGCTGCTGTGTACAAAACGTTATGCTCTATGGGGAAATGTAAGATGAAATTCTTGTGCTCGAGAAGAATATAATCTAGGAGACCAGATGAGTACATAAAATAGTAATAGTAGGTGGGAGCATTAATTGGCAACAGGGTGGTACGACAGTAATTGCTTCTGGATTTCAGAGGTGTGAGTGGTTATTATGGCATTGGGTTGGGAGGGGGATCCTGTTTGGTCCTAGAGTTGGTATTGGGCTTAGCCCTATGAGAGGGCAGTGCTTCCTAAGTGGATGGTGGAGTGATCTCAGAAAGCGCCTGCCTGGCTAAGATGTCCTGGTTCTGAAGGCCTGCAGTGGGGTCCAGGCACGAGACTCTGGAGAGCATCTGCTGCTATCCTAAGAGGTGGGAGGGAGGGGATTGTGTGAACACAGGTGATTCAGGCTTTTGGGGCTAGTTTGGCTCCTGTGGAGCACTCATGCCAGATAGTGGGTCAGGATCAGGAGGAAGATTGTGAATTCCAGGGCATGACACTGGGACTTTGTACAGTTGGTCAGTACCGGAAGGAGTAGGGTATTTGGGCAGGGCAGCAATATGGAGTAATGGTCCTCTGGGAGGATATCTGGAACAGCTGTTTGGATGGGATCTGCCTTCAGTCTAAACTGCTGCTGAATGCTGAGTAAGGAATAGAAGGGTAAAGAAGAGGGGGTGTTGCCAGAACCTCTTAACTCACTGCTTTCCCCCATAGCCCTCTTCTCTTGGGGGGTGGTGGGAGCTTTGGATTGGGTTTGGAGACCTAGGCTGATGTATTATTGGAAATACTGTTTTTTATTACCATTAAACCTTGGGCAAACTAACCCTACAGAAACGCATTTCCCTATGTCTAATGTGGGTTCCTCCCTTGCAGGGTTAATGTGAGTACTGAACAGATGATGAATGTGAAACTCTTCAGTGCTGGAGCTGAATCACTAATGTTTTACTCACCAGTTTTACTTGCTGGGAAACTTTCCCAAGTATCCTATTATTCCTGTTTGGTTTTTTCTTCTTAAGAAGGTAGTGTGTAATTTAATTAAAGAATAGGTAAAAATGTTAATGTTTGCCTAAGCGGCGCTGCAATCAAGAGCAAAGTGTGCGCGCGTGTGTGTGCCTGTGCATACGTGTGTGAATGTAAATGCTGCCAATATTGGCTTTACTCTAGATTGATTATCTGGGCTTCTGGCCTTTGGGCCACTGCGTTTGTCCCTGAAGCATGGAGACCTGAGTTGTTTAATAGTGATTTGTTATTAAAACAAACAAACTTGAGTTTACAGACAGTAACTTTTGAAAATGTGCTTTTCTATTTTTGGAGGCGGAGGACTGTTGATTACTAAAAACATGTAAGTCTTTGTTTTTATGAAAAATCTTAACAGTTGATGTGAGATCTTCTTGCAAATACATTTATAACTGTTACACATTTACAAGCTTATTGAAACTTTTAGGAAAAGAGTGATATTGTAGAGTTTGAATGACAATAGAGGCAAGCATAAAAATAGTGAAATGGAATAAATGTTGTTTTATTAACATTTTCTGTCTTCCCTCTCAAAAGTGAAAAAGAAATGCAATGTGTCTGAAAGGCTGATCTTTCTAAATGCAAATCTCATTGTACTCTTCTGTGTAAGTGCCTCTGCACCTGCTTTCCCCAGAGGCCAGGTCCTGCCACCTCAGCATAGCCTGTCCCTCACTGGGCTCCCCCATCCCATAATCCACCCACTTGGACTTGCTCGCACTTTCCTGCCTCTGCTCTGGTGTTGTCTGTTTCTTCTGTCTCGAACGTTTGCTTCCTCCACATCCGCTTCTACGCCTGCTCATCTCTTGAGACTCATCTCAGACCAGCCATCTTTGGAAGGCTAGCCCTGCATCTCAGGCTGTTTGAGGTTCTCCACTTTGTGCTTCTTCTGGGGCCTTAGCTCCTGTACTGACCTGGATGAATGAGTGTTACTGTGCGGTACTTAGTGTGTTTACCTACAGAACACAACTGAGATCCTCCAGGGAAATGCTTGGGGGCAGTGGCCCAGCCTTAGTCTTACTTGTATAGTCAACATCTGCTGCAAAGGAATCTTACAGGTTCAGTAAATAAAAAATTGAGAATAAACACAACACGCACATTATTACATAAAAAGTATACTTTTACTTGGAAGACTGTATAACCGGCACTTTAGGGTTTGGTGTGTTTGGCATATTGGTACAAACAGATTATAATTGACACTAAGATTTAGTGTGATTTGGAATATCTGGAAGTTATTCTTTTGTGTTAGCTCTTTTGAAGGAGTTCAGTCTGTTTTCAGACCAAGCAGAGGGATAGTCACAGGGTTTGCATTGGGCCTGGTTCAAGGCAGGTGGCCAGAGCAGTGTGGGAATCTGGCCCTGAAACATACCTATGTTGGGTCTCACGCCTCTAATTCTGTCAGTTGGGATCCTTGGGTAAATGCCAGCAGTAAATAGAAATGTTTAGGATCTGAGATTCACAGAGAGAGTCTGGCTGACGTGAAGTGCCTTCTTGGCTCATGGTGAACCTGGATGAGTTGGTCACGGAGGTAATATTTAGTCTCACTTGTACCACTAACCCGTGGATCCTGCATCTGTCATGGGAGGTTTTTACCTCCCTGTAGAACTGGATGCAGCTTAGTGATGTTGGACACATAATAGATGTTTGGAGCCTTATGCATTTTTTTCAAGGATGGAAAGAAATGTGTAAAACTGGTCCAGGGAGGTGATTTCCACAGTCCATTTTCCACAGGGTAAAATGATTGGTTCAGCCCACAAAGTGTGCTTTCCTCCTATGTGGCCACTCATACAACACGCCTAGCAAAGACCAAGGTCAGTGGCAGTAGAGAGAGGTAGGGGATCAGTAAATTTATATAATTTTACCAATTTTTGATATCTTTTCTGTTTTACATGGAAAATAGAGAAAGCTTTTGAAAAATGCAGAGTTGTGTGAACATGGTAGAAAGGTGATTTTTGTTTATTAGTCATTTGTTTTATCTTATTTAAGATTTTTTTCACTTGGAAGAAGTATGTACAAATGACTTTTTTTCATAGCTTTGTGTCTTGTGTCTGGCTTGCCATCTTTAGGTGCTTTACGACATTAAATATTACTTTTGCTTATCTTTTTCTTCTATCCGCTGATCCTGGAACTTAGAAATAAAATTGAAATCTCCTTATCCAAATGACTTGAAGTATCAATTTAATTTTTTCTCTTAGAAATAGGCTATAAAATATACATACAATAGAAATAAAAACATGTCCACCCAAAAATCATGTACATGAGTCTTCATAGCAGCATTATCTATAACAGCCCCCAAATGGAAACAACCCACATGTCCAACCAACAGAACAAAATGTGGCTTATCCATACATTAGAATATTACGCAGCCATAAGAGTGAATGCAATACTGACTCATGCTGCAACATGGATGAACCTTGCAAACATCGTGCTAGGTGAAAGGAAGCCAGTCACAGAAGCCCATGTATTATATGACTCCGTATATACAAAATGACCAGAATAGGCACATCTATAGGTAGAAAAGTAGAGTAGTGGTTGTTGAGGGCTGGTGTTGGGAGTAATGGAGAGTGGCTGCTAGTGGGTTTGCCTTGGGGATAATGAGAATGATCTAAATATAGATAGTAGTGGTGATTGTATGACTCTATGAATATTGTAAAAATCTTTGAGTTGTACAGTTTAAATGGGTGAATTTTATGGTTTGTGATTCTGTCTCAGTAAAGATGTTAAAAAATAGACTACATAAGTCACTATGAACAAAGCTCACTTTTTAGGTATTTTATAATTCTGAGAGTCCCATAAAACATGTATTACTGTGTCAGAGATGCTCAGAAATCTCAAGTGAAAACTGGCTATTTTTAGGAGTTTTCCATAGAATGTGTAAACCTACTTTCTTGGGCCTCTCACTCTGTCCTGTTGCTGTCCAGTAAGCTGTTCACTGCGGAGCCTCCGAGTCCCCTGGACTCTCGTTTTATTAATCTCTCTCCTTCCTTACAGGCTTCCCCAACAGTTCTCCTGTTCTCCTTCGGCCAGAGATTCCTTCCCCCCTAGCTCACCAGCTGCCTTTGCTGCATGAAGGTTGATTAGGAGGTTCCAAAGATGTCTGTAGTGAAAGAGTTTTTCCAGTTTTTGATTTTGATCCTTAGTCATTTTGAGCTTTAACAAATCTCACAAGCTTGTGAGGCTCAGTTTTCCCATCTTCATCTTCCCATATTCAGAAATTCTGGGCTGGGCTCCTATTGCCGGTCCCCAGAGCTAGAGACGCTTCTACCTAATCTGTATGTTCGTTATGGTGCTCGTGGAACCATGAGGTATGAGTGATGTGCAATGGCTTTTCAGAGGGGCAGACAGGGTGCCTGCCGAATCTCTTACTCACCCACCCTCCCTGTGAAAATATTTTGCTTCCCTTACTTTGAAATGATGGGGCTTGACCCCTAGGTCAAACACATGCTGTTGGAAGTGAGGATATATTTTGCCTGGAGTGTCCTTCAGAATTCCTTACCATCTCAAGAGAAGTGTCTTTTAGGATAAATTACATGCTCAGAAGTGACTTAATGACACTATCCCTTTTTGTGAAGTATAACTAAGTATATGGCAGTGCCTGATACTAAATGTAGGATATGTGTATACACATACATACACATATATAGTCTCGAAGTTGTTATTTTTATGGTAGTATAAATTTAAGTGGTTTTAGACATGACAGGTCAATATTTTTTCCCCTTTTGATTATCTTTAATATTCAGACTCTGACTTTTTTTTTTGGGACTTAGTCATTTTTTCTGGTGTATGGTTTTTCTTGTTTTTGTTATTTGTATCACATCTCTTTAGAGTAGAAAACTAACCTATATTATAGTGTTTATATTTTTAAAAAAGCCTGTTTGAGATATTCTACAATAAAAATAAAAAATTCATACAATAAAAATTCCTTCTCTAGCACTTCAGAAAAAAATTTGCTGCATATCTCAAAAACCTAATATTACTAAATACTAAAAATATGTTGTATTAACAGACTAAAGAAGGTAGTATCATTTTCATGTAGATGGCTGATATGAGACTGAGTTTTTTCTTTTTTTAAATTTTATTTAATTTTCAATTTTTTATTTTTTTGACAGAGAGAGACACAGCGAGAGAGGGAACACAAGCAGGGTGAGTGGGAGAGGGAGAAGCAGGCTTCCCGCAGAGCAGGGAGCCCGACACGGGGCTCAATCCCAGGACCCTGGGATCATGACCTGAGCCGAAGGCAGACGCCTAACTGACTGAGCCACCCAGGCGCCCCTTTTTTTCTGTTTCTTTAAAGTATACAATAAATATTGGAAAATTTTTTCTCTTTTAATTTTCTGAGTCCAATATTAAATCTAGAATTAAAAAATAAACTATTTTCCAGGGAACAAACTTTCTTCTACCACAAAGGCATTTAAGATGCATAATTTATAATTCTGAAACCCATTGTGCAAAGTCATATGTGAATAATAGTTAGCTGGGTTCCTGCCCAGCAGGGTTATACTCTAAACTGAAATTTCTTATTACAGCCAGCAGCACCTGCAGAAGAGGGAGGTAAAATGTACAGGATATTGGTTCCTGATGTACCACCACACAGGATATGACTAATCACTGAATCCATTAAAGTTAAACGTAGGATTTGGTACTTTTACCACTTTGTTAGAGATCTGGAAAAAACCCTTCAAGCAAATCAAGAGGATCTATTAGTGAAAGTACATCATTTGGATTGAAAACTGCTTAAATAACTACATCTGGCAGATGGTGGTATTTGAGCATTTGTATTGTCTGAGAACTATGAAGGGAGTATATTTTAAATTTTGAAGGCACATACTGTCATGAATTTTTTTTTTTTTCAAGGAAACTTGGAAAGCTAATAAAACCCTGAACTTTCTATGGTGGGGTCAGTTTTATCTTTTGTATTTTATGATCCACTTTTTAAAACACAGATGTTTGCAAAAACACAGTTGGCTGAAGCTGGAAAGTTTGGTTATGGATGTTTTTTCTCCTAGGAGGCAGGCCTATCAGAGTAACACAATCTGGACCAGGATTCAGAAGAACAGATTGCAGATTATGTCATTTGTGTGTTTGAGAGCAAGAAGGGTAACCCCTGTAAGCCCAGGATCCTTGGCTTCTAGTGACACCTACTTCATGGGATTGTTGTTAGGGTTCGAAGAGAGAAAGTAAAAAAAAACATCGTCAGGGTAAAATGGAGTAGATGTTAGGTGCACTCTTCTTTATTTTTGCAGAGTGGTTGCCAGTGATTAAGTCTCACTTGAATCAACCCTTCTAAATTGTTTCTTCTCATCCTCATTAGAACCGCACTGGATGTGGGAAATTGAATTTGTGGTAAAACTGTTCTTCCTTAAAAAAAAACATGGAAGCCTTTTTCTGCAATTTAAGAAGTTAAATCCCAGTGACACTGATTTAGATTTTTCCACGATGTCCACAGTGGAATAGCTTTTCCAGTTTTTGGTTTTGGTTCCAGTAGTTTTGAACTTTGGCAAGTCCCACAAGCTCTATGAGCCTCAGTTTTCCTATCTGTAATTTGGGAATGCTATCTTTTGGTTTCAGGAATGAACATTAAGGGACTTAATGTAGATAATGCTTCTTCATATAACAGACTCTTAGTATTAGATCTTTTTCTCTCTCTTCACGTTTTACACATACATTAGGCACAATTTTAATGGCTGATTCATAAAGTGAAGTTGATTTTTATTTGATCTGTGATACCAAACTGTCATTTTTCAGGATGATTTGTTAAAGCGTTGCTTTTCCCTTCTAAAGTACTATAGAAATTCCAGTATTAGTATCTACTAGTGAATCTGTTGGAAATAGAGGAAAGCAAATGTTCTGATCACCTAGTGGTTAAAGCTGATTCTTTCCAGATCAAGGAGAAATATGTTTGTCCAGCTATCTTAGCCTGTGTCACCCTTTACTTACTTGCTTTTACTATTAGCCCTTGTTACTTTCTGAAATTGTAGCTACCATTCTGCCGGAACAGAGGAAATTATGTAAAATTTCTTTGCTGTATTTTAAAAGACTTTGGTTATACATTTTCCTTTTAAAAATATCTTTTGAAACTTGGAAAGACTAAAACTAAGGAACTATAAATAGTATTTATACTTGTAAAATACGGAAATGTTTTTAAAAACTTAAGCATTTATTGACTAGTGGTAGTTCTGAGAATACCTTGGAGTTCAAAGAGATCTGAGTTGTAAAATAAAATGGGGAAGCTGACATTTTTGTGACCTCTGTAATCCTTTATTATATAGGCCTCTATAATTCATGTACCCATGCTACTTCTTTACTCTTCTCTGGATCTTAAGAAGGTGACTTTGGGGAGCTAAATCAGCAATAAATGAACATAGAACATCTTTTGCTTAGGTAGGTAGGTGGAAGGATTGACAGATTGATGCAACTTTTAATGCTTTCGTTCAGCTAAAGGCACCCAGTGCCAATCACCTGAAGACTTCACCCAAGAGTTGACCTATTTATCATACTAAATAGGGAGTGGTGTCTTGAAGACTTGCTAGGTTCTGGGCGTGGCAGTGTTGCTATGTCTGACTTGCCAAGTTGTCAGCAATGGACTGTCTTCCTATTCAAGAGGATCACCTCCTCTGATCTTTCCACACTACGGTATTGAAGGTTATTTTTCCCTGTTTGAGGACCTTAAAAGTCTTATTAAAATAATGTTTCTCCCTCTCTCCGTATGTGTTTAGGACGGTTGCTAGGTAGTGATTAAAATAGTAAAACTTTATCTCCTTGTGCAGTGTTCATATTTTGGCTTTGATCCCTTCCAGTGTTTGTTTGTAAACATTGTTTCACATGAGTGCATTTGAAATTGAAAGCTTTTGTTTCATACACAACATGAACAGAGATGTGGCCGCATGGGCGATTGGAATTTCTCTCTCTCTCTTCCCTTCACAACTTCCTGAGTTTTTGTGCTCTGCTAATGAAACTGTTGAACAGTACTTTCAAAAACTTTCCAGAATAACTTTCCAGTTTTATAACAGAACTGTAGAGAAACAAGCTCTGGAGTATTTATTTATTTTTTGTTCCCAATTTATTGAGCTATAATTGACAGATAACATAGTAACATTTAAAGTGTACAATGTGATGATTTGATATACATTGTGAAGAGCTTCCATTTAGTTAATACATTGCATCCATCACCTCACATATTTACCTTCCCCCCCTTTGGTAAGAACTTTTCACTTCTATTCTCTTGGGGAGTTTGAGACAGCTCGTAGTCTGTTTTGAAAGGTGGATGGTGTGCTTCAGATCGTTAAGCTGAAGCAGAAGAGCTTTTGGTCCTCGGCTGTTTTTCCTACCTATGAGGAGGGAAGCTGCTTTTTGTATAGATTTCAGGGGAGTGGTATTTTCAGCTTAGTCTTTGCTTTTGGTGTTATTAAGCTTTTTAGGTCAGCACTGATGATTGAAAGCTCTTACACAAGATGTGCTTGTATTGAGGCATTATTTACTTGCGTATCAGGTTGGGTAGATGTTGAGAAATTACCTTTAACTGTGATACCTATCACGTTTTCTCAGCCCCAAGTCATTGCGGAGTTTCAGAGGGGTAGGAGGAGAATCAGGATACAGTGGTATCAAGAAATAGTGGTGGTTATACCATTATCAACAGTAATGGTTAGCATTTATGGGGCATTTTGTGTATCAGGCCCTAAATGCTGGGCTCAGTGGCTTTGTGTGTATATGTTAATCCAGTAGAGTTGGGGGAGGTATTGATGCAATCCCAAATTTACAGGTAAGGACACTTGGGCTAAAAAGGATAAGAAAGTTGCAAAAGGTTGCACATCTGATGCATGATGGCTTGGCCTTCTTAGGCGGACCCCTTTGACTACAAAGCCTGCACTGTGAATGACTACACCATGACAGACTGCTGTGGCCCTTGCATTTTAGGGTGTTGCAATTCCATAAGAGTAAATAATGCCCACAGGCACACTTTGAAAGCCAGTAGTGGATTCCTTTTACACACTTTTATCCTCTGCTTCTTAGAATATTCTCATGGACCCTTTCCCATTCCCACACCAGAGTGCCAAGGGTGGCCTGGCTGATACTGGCAAATATGTCCTTCTGGTCTGAAGCCTCAGTATCTTGAACATGAGTCAGAGGCTTTGTTTGACCATGGATCAGTTTTATTATATTTAACAAGGCTCCTTATGTCCTATGTTTTTAAATTCTTTCCATATTACTGGAAGTAGGGAAAGGTGGACAGATGACCAAGCTTTTTTTTTTTTTAAGTTTTTATTTTAATTTCACTTAGTTAACATACAGTGTTACGTTAGTTTCAGGTGTACGATATAGTGATTCAGCACTTCCGTACATCACCTGGTGCTCGTTGTGACAAGTGCACTCCTTCACCCCCATCGTCTAATTCACTCATCCCCCCACCCCCTCCCTCCCCTCTGGTAACAATCACTTTGTTCTCTATAATTAAGAGTCCGTTTCTTGTTTCTTGATGTCTCTCTTTTTTCTGTGTTTTGTTTCTTAAATTCCACATATGAGTGAAATCATATGGTTATTTGTCTTTCTCTGACTTGTTTCAGTGAACCATATACACTCTAGCTCCATCCATGTTGTTGCAAATGGCAAGATTTCATTCTTTTTTATGGTTGAAGTAATATTCCATTGTGTATATAGACCAGATCTTTATCCATTAATCAGTGGACACTTGGGCTGTTTCCATAATTTGGCTATTGTAAATAATGCTGCTATAAACATAGGGGTGCATGTATCCCTTTAAGTTAGTGTTTTTGTATTCTTTGGGTAAATACCCAGTAGTGCAATTACTGGATTGGAGAGTAGTTCTATTTTTCGGTGTTTGAGGAACCTCCATACTGTTTTCCAGAGTGGCTGCACCAGTTTTCATTCCCACCAACAGTGCACAAGGGTTCCTTTTGCTCCAGATCCTCTCCAACACCTGTTATTTCTTGTGTTGTTGATTTTAGCCATTCTGACAGGTGTGACGTGATATCTCATTGTAGTTTTGATTTTCTTTTTTTTATTATGTTATGTTAATCACCATTTGTATTTCCCTGATGATTAGTGATGTTGAGCATCTTCTCGTGTGTTGTTGGCCATCTGGATGTCTTCTTGGGAAAAATGTCTCTTAATGTCTTCTGTGCATTTTTAATTGGATTATTTGTTTTCTGGGTGTCGAATTGTATAAGTTCTTTATATATTTTGGATACTAATCCTTTATTGTATATGTCATTTGCAAATATCTTCACCCATTTTATAGATTACCTTTTAGTTTTGTTGATTATTTCCTTTGCTCTGCAGAAGCCTTTTATTTTGATGTGGTCCCAGTAGTTTATTTTTGCTTTTAGTTCCCATGACTCAGGACACATGTCTAGAGAGAAGTTCCTATGGCTGATGTCAAAGAAGTTACTGCCTGTGTTCTCTTCCAGGATTTCATAAAAACCCTAAGTTTTAGGGGTCACATTTAGTCTTTAATCCATTGTGAGTTTGTTTTTGTATATGGTGTAAGAGAATGGTCCAGTTTCATTCTTTTTCATGTAGCCATCCAGTTTTCCCAACACCATTTGTTAAAGAGACTGTCTTTTTTCCATTGGATAGTCTTTCCTGCTTTGTTGAAGATTAGTTGGCCAACTAAAAGGTGGGTTATGTCTGGGTTTTCTATTCTATTCCATTGCTCTGTGTCCATTTTTGTGCCAGTACCATACTGTTTTGATTACTACAGCTTTGTAGTATAACTTGAAGTTCGGAATTGTGATGCCTCCCAAGCTGCCATTCTTCACGCAGATTTTGCCAGCCTTCCTTTGGACTGCTTGTGCTGTTGGGTTGGGCTCACGTAACCACTCCTCTGGAGGCCATTTCAGTTCTTCCCCAGTGCCCCTGCTGTGCTGTGCATTTAGCAAGCTGAGAGCCTAGCACTGTGCTTACAGTGTTTGTGGCATGACTGGTGAGAGGTGATCACAACAGGAAGTAATTTCCTCAGGGGTGCTTTCAGAGCTGCAAAGTGCAGTTCTTTGTAATATTTAAAACGTTGCCTTCAAATATACTATAGCTGTAAGAACTTGGTGGTACTGAATTTTATAGCCCTGACAGCAATGCCTATGTAAGAATTTTTTATCTTATTCAGCAGTGTCAAATAACACCTAACCATATAACACCAACCCTAAGTTGGTTAGTAAAAATATGTTGTTTGAAAATTAATAGATAATTTAGATATTGTTGCATAACCAACTACCCAGAACTCAGTGGCATAAATCAGTGGTGTAACTATTTAATTATATCTTGTGATTTTGTGGGTTAAGAATTTGGACAGGGCTCAGCAGAGTGATTCTTCTCTATTTGGGGTTATGTGGGGCTATTCAGCTGGCAGGTGTCTTGGTCTGAAGGGTCCTAGATGGCTCCATTCACATGTGTGGTGCTTGGCCAGGGTGGCTGGAAGCTTGGGCTCAGCTTCCTCTCAGTATGACAGCAGGAGCAGGATACAGTGTGAGGGATTGTGCACATGCTCCCAAGAACACTGTATGTATTTGAGTGTTTGTGACCCTGAGGGATTTGTGTGGCTCCTGGATTTATAAGTTGCTGTAGGCAAATTTTCAATCCCAGTCTAAAAGTGTATGAGCCCTCTCTTTCCCAAACCTCCCTCCCATGCCCCTCAGCCCTTCTTTTGATATAAAGATCATTTTCATACTCATTGAAGCCAGTATTTCTCCATGTTTATTCCACGGCATGTTAATAAACTGTATGTGGGAAAAAGAAAACAAGAGCACCTACACATAGCATCTCTAGCATGGGAGTCTCAGGGTGGTTGGACTTCTTATGCTGTGGTTCGGGGCTCCTACAGAGGCAGGAAGAGGGCACTCTTAAGACCTAGGCCTAGAAGCCAGCACAGTGTCATTAACCCCTCTCTTCCATGCACCAAGCCAGTCATTAAGTGGCCTGGATTCCAGGGGCGAGGGCATCCACTCCACTTATGAATGCAAGGAGGTCAACTCTTAATTTGAGTTGTGGCCATCTTTGTTCTGCTATAGGAATGTGTGAATGCAGTGCGTGCGTGCGTGCATGTGTGTGTGTGTGTGTGTTGCATGTAACATTAAACATTTGGTCTTTTTATTGTTTTATGTCATGTTTTAAAATTGTCCTATTCTCGGCCTGGGCACTGGTCATAAAATGTATATCCTGAACTTTTGAAGCTGACAAACCTAAGAAGTAGTTTGTGTTCATAACTCATGAGTTCAAAGATCAGACAGCTTTCCCAGGCTACTCAGTAGAAAGAGATAATGGTAATAACACCTTGAGTTTATGTGGCATCTTCTCTGAGAGGTTCAAAGTGTTTGTACCACTCATGATTCCTTTATTGGCATGTCCTCTGAGTAAATAAGCCATAGTACCCCTCAGGCTCATACACAGAGGAAGAAATGAAGTAGTTTCATCAGTCTGCTAGTGAACAGTGTTCAGAAGCCTGTCTTCTGCAGATCCACGTACTGATTAGAACTTGAGTATGAGTTTACCTTCCTTAAATGTGATTCTGGAAAATGGTGGAGATTGACTTTTGTACTTTGGCAATGTTTTAAATTATATACCATTTGCCAAAGAAGTGCCATGTTTAAAGGAGAGCTAGTTATTTTTCTAATGTGTTTTGTTTTGGTAGAAGCTTATGGGTATTGTATCATAGGGATGTTTCACTTTAATGTATTATTAAATTCTACATGCTCAGCAAAGAGACAGAGTGGAAAAGGTAAGGCAGTTAGAGGGTCGTCCCCTTAGTGAATATGTGGTGTGGCCTGACGTGTGACATTGGAGGTGAGAAAACCTGTATCCACCTGTATCCACCCCCCTACATGCCCCGTTGTGGGAGCACCTCCTAGTGCCTGTGCTTATGAGTTTTTAAGGATAATTTAATTGTTTGTTAACTTTACTTTATCCCTGCCATTTAGAACCTAAACTTTGAGTAAGATGGAACTCCATTGTAATGCTCTAAATGTAATATTGCTTACATTCGTTCAGGTTTGCTTAAAATGAAACACTTTACATTTAATTGGTGTGCATTAGGTTTTGGGAAGAAACGGCTCTTCGGCCACAATTTGTATCAGCTGGCTCCTGGTTCTCGAACATCTACCCCATGTGAAATGACCTACCCTACGTATTTCGAGCAGTGGGAACTTCATCACGGCACTCTCTAGTACAGACAAGTCCATGGGTTCTGCATGGCTTTGCAAGTAAAATTCAAATTTGTCAGCCTGAAAACAGACCCCAGCCTGTTTTTTCCCCTCTATCTCCCTGCACCCCTCTTCAGTGTGCCCCGATTTCCCCAGGGTTGTGTCGAGTTTCCCGATTCCTTTGATGATGTACACGTCCCCTGGCCTGGGATTCTCTTCCTCCTCCTCCCTCTCACCTTGGTCCTTCCATTCTTTCTTCACTGCCGCCGGCGCTATGCTCTTTTGCACCGAAAGCTTAAGAGGCTTCCTGTTACTGTCAGGACAGGATCCCTGCTCCCCCTTGGGTGGCGTTCGGGGCTGTCTGACTGGCCCTGGCCTTCCTTCCCTCTGGGCACCGCGTGCATGGCCTGGGGCCACGCTGGCCCACTGCCATAGCCCTGCCCCAAATGGTGCCTTCCCCTACTCCCCACCCACAGCCCAGAGAGATTCAAAATTCGATAAGTCAGGTTAAAAGGGATACAAGGAATCATTATCTGAACATGTGCTTTTTGAAAGGAGGTTACCCCAGTAATTTCTACTGTGTTATTACGTGTTTTATTACTTGTAAATAATTAAAAGTAGATGAGCTTTCAAGAGAAAATAAGCAGATACCATTGGGAGGGATTTCTTCAATGTTTCTCTTCAGTGTGGTGCTCTTTCTAGCTGCCTGTCTCCAGTGCAGGATCCATAGTGCTCTCTGCCTTACGCTGCTGACGACGGTGGCTTGACACGCTGGATTTACTGTGCTCAGATGTCACCATGAAGCTTATGGGTGGATACACACATTCCAGGTGGTGGATGGCTTGTCCATAAAGTGGATAAAAGAGGGTGAAATGTATCCTTTGTGGAAAAATGGGGGTCCTTGAAGACTGCAGGGCAACCATGACTAATGCTGTAGTTAATTAAGAAATCCTCCTTTGGCTGTGTGGGGCCAAAAGCTTTTTTTTTTTTTATCTTTTATAATTAAGTCTGAATGAATATTAAGGTGTGTTTCTTTGCATTAGCTGTACCGTGAGGAGTGGCATCTCTGAGAACGTGGATAATGGCAGAACAGG